>NW_004567117.1:18791785-18830300 GCF_000260355.1 Condylura cristata | reverse complement strand
ACACTGAAAGGATGGTGCTACCCTGTCTGAGGGAAATCCCACAGAGCCTAAAAATTCTTGTTCATGTTCTTGGGTTCGGTAAAAAGTGGAAGAAGGTAGAAACTGGCATTCAGCCACCTAAAGACCTAAGAGTTCCAGCCCTCCACATACACAGAGACTGGAATTTCAGAGCGGAAAGGAGCCATTCTTTCCATGTCACTGATGAGCAAACCCAACCCCAGAGTTGAAGTATTTGGCCCAAGTTTATATGTGGCAGAACCAGGCTATAAAACTTTGGCCATGCCGGAGGTTTTTATCACATTGTTCCTTTGTATTTTCTACCACAAATATCAATTATATTTTTATGTACGGAACAGACACTGACATAAATATAGGCAGTATCATGCTCTATTTACAATATAAGCAGAATGTTGATGACCCAGGTGGGAATTCTAAAATATACACAGCGATTGCAGTTCTCTATTTAGGAAATTGTCATTTAAAGTGTGTCAGTTAGTGACAAACTTCAGGCTAATTTAGTAATTGAGCAGAGTTTCTGAGGCTCAGGTGTTGGGATAATCTAGATACCTGGAGTGAGGTATATAGAGAGAAGTTTAGTTCAGGAGAGAGATGGGGGTCAGAGAGGAGGCATTTAATTTTAGTCATTTTGTATACAGGTCCTAGGTTGAGCTTTGGATATACATTTTGTTCCAAAAAGTAAACTCTGATTACTTGAGGACAGGAGAAAAAAAAGGATCCGATTGCACCGTACCAAAACTAAAAATCATACCAAGAAGAGGAGGAGAGTGTCACTTAAGAATCTCCCTGAGGACCCTTCCTGGTGGCGCAGAGGATTGGAACACTGCACTGCTAAGCTAAGCCAAGCTGTGGCCGCTTCAGTGCGAGTTCAATCCCTCACTCGGAGGTGATCCACATGGCGCGGCAGACCTCTCCTGTGTCGCCCGCTGCTCCCCTCAGCAGTGTACTTGTAAGTCGGCCTGCTTTTACCCACTCTGTCTCTGGTGAATCCTTTCACCGCCCCTGTACCTCTCTCGCCTGTACCCCATTTCTGTATGCACAAATAAATAAAATCATTAAAAAAAAAAAAAAAGAATCTCCCTGAAGGAGAAAGGGCACTCCTGAAAGGCCAAGTTTCTGGAAGACAATTTCTTATCTCTTTAGTGGCACTGGCCTTCAGTACCACTTGAGTCTTCCTACGAATCATGAATAATCTGTGTTCACAAAAATTCCATGAAATGAAGAGGACAAGTAGCTTCAAAAGAAATTTCCTAACTTGGGGTACATCTAATAGGGCTACCTGGATCATGGCCAAGGAAGAAGTGACTAATGCTAGAGAAGAAAACATTCTGGAATATCCTTTTAAAAAGAAACTGACGGCAAAAACTTCATGGCTGATCTCATGGCTGAAGTGAGATGTGGTATTCATTCTTGCACCCCATTCTCAATACCCACTCAGACTCTAAGTCGAGCTCCGGGTCCTGTCCAAAATGCCCTACATCAGTCCCTCCACTTCCATTCCAAGGATGTGTTGAATGAGTAGAGAAAGAATGACTAGCGGGCAAGGAAGCTGTTACCCAATGAATAGGAACAACACCTTATGAACAGTCAGGATGGCAGTGAATTTTCTCAGGGATTCCTATCAGGGAGACTCAGGGCAGACAAAGGTTGCTGGGAAACTTGGTGTTCTAGGGAACACTGGGGCAAATGTTGGTAGAGACAACATAGCACCGGCTAAGCCCTGCACCCGCCCAGGGGCTCTGTCCGGCAGCCTGGCAGAGGAGTGCCTAGCTGTGCTCTACAGTATGTGCTTCCTTGGTGACTTGAAGGCCCCAGGAGGCCAACAAGCCTCTACAGCTTCCCTGGCAACACTGCCTAATAAAAGAGCTGTTTTATGTCAATGGAAAATCTTGCCCATGACTAAGCTACAGAGAATGGTTCCTTTTCATGCTAAGTTATTTTTGATGCAATTAGTTGGTCTTTAACTTGGACCAACATGTTTGGACTCCATTTCCTTAAAAGCCATCTGTTTTAAATGACTTAAGGAATGACAGACAAGATTAGGGCCACGTATAACTTTGAGCTTCCTAAATACTTAATAAGCAAAGGAATTGAATGTGAACCAAGGGTGAAAAATGTGGCTGTACCACCACCTCCCTAGTGGTGCAACGGGTTAAAGCACAGAACTATGAAGCTATCTGCAGCCACTGCAGCACCAGTTTGGTCCCCGGCCAGGAGGTGACCCACATGGTGCTGCAGACCCCTCCTGTCCTGCCTGCTGCTCCCCTCAGCAGTGTGTTTCAGTGTAATTGCCTGTTCTGCTCCCCACTCTGTCTCTGGTGAATCTTTTCACCCCTTGCACCTCTGGCCTGTACCTCAGTTCTTATATGCACAAATAAATAATTTTTTAAAAATTATTTAAAAAAATATTTTGAAAACGTGGCTTTATTATTATTTAAGTCTTAGCTTGACTTCTTATAGGTGGAAGCTGGAGTGTACATGAGGCCATATGTGAAAGATGCTTGTTCTTCTCCTTATTAGCCCTGTGACCTTTGACAGGTTAATTGATATCTCTCTACCTCATTTTCTTCAGCTACTAAATGGGAATAATAATAGGACCAACCTGAATGGGGTGTTTATGAAGATTAAATAGGTTACATTTTGAAAACACAGTTGTAACTGGTATAGGATATCTGCTTGATATTTAAAATCTACTATGTTGCCATTATTATTTTGAAATTATTTTAAGTGTATTGCCTTCCTGTTGCACCAAATCATTTTTCCAAACCTCAGGGAGCCCGATGTGTTTTGGAATAAAGAATTTTTCAGATATTAGAGAAGTAAAATGAGGCTTCTATTTTTTGTTTCATAAACCCCAAGTGAGGTTTGAAGGTTGTCTCATCAGCCCACATATCAATATTTCTTTAGCAAGTAATACTCATATTCAGTAAAATGAATGAAGACTATAAAGAGTATATGAGTTCATATTATGTTACTAAATGAATTTTCACCAAATTTAGGGGAAAAGTTTTCTATTCAGAGTTTTGTGGATTTCTGCTTATAGAGCTAGGGAAGGAAAACTGTGTTAGTCCAGTGTTATCCTTGTGACATCTCCATAGTAAGTGAAGTGCAAACTGTGCATTTCCTGGTATTAAAGCCAAAATATCGAGGGGAAAAATCCCAAACCAAAACCCAAAACTCACGTGTCTGTGCACTCACCTCTACAAGTTCGTGGAATGGGGAAATGCCGAGAGCCTTCCAGTAGGACTTGGTGTCTAATAGCACTTTGTAGACCCCTTCTACAAATTTCTCCTCAGTGGTAAGCCCATGGAGCTCTCCAAATTCACTGGTTTTCCTAGAGGTGCAAAAGTCTGGGTTAAGCAAAGCATTGAAAGAGTAACAGCATGACAAAATGACACCACACTGGTGTCATGCACGCACGTGCAAACACATACCCAGTCAGGACAACGAAAAGTCTGTAATTATCTGAACTTATCAGACAGGAAATTTGATAGAAATGCTTGCAAAAGTTCATTGTAGATTTTTTTTCTCTTTTGATAACAAGATACAAGTGTCATGTTTTAGTTCAAATGGAGTCATTGCAATGGGCTGGTGTTTGGAAGAATGTTCTTAAGGACACTCCAAAGTGGGTGACAGCCCCCCCGACTGGGCAGTTTCCTGAACACCAGGTTTCTCTCCTCCCCCCTGTGGCATGAGGGTACCACTCAGATGAGGTATCATTTCCACACAGAGTTGGGACTCCAGAGTACAATGAGGAATTGTATATATTTAATCTGTTTGGAAATACTTTTTTTTGCCAATAATGAAGAAAGAAACTTTTGTTGTTAACTAGGCAACTTCTATTTAAGTCCCAAATAAGATCTGATTTAGATATGGCCCCTTGGTAGTGGCTGTGGTGTGACAATATCCATTAGAGGAGGTGTGAGTCTATGTTCCTAAATCACATACATTATTGTAAATAAAAATCACTTTAAAAAGTAATACAATAGGCCCTCCCTGGTGGCGCAGCGGGTTAAAGCACAGCACAAAGAAGCTTAAGCCACTTCCGCATGAGTTCGATCCCCGCTGCCCCGGAGGAGATCCACATGGCGTGGCTGACCTCTCCTGACCCTTCTGCTGCTCCCCTCAGCAGTGTACTTCATCAATCTGCCTGTTCTGCTCCCCACTCTGTCTCTGGTGAAGCCTCTCACCCTCCGCATCTCTGGCCTATAACCCAGTTCTGTATGAATAAATAAATAAATCTTTAAAAAAAAAGTAATACAATAAAGAAGAACTGACAGAAACCATTGCCACTTAAACTGCAATATTGAAGACACATAAAACAAAGTCTTTGCTGCCTCTGATCACCTTTCTTCTTTTCCAGGAAGAAAATATTGTCATAAAAAAAATTATCATGGACATATATTTGGTGTCTATCCTATTTCTTGCTTAAAATACTGTCTTACCTATGTTCATTAGTACATGCCATTTTATATAAACATAAACTACCAGCAAAATCTCACCTGAAATCACATAAAAGAAAATGATATCCCTAATAATGAGTAAGGAATTGCATGGGGCTTTTAGTATTCAGTTAAAACACACAGGAAGTCGCTTCCAGGAGACAGAAATACTTAGCAATAATATTGGGTGCAAAGAGGTTCCTAGGTGCTCTTTCAGTTAGTTGGTTCAGGTTTAGGAATACGCATTTACTTTGAAATTCTTGCTCGCAGAAGTGGACAAGCTCCCTTAAGGCTGTGAAGCAGCCAACAGGTGACAAGCTGCTCTCGAGCAGATGTTGGGTGACTGTGAGCTCGGCTGTGGCTGTGTCTGCGCTCTGCCTGACTTTCCTGTGTCCTTTCTTAGTGAGCTCGACAGCGCCCAGCCATGCAGAGTGCGTGCTCCCCACTAGTTGTTAGACAAAAGCCCTAGATGTGGGATGAGCTGCAGACAGCTTCACACACACAAACATGTATCTGTAATTTCAGGACTTTTGCAGGATCCCTGGTGCTCTTGGGTAACTCTCAAGCTGAGAACTTTTGTCTTGCAATTT
The DNA here is from genome assembly GCF_000260355.1 of Condylura cristata. Classification (NCBI taxonomy): domain Eukaryota; kingdom Metazoa; phylum Chordata; class Mammalia; order Eulipotyphla; family Talpidae; genus Condylura; species Condylura cristata. The sequence goes on along the minus strand of NW_004567117.1, from coordinate 18,825,250 downwards.
TAGAAAAGATGTGCACTATGTGATAATTTATTCATGAAAGGAAGAGAAATTGAGGGGCAGCACTCACAAAGCCTCTGCATGGCATTTGGGATAGTCAGTGACAACAAGAAACAGGTGGCACCTTCCATCTCCAGCAGTGGCTCACCACGTTGGATCACATACCACTTTAAGAGAGTGATGGAAGCTACACACTCAGAAAATGATGTTCAGATTCCTGGTCATGCTCAGCTATGCCAAGCAAGAGGAGGGCATCTTTCTCAGGGCCCTCTTGGCCTCTGCCAAAGTTTTCTGTTTAATGGTAGATTCTTTAGCAAATGCTGTGAGGTCCTCTCTCTAACAAGTGGCAGGTGAGTGAAAGAGAAAATGAAGTCCCATGTCTGCTTTCGCTGGGCAGCTTACCCAGCGGCGAACAGGTCCCAGGTGTCATCAGCAGCTTTTTTGAACACCTTTATGTCCACGTTGACAGCGGGACTGCCTCGGACAGCATCCAGGACTTTGACCATGAGGGGACACTTGGATTGACCCTGGGCATGGACAAGGCAAGTGAGAAGTTAACAGGCTTGGCAATAGAGAGAGGATCCACTCTTTATGATACTAGGAATCTGGAACGAGGCAGGAAATGTATTCTAATCACATTTACTGCAACCTAAGTGACAGTTAATGAGCTTTGTTACTCCTTATAATAGACAAGAGTGTTCTCCATACGGAATGGTTTTCACCTTCAGACACACTGAGCTCAACTTGGGAAATATAAGATGAATTTTAAAGGAAAGAATAGGCTCCTGAGACCTTTGGCTTCATTAAGCCTCATGGTTTGAATGGAACTGTTGAAATATATAACGTTCCATGGAACCAAATCGTTTTCCTGAGAGCATTTTAGTCAATTGTTGTCCAAGTCATTAATTACCTCTTAGTAGCTGTAAACTAATGTTGGATGACTTCGTGATCCACTTTATAGTATTTATTAATTCTTCTAGAGTTCTCAGGATAATCTAATATTGCCCTCTAAGCCTTTCAAAAAAGAGTTGATAAATCCATTTTGATTAGTGAAAGAGAAATAAATTCTATAAAGGTATGCAGTTATGAAAATTTGCTATAAAGAACTTCACAAATGTCATATCATTATTTCTACCATCTATCTTAGGACACTGAGGTGCCGAGCATAGCAAACCTGAAACACCAAAACAAGGAGCACACCCAGAATCCAAGCCCCAGTTCAGTGAGCTCAGCAAAGCTTCATTCTTTTTGGAGTTTGAATCATGATGTTGAAAAAGGGATTGTGGGTTCTCCCTGGTGGCACAATGGGTTAAACACAGAACTATGAAGCTATCTGCAGCCACTGTGGGACAAATGTGATCCCTGGCCAGGGAGGCGACCCACATGGCCTGGCAGACCTCTCCTGTCTTGCCCGCTGCTCCCCTCAGCAGTGTATATCAGTACATCTGCCTGTTCTGCTCCCCACTCTGTCTCTGGTGGATCCTCTCGACCCTCGTGCCTCTGGCCTGTACCCCAGTTCTATATGCATAAATAAACAAATCTTTTAAAAATAAAATAAAAAAAGAGAGGGTAAATCCCCTTGCTCTACAAACAAAGGCTGCCTGGCAAAGCTGGAAAAAGCCACTTCTATTTCTGCTAGAATACATACGAAATAAAAGAAAGGGACATCCCAGAGTGAGACACTCACCGCAGGGCCAGCCTCGGACACGAATACGAGTCCAGCAAGGCATAGAAGCAGCAGCCGGTGTGAAGCCATGCTGTCGGGAACAGTGGGCTCTGGGAGGGCGCTCCCAGCTCGGGGCTTTTATACTCACTTCCCCCAAGCCAGGCTGCTGATCCCTGCCAACCTAACTCCAAACCTGCTGATTCTGATTATTGACTTAGTCAACAAAGGGAGAATAAGTAACCCACACAAATATGAACCTTGCCTGGAGTGATTAGAGCCCTGGAACATTAGCTTTAGAAATATTCTTATTCTTAACAGATCATTTGACTAGTTCAGTCATCAAAACAAAACAAAACTAATAACACAACTTTCATAGGACTTTCTACCTCCCTCACCAATTTCTGTGCATATTTTCCCTATTCTAGGACTTTTGTCTTTCATTTTAGATGATAGATGCACATTACACATTATAATTTATTTCACATTGAATGACAGTTGGCTGCACAAACTTAGAGTAGATAAGAAATCATCATTTTATTTGATATATGTCCATAAGTCAACATAAGTTAAAAAAAAAAAGTGTGTGTATATATATATATATATATATATATTAGCTGAACTCAGTCATTTGGAAGTTTAGCTTAGTTTACAGTTCTCCACAATATTTGTGTTCTTTCCATACACGTTTCAATGGGATCCAAGAATAATGTTATATTTCACTGTGGTGTTGATTAACCTGAAATATAAAGAACTAAATATCCTCTCCTGATTCTCTTGCATTGGATGTAAAGCTGCCTTTTTTATCTAAAGAATCATAACCAAAGTTTTTGGAAGAAAATGGAGACAGAAAGAGAAGCCACAACTGATGACAAATTCTTTTCTTTCTTGCAACTTTCAGATTGGATTTTAATCATTTGATGATTCATTGATCAATGAAACTCTTAAGTCATGTTTATGCGTGTGCACGTGTGTGTGTTTGCACATTGATTAGGGTAGCTTTTGCCTAGATAAAGACAAAAATGTAGATGATGTGGAGTAGATAGGCAAAGATTTTGGGCAAATACATGTCAAGGGAGTATCCAGTTTGGAGGACTAAGAATGGGGTAACATTCTCAAAGTTGAGAGAGTCAGGGTGGAAGATACAAGAGATCTTGAGGAAAAAAGGCATTCAGGAAGTTGTGGAAGGGTCAGCATTCCAGGAAAACAGAAATGTGCATGAGAACACGAAGGAAGAATGGTTTGGCCACAGGAAGCAACAACAAACATATTCTAGTTCAGAGCTTAGCCTGGAATGGAATCTTATATCTTTCAAGTCTGACCCTTACTTAGCACTGGAAAGAGTTCTCAATTTGGACTTCGGTAACCTGAGTCATCCAGTTCCTGGTTCTACTGCCTATATTTTCAGATGTTCTTCTCTGAGTGATTTAATATAAACACCTTTTTTTTTTCTACTTCAAAGACTGTTCTAATAACTTTTTAATATGAGATGATATGAAATCTCTTTGCAAACTGTAAACTATTGTTCTGATGTAAATTATAATTATAATTATCTCTGCTAAGGAGAAAACCATTTCTATGTCATGTCTCATTCATTGGCATCCAATATTCGTTTGCCTTTTGCCATTGCTTAGAATGCGGAGTCTGTTTTCAGATTATGACTGCTACACATTTGACTTCTCTCAGCTCTCCAGTTAATCTTCCACTGTGTATGATAGAGCTACTTTGTTGAAACCTAGAAACATCCCTCCAAATTGTGTGTGGGCTGCCTGGGCAGCTTCCCACCCAGAGACATGACATATTTGCCCTGAAGATGTTCCGTTGGCATTTTTTTTTTTTAAATAGTTGCTGAAGCAAAAAAAATTGAGACTCGTTGCATGAACATTTGGATTTTGGGCTTCTCCTGAGGAATTAGGGAAGATGGCGGCTGAGTTCGGCATTCCCACGTGATGGCAAGCAGTGGCTGCCTGAACAGACTTTGTCCCTCAGGCCTCCTTCTGGCTCTGAGGCGACACACTTTGCAGTGGCTCTATCTGCTCGAGACTTTTTCTTTCTTCTCACGTGTTCTGTTCTTTCTTCTGATTTATAATTGCTGGTCTTCCTTTAGTCAATCAACATAAGTGGGGGATGACAGTTTATTTTCTTTTACTGGTAGATATTTCCACTTCTCTGAGCAATTCCTGGAACCCTTACTACCTAAGATTCCCTCCTCTGACATAATCCCATTGGTCAATGTTTCTCTTCAAATGTGACGCTCTTATCTGGACAGTATCTGATGCTCAAGAGGGGACCAGGCCAACACTTGGGGGCACAGAGGAAACCAGTTCTGTTGGCAAAGGCATCCTGCTGTGAATGATGCCCTCTGGGTAGTTTCTTAGAGAGTAGCTGCGACAGCCCCACTTCATCATAATACTGCCGACTGCAACCCTGGGGTCACAGTGATCTAAAACCACCGTATTTATTTATTCACCGTCCTGCGCCTTTACCATTTATTTGATTTATTTTTATTTTGTCTTGTCAGCTTGAGGTGTAATTGACAAAATTTTGATATCTGATACATGCATGCATTGTGAAAGAATTCCCACCACCTAGTTAATTAACATATCCTTCACAAATTTATTTCTCTGTGTTAAACATTTAACTTTTACCTTTTTAAAAAAAGGATTATTTATTTATGCATACAGAACTGGGGTACAGGCCAGAGGTGCAGGGACAGAGACAGAGTGGGGAGCAGAACAGCCTTACTGATGAGGTACATGGCTGAGGGGAGCAGCGGGTGGGTCAGGACAGGTCACCTCAGGGGCGGAGATCAAACTCATGCCGAAGTGCTGTGCTTTAACCCTGTGTGCCACCAGGAATGGACCTAAGTTTTACCCTTTTAATGAATTCAATTATGTAACACTGTTGATAACTCTAGTCACCATGTCTTACCTTGGATCCTCAGATTTTACTCAACTTACAATGAAAAGTTTATTTTTACCTACTTCTCCCAAATGCCCTACTTCTCCTCACAACACACTCCTCCCCACACCATGAGTATAGCTCTTACATACTCTCTGTTTCTATGAGTTCAACCTTTTTTCTTTTTTCTAGATCCCATGTACAAATGATAACATGCAGTGTTTATTTTCCCCTCTGTGGCTTATCTCACTTAGCACAAAGCTGCCAATTTCATCTATGTCGTCATAAGTGGGCACATTTCCTTTTCTCCCATGATTGAATAATATTTCATTCTTTCTTCTATTTGTGACTGACATTTGTCACACACACACACACACACACACACACACACCACATCTCTTTTTTCCATTCATCCACTTGTTTTTCCATATCTGGGTTCTCATGAACAATGCTGCAGTGAACTTCAGAGCACAGACACCACTTTGATTTTTGGTTTTCACATGGGACTGCTGTTTTTGTTCATTCTATTTTTAATTCTTTGAGGAAATTCCATACCGTTTTTCACAGTGGCTGCACCAACATAGCACAAAGGTTTTTCCTCACATCCTTGCCAACACCTATTATAGTTTGTCTTTTTGATGACAGCTGTTGTAACAGGTGAGAGTTGATAGCTCATTGTGGGTCCACTTATGAACTTTCACCTAAATACAGGAGTCTACCTTTATACCTGATACAGCTCATCCTGCTCATTGCTTCCCACGACTCCATCCTCCTGGCATCACTAAGGAGTTGATTCTGTAATTCACTATGTTATTGTGTCCTCCAAGCCCCATGCCCTTGGCCACTGAGCTTTGCTTGCTTGCTGAACTGTCATCGGTTGGCAAATCATTAATAAAATTTGAATTTGAAAAAAGAGGAGGTGGAGGGAAAGTGAGGCAATTCAAATAATAGAGTGGGTTCTGACTCTGGGTGCTGAATTGCTATAGCGATTATTTTTAATAACAAAAGAAGATAAAATGGTGGCAGACACCTAAAGATCTAGTGTAGATAGCCTGAAGTGTAAGTTAAGAGAGCCCCAGGAGAAGTTTATAGTGTTTTAGTTGCCATAAAAGCAAGGCTGAAATACAAAGGAAAACAGAATAACAACCATGAAATTTTGGTGAGAGGCATGTTTGTGTGAGACAAAGAACAGTGACCATTACAAGGAAAAAAAAGAATGTTTCTTGTTTGTGAGGTAATTTGTAAAGAAAGATGGTGCATGGATAAACAGAAAATAGACTACCTTCCTGTGTTTATTTGCGTCTGTGAAAGCGCTGTTGGAAGGGTGGTTGCATGGGACATGCCAAGAGGAATGAATTAAGGTCAAGGGTCACCACATTCCTGGAGTCCTCGGTGGTTGTTGCAGAGACTGTGTGCTCTAGAGAGACTCTCAGCTGTGACTCTTACCCGGTGCCAGAAAAGAAGGGAGCATTAGCAAAACACCCACAGCAGGCATCTTTCCTGCTATTCTTGTACTGTTTTCTTTTGTTCTGAACATGGGACTATCACTTAGATGTTCAATGGAATTTCCAAAGACTAATTTCATAACAACACTCATCCTCTTACTACAGAATATGCAATGGTTAATGAACAACTCAGGCCTGCTTAGTTTAAGGTTCTTCTTCCCTTCCATTGTAACAAACAGATTTTTTTTTTAATATCATAAACTCTTTCTTCTTCATTTATTTTTGAGGGTGCATGTCAACTGCTAGGCAGGAACTGGGGGCCCTGACATGTCCACAAATCTCATCGTGAGCAGGCTTCATGGCCAGAGAGAAGTTGGCTGCCCAACTGTTTGTGTTTGGTTTCATAGGAGTCAGGTGGGGGTGCTGAGTCTGTAGACTAAGGAATTCAATTTAGTTAGCTCCCCTAGAGCTGAATAAGCCCTTGGAGTTTGATTAATATTACACAAATCATAAAGTCTCACTTTATAACCATAATACCAATTTAATTAATAGTCAGATGGCTGCTGAGTAAGCAAGGAATTAGAGCAAAGGGATTTGGTTTATTTTTTGAGAATATTTCACCCAGGCTAAGTTTTCTTACTTCAGGATAGCGTATGCTTCTCTTGTTCTCAGAATGTTTGTGTCTACTTTATCTGGTTGACCTTTCGTCCAGAGATGTTGAACCAAAGCTGAAAAACCTCCCCTTTGTCTCCCCCTCTCCTTTATTGGTAAATCAATAAAGAACATGCCTCCAAGTAGCAGCAAATTTGATTTAAGAAATATTAACTAAGCCTTATTTTATTTTTATTAATTATAGTAATTAATTGGGTTTCATGGTTCATTATTTATGGCCAACCCGGTTGGGAGCAATAATTGTTACCTCCTCACTAAAAGAATCTTTCATGACTCCTGTTCTGTACATGACCCTATTTGGTGACTCTGTAGTCAAGGGCAGCAACCTTAGTTCCACCCCAAGCAGGAGAACTCACTTAATCTCCATCTGGGGGACTTCAATTTGCTTTATATCTGTAGCTCTGAAGATTCAAAATTAAGACATCAGGGCCTCCCTGGTAGTGCAAGGGGTCAAGTCTCAGTATCAAGTTATTGCCAGCCACTGTTGCATGAGATTGATCCTTGGATAGGGAATGACCCACACGGCACAGCAGACCTCTCCTGTCTCACTGCTCCCCTCAGCAATGTGTTTTAGTAGGTCTGCCTGTTTTACTCCCTACTCTGTTTCTGGGAAATCCTCTTACCCCCCACACCTCTGGACTACACCCCATTTCTTGCATGCATAAATAAAATAAAAAATAAATCTTAAAAAAAATTAAGACACCGGCCCTCCCTGGTGGCGCAACAGGTTAAAGCACAGCACTGAGAAGCTAAAACCACTTCCGCATGAGTTCGATTCCCGCCTGCCCCAGAGGTGACCACATGGTGTGGCAGACCTCTCCTGACCCACCCGCTGCTCCCCTCAGCAGTGTACTTTGTCGATCTGCCTGTTCTGCTCCCCCCTCTGTCTCTGGTGAAGCCTCTCGCCGCCCCTGAGCCTCTGGCCTGTACCCCAGTTCTGTATGCACAAATAAATAAATCTTAAAAAAAAAAAGTTAAGACACCAATGGCTTCATCTGAGTTTTTCCTGCCTTAGATTGCACATATATTAAGCTTAATAACCACAAGTAGATAGTAGGTAAAGCTAGATGTAGACTGAAGCGGTGATAAAGCTAAATCTAGACCGAAGAGGTGAGTGGAGATTCTTTTATCTTGCTGGTAGGTTTTGCTTGGGTTTCTCTTTTTTTAGACAGCTTTATGCAGTTAGTCAGGCAAAACAGGCCAAGCTTGCATGCCACTCACAAGGGCCTATGTGGTCATGCCCTGTGAAGGAGGGCACAGAACTTGCACAGTTGCACTGAGCATGAGCGCTTCGCCTTAGGAGGCCAGTCAGCCTATTGTCAAGTCACAGCTCACTGGCCATTGACCAAAATACTGCAGAGGGGACTCTGCAGTGGGTGGTGATGGGAAATTATGACCGTTGATGTTCCTTCCAATAACGAGTCCATATAAAGGGATTATTGGGAGCCGTTAGGGACGTAGTGATAGGGTGAAAATTGGGAAAACTGAGCCAGGAGAATGAGGTGGGCTGGAGGGGGAAAACCTAGAGGTTGGAAGGCTGCTAGGGAAGTTAATGTAGTTATCTGCTAGTAGTGTCCAGCCTGTGGGTCAAGGTCACCTGCACCCATCTTGCTGGAATTATTGCAGATCCTTGTGTCTAGATGCACATGTGCATTTCCACACAAATGGTAATCGAAAGTACAAATCCCATTATGTGAAGGTTCATGCATATTTTCTCAGTTTTATAATTATATAATTATAATATATAAAAAGACTTTTTAAATGTATAGTTATAGGAGTAGGTACATGAATTTTGACAAAATGGATACTTTTGGTTTTGGTATTCATCCATGCTGTTGCATTCTTCTTTTTTTTTTATTTAAAATTTTTTTTAAAGATTTATTTATTTGTACATACAGAACTGGGGTACAGGCCAGAGGCTCAGGGGTGGCGAGAGGCTTCGCCAGAGACAGAGAGGGGTACAGAACAGGCAGATCGAGGAAGTACACTGCTGAGGGGAGCAGCGGGCGGGTCAGGAGAGGTCTGCCACACCATGTGGTCACCTCCGGGGCAGGTGGGAATCGAACTCATGCAGAAGTGGCTTTAGCTTCTTAATGCTGTGCTTTAACCCGCTGCGCCACTAGGGAGGGTCTCTTCATTATTTTTTTAAACTTAAGTATAGAATTCAATTGTATGGCTATACCACAATTTGTTTATCTATTCAGCACTGGTGGATACTTTCATTGTTCTCAGTTTATTGTGATTATTTCATACATTTAAATATGCTAGAAACAATGTTTTTGTAAGTATGGGGAACATCTGATAAGTGTAGGTCGTATATGTGGACTGGAATGAGTTGTGCAAGAACTTAAAAATTGTGATGTGAGGAACACCCTACAGAATCAGCATGTAATGCAAAAGAGCAGAACCAGACCAAGTTACCTAAGTAGAACTCTTAATCTGGGGCCCACAAACCGTTGGTATCTGTAGCTAAAATTTAGGAAGTCTGTATTATCGGAAGGGAAAAATTTCATCCTTATACAAATCTTTGCAATTTAATTCTTCCTTAAACTTTGAATGTAGACAACAAATCAGAGCAATTTTTATCAGTGTCCTGTGAAATGGCAACATATTATTTCTTTTTTATTACTAAATGTTACTATACTGACAACTTCATTTAAGGGCCCTCCCTGGTGGTGCAACAGGTTAGGACGCAGCATTGAGTCCTGCATATGTATCCGACATGTCCCCTCAGATTCCCCATTAAAGCTGATTACCCTTTGTCTTCCCTGGATACTGTTCCCATAAAGTTGATTAGCCTGGACTCCGTTTCTCCTGCCCTTGTCACATAATCAATCATGCTTGGGTCTTATTACTAAATAAATAGCAGGAGGGCTGTTACTGAGCAGCTGTCTTGCCTCGCAAACCTGCTCCCTGGGTCCCCTGTCTCCTCTCCGTGTGTATCCGGGGAGGTGCTGTTGCGTCCTGACCACCAGCAGTAACCACACATTCCTAAGCAAGACCCTTAGTTTCCTTTATCCCTGCTATTGCGATTGCCTCTCTTTCCCCAATTTTCACTCCTTTTGCTCACATGCGCTCACTACCCCTAGAACATTCTTATGCCCACTTGTGCCACTGAGTCCTAGAAAACTTTAATCCTGTTGTACTCAGACTCTCCCTATGTCCTTGACTGTCATCCCAAGTGGTCTCTGCTCTTCCTTGGAGATGACATCAGGTTCCTTCACATAAGCGCCTGTCTCTTGAGCTTTGTCCAAACTACCAGTTTCCCCACCTGACCGAGATAACTCCCTGTAGACATCAGCACATCTTTTTGGGACTTGCTTCCTGGTGGCTCTGTCCTGCTATCAATCTTTGCCATGTAGGTCAGTTCAGAGTTGCCCTCACCAGGATCTGAGATGCCTCATGTCCTGATCTTCCATTTCCCTATCCTGGGCATCCTCTCACCCTATGAGAGGGTGGAGAACATCATGGAAGATACTGCGTGCTAACTTGCTTATGGAAAATGTAACAAAATTATCTTGATAATGCCCTAAAAAATGGACTTCATTCTTGTGTAACCCTTATTACAGCTTGATTTTTCTTCCACCCATACCCATAGCTATTGACTCTTTGTTGTATTTCCTACTTCTTAAAAAATGTGGGTTAAACATTCAGCCTACATTTCTTTTGTTCTGGGTTCCTTCTACTTCCACCTGCTCATTCACAAAAGAGATGGTTATTTCTTCTTGTTATCCCCTCCTTTTGACTTGATCTTAATTTTTAGGTGTCTTCTAGATTCTCCACTACCTTCCATTTATTGTAATTTCACTTACTTTCTCTCTGCCTCTTTCTTTCTTCTACACTTAAAAATCAATTATGCCACACAGGGGATGCCTCTCCTGACCTTTGATTGTGAGTCCACTTCTCTGGTTCCTCTCTGCTTAACACTTAGATACCTTGCTACTTCTTCCTCACCATGGGCATCAGTGATGAAAGTCCACTTTCCCAGCCTCCTCCTTCTTACAGGGCCATTTTACTCTTTTTTTTTTTTACTCTTATTCTTAACATCACCAAATCCAAAAGTATTTTCTCTGTCTGCCACCTGTTTATTTTTTAAAGATTTATCTATGTGTACAAAAACTGGGGTGTAATCCAGAGGTGGGGGGGTTGGGCAGTGAGAAAATTTACCAGAGACCAGTTGGGAACAGAACAGGCAGATCTATTGAAATACACTGCTGAGGGGAGCAGTGGGCAGGTCAGGAGAGGTCTGCTGTGCCATGTGGGTGCTTCCCCATGTCTGGGGATCGAGGTTGTGTTGCAGTGGCTGCGGCTAGCTTCATAGTGCTGTGCTGAACCCCTTGCACCACCAGGGAGGCCCCTGTCTGCCATCATGATCATTTCCATCCCCAGCTACTCCATCCCCTCAGGATAGGAACATCCAACTCTGTTCTCGCTGCTCAGACACCTGACTCTGACCTGAATTTCATGGCACCCCACTAGTGCCCTAAGCTCAACACATCTAAATCTGATCTCTGCACTTCCCCGTCACCTCTAATTTTCTCCCCTCACCCCATCACTCTTTGTCTACATGGTATCACTCTTCTCCAGGCAGGTCACAGGCAAAACCTCAATAGTTATCCTTGAATTTCCCACTCTTTAGCACCAGACTATAAAAAGTAATAGGGATTCTTTCTCCACAACATTTATCCTTCTTCTTACTTCTTGTTTCCAGAGCTGCCAACTGAGTTCAAAATTTCATTGTTAATCGTTTCGCCTTTTGCACTTCTGTCCTAGCTGGTCTCCTTACTGCTAATCTATTTTCCATATAATCATTTATATAAACTACTGCCAACTTAATCTTCTTAATGCATACTTTTGATTACATTACATTCCTCTACAAAAGCTTTCTCATAGCCCTCTTGGCCAGCTAAATAGTTGAGCGTCCTTTGCCTGACATTCAGAGACGGCCAAGACTTCGTTCTACTCCATCCTCATTAAGCGCTACAGCCCTTCAAACATCAACTCAACGTTGGGCAGGCCCTGGGACATGCCACCCTGTGCCCTCCTCCCCTTCAATCATTCTCCAGTGATAGGGCTGACTTCCCAAGGGTGCACCAAAATCACACTCAGAGGTGAAAAAGGCAACCCCCATGGAGAAGTGAGACTTGGCGACAGAATATCAGAGAAGGGGGTTTCAATAGCAGAAGTGAGGAGGAAGGCTGTGGACGCAGAGAGAAAGGAACAATGGAAGGACAGTATGGAGATAGAAATAAGAGGTTCTGGTAAGATCAGGAATGGAAAGAAGTGAGAGAGAAGAATCAAGGGTGACTCAGTGTTTTAGCTGGGGAAGTTGTTTAGGTGATAAAATACTTTACTTAGAAAGTTAGAAGTATGACAGGGAATCTATTGATAGTTTGGGACATGCTGGGGCTGAGCGATTAATATTTAGGGACCTGTGTCCAGATAGTAGTTGGAAATTATAGTCTGGGAGCAGAGCTCAGGAGAAACTGGTGAAGATGGAGATTCAGGGTCACACACATGCAGACAGGCTCTAGCACTGGAAGTCACCAGTAGATAGGAACATTAAGTGTGAGGATGGCATTCTGAGTAAACCGACATTTAGTCAGTGTTAATGGAACAAACAGGAAGTGTTCCCCGCCATTCCCCACTCCCGCAGAATTTACTTAACTCTTTCCATGTAAGAGTTTTTTTTTTCTCCCTTTTTTCAACCTCTCTCAAACACTTATGCTACTCATCAGAGTTGCTCATACGCATGCTTTCTCTTTCCTGGAGATTAGAGCTTTAATAGCAAAGGCTTTCTTATGTCTCTAGTCCTTAGTGCAGGGCCTGGCACACAGAAATGCCCCAAAAATACTTTTTGAAAGATCCACTCACTAAATCAATGATGTTTCCTGAATTTGCTACTAGGTGTCTCTTTCTCAGCAACACTGGCACTGCCCCCTGAAACCCATATTGGGGTTTCTCATCATGGCAACAGTCTAATGGCCACTTTCCTGTTTTAGATGGCACAAGTCTGACCCAAACACAGCAGAAGCTCAGTGCTCCTCAGATACCTCCTTTGTCCCCCCTTCCCCACCTGTCCCCCTACACCCACCTCCCTCTTCACACAGGTTAGTTTCCCCGGTCTCCGCCTGGATTCTGTGTGTGCCTGAGGACTCATTTTTGCCTCTTTGATTTCAGATTCAAATTCATAATTCCTTTGCTATGGTTCAGTGGGAGAGGCAGGACCTCTCTGCTGACAGTTTATTGCCTCCAAAACATGCATTCTAGAAGATCATTTCACCTAATAACTTAGCCCAGAACAGCTTTGGAAATTGGAACAAACTGCTTTATTCTGATTTTTAGATAAATATTTTGTGTCTTTGGGGTCAGAGGAGCACACAGCCTACATGATTGGCTCATTAAATTGTGTTCCCAAAGTATAAGCCTTGAGACAAATAGAACTTATCTGTCTGGGTTCACCCAGACATACTGAGTCTGAAACGCTGGAAGTGCAACCCAATAATATGCTTTTTTTTTTTTTAAAGCTTTTTAATTTATTTATGCATACAGAACTGGAGTACAGGCCAGAGGTATAGGGGTGGTGAGAGAATTCTCCAGAGTGAGGAGCTGAACAGGAAGATCAACAAAGTACACTGCTGAGGGGAGCAAGGTGCCGGGTCAGGAGAGGTCTGCTGCGCCCTTTGGGTCACCTCCAGGCGGGGTTGGAACTCTAAGCTGCTGTGACCAGCTTTGTAGTGTTGTGATCCAACCCACTGTGCCACCAAGGGAAGCCCCTAATGCGTTTTTTTTTTTTAAATTTATTTATTTGTACACAAGAACTGGGGTACAGGCCAGAGGCTCAGGGGCAGTGAGAGGATTCACCAGAGACAGAGTGGGGAGCAGAACAGGCAGATGGACGAAGTACACTGCTGAGGGGAGCAGCAGGCAGGTCAGGAGAGGTCTGCCACGCCATGTGGTCACCTCGGGGCAGGCGGGGAAGTGGCTTTAGCTTCTCAGTGCAGTGCTTTAACCCACTGTGCCACTAGGAAGGGCCCACTAATGTGCTTTTTAAGCAAGCTTTCCTGCTGATTCTGATTGCTTTCAGGTTTGAAAACCATTGTCTTAGATGCAATTGATGCTTAGGAGTGAGAATGGGCCCTAGAGTCCAGTGTCTGATCGCTTAAATAACTCATCTCGTTGCTGGGCAACCTTGGCCAACTTACCTAACCTCTCTGGACCTCAGCTTTTACCTTTGAGTCAGTTGATCACATATTTGAGCAATAATGTTCAGTGGCTCTGTGAATACTGCAAAGACTATAATTCTATTTCCATGGTGTCAGTTGACAGAGTTTCAGGCTGGCAAGGCATGAGCAAGAGCTAGGCTCGCTGCAGACCAGGTACATGGACACCTTCGGTGTCCACAGAGTTTGCTTGGAAATGTCCATTTGGCCAGGTGTCTATGAGGCAAGTAAGAACTTCTAGACCTCCAAAGTTCTGTGTTGATGGAGGCTAAGCAAATGATCTATGATGTGTGAGTTTTGTGAACCAGGGTCTCTTACCTGGTTAGAAAGAACTATTTACAAACATTAGTAAATTTGGAAGGATTCTGTCTGAACAACTAACATATTTCAGGCATAAAAGATCATTCAGAGTGTGCCTTAGTGCTGCTGTGTTTCAGTGACTTATCAGTTGAGTGGGGGAGTTTGTTCCTTGTGTTCTCAATTTAAAGAGTTTAAACTACAAGGTCATTCTGAAAATGAGTGCCGATTCTTCTACAGAAGTAAACCCTGTCATTAGCTTCCTATTTAGTCAATATAATTCCCTTGGAACACGACTCAGCTTCTATTCTCTCAATGCACAACCATGTCAACACTGTAATTCTTCACTTGGGATACATGTTTGCATAAAAAAACAAATGAAATTAGCCCTCGCTTTATTCGAGTCATGTATAAACCACTTGGCCTTCTCCCCACTGCTTACTTCAGAGACGGTTCCCAAGTCACCAGGAAGGTAGGCGCTGTTGCTGCCTGCTTTGGATAAGCAGTTTTCCCAGCATCCCTGTTGCAGCCGGTCTACTGCAATATCCCCATTTCTGGTGCTGTGACGGAGAAGCCAGCTCCTGAGCTGGGTGAACTGCCCCCTGCAATAGCATGCCCGAAGTCTGCATTACAGGCCCCAAAGATTATCCACACTGCATTCATCCCTGAAACTCCATATTGCATGACCATTTTGGAAGATGATTACAAGTATGTAGATGTGGGCTGTGTCTACTCATATTTGGGCTTTGAAATATTTTCATGAGCAGGGCTGGTTGAAGGATTATCCAAAATCTCAGCAGGGTTCCAGTGTGAAGAGGACATTTTGAATTTTTGCTGCCACCATTTTATTAAGCCTTCAAACATCTCCCACTTTCTTATATCCAAGGGTGTCTACATCTACTTAGGCATGAAATTGTAAGCAAAGAAATTAATGTTTCTCTTGTGAGGCAAGAGAAACAGTGGAAACACCTGAACTTTGGAGTCGGAAAATCTCACTATGAGACCTGCGTCCATGCACTAGCTGTTTGATCTGGGGTTTCCTCCTTCTATCACTATGAGTGTTAGTCTCTGCATCTGTTAAACAGTGATAAGGATGAAGGTGCCAGTGACAAACAGTTGAATGAAGTAACAGATAAGAGGCCAGCACAGTTACTGACATAGTGGAATCTATAAATTCTGGCCTCGCCAGTAGAGGCAGGCAGGGAAGCTGGCAGGCCTGCCTTCATGTTCGATTAGGTAGTTGAATCCTTGCCTCTGTTTGTTGTGGTTATTCTAGAGAAAAAGTTGCAAGTGTCTGTTTCAGGCTCCAGCTTTTTGGATGGGAACCACACAACTCAGTTTAAGATCATTCCATTTTTTGCCTTGAAAGCAACACTGTCATAGTGAAGAAGGAAGTCCTACCAGATTATCAGCTAACTTGGTATGTGCCTCTCGGATTATGAAGCATGTAGAAATGTAAGTAATGATCATGACCATTAAGTGATGACCATGTATTCAAGTGGGGCTCACTCTTGATGCTGAGCTGCTTTCTCAGCAGATAGTCTGTGGAAATAAAGCCAGTGAATTAGGTCAAGAAGATAGACACATTCTATTTTTTCTATACATGCTGAGGAATAGGCTGAAGCTTGGTGATCGAACCATGCAAAGACGGGAACCTGAATAATCTGCCCTGAGATGGGGCAGGATGGAAGTGGATCATCTTGTTTATCATATGTTAAATGGACATAACGGCTTAAGTCATATTTCTAGATGATATATGATTGCAATTGCTAGTAAATAGGTCAATGGTGACTGTTTCATCAGTAGTACTTGAACTTTGCCTAAGCTTTGAGCTTCTGTGAATTCAGAAACTCATTTTTTGGCAGGCTCAAGAAGTATCAATACAAAGAAGGTAAGTCTGCCTCAGGCTGAGGGCAGGAATGGGCAGATCAAAGTCTGGGCTCCCGTTGGTGCTGCGTGGATGAGTCTGGGTGGGTGGGGGAGACTAGTTAAGGGAATATTATGTTGATAAGACACAACATTGGTTGTGTGACTCATCTGTTTCAACCTTTTCCAAAATAACATGGCCTTTGTTTAATGAAAAAAAAAATGTTGAATCTGAATTTCTAATATCTACCTACTTAGAAAAAAAAAATCTATGACAAAAAATTAATAAAAAGTTAGCAGTACCTTGAAATGGCTTTGTATTTTATTAATCACATGTGTATGTCTGGCTTGAAAAATAATATCTGGATGAAATGTCAACTTCTATCACCTTTAATTATTATGCCAATCATCCGCAGTTCTTTTGCCCTATCTAAAAGGGTCCTGAGGCCCACAGGTGTTGGTCCTGAAGTAGAATAGGAGGAATCTTCAGAGGCTAGGAGGAGGGGCCTCAATCAGTGGTCCCAGCATATCTTGCAGCAAAGTACTAGGCTTTAGCTCTAAGGGAAACGTCTAACATAAACTTGTCTGCAAGCAACAAAACTTCTTGCTGAGAAGATGTGTTGGAAACTAGGCTTACGCCCTTGGAACCAGAGGTGTGTCCTGAAATGCTTGGCTGGCAGGTCAGACAGAAATTGCCCTCTATGCCTGGGAAAAGGAGGAGGGGTGCTGGGTCAGGCTGTAGCCATGCAGGAGGCTTTGTGGAGCAGTTTTTTTGTGGGTCTGCAGCAATACAAGACTTGAATATGTGGCAACATATTCAAGAAGTAGGAGAGACAAGGAAGATGAAATTTCCATGAATCTTTGACTCTTTGTATCCTACCTACTCTTTCTCAGCTTCCTTCTTCCTGTCCCTTTTTCGCTGGCCATCCTTCCAGCTTGCTATCTTGTTTTTGTCATCTGCTCATACCTCTCACACCAAATAGGGTGAAGCATGAACAAGTAACTTCCACAGAAGAGTATGTGAGCCAGTCATGTTGTGCTCTGGCTGTAGCTAGACACATCATATCAAGTGATCCTGAGAAGAAGGACCCAGGGAAGAGGGACCATCCAGGGCTGAACATCCTCAGCCTCGATGCCAAGGGTTTTAGGGCCTCAATAAGAGCAAAATCGGAATCAAGATAAACGCTGCCATAGTGAACCTCCCCGTGGGTCTCATACCCACATCTGTTTCAACCAGTCCAGGGTCAAGAAACAAGAGGCGCTTCTTCACACATCTGTGTGCTCCATGGGCCTCCCTCAGGTCTCTTCATCCTGCTTCTTTACTCCTCAGTCTCCTCTCCGGATTCCTGTCCTCCTTGATAAGCTCCACCCTCCTTTGGATGGGGCAGGGCTCCTGGAAACCCACCTTTTCCTGGGGACCGCTCTATTACAGTCACATCAAGTGATCCTGGGAAGAGGGACTCATGACCATTCAGGGCCTAACTTCTGAACATCGAGGTTCAGGGTTTAGGGCCCCACTTCCACTGCTCAGGAAACCCAGGCAGGCTCTTTTTAGCTACTTTCTGGGTATGCCCTGCAGTTCCATGCTGATGTGCTTCCTGGGAGCCTCACCAGAATTGAAGCTCCAATCCTCCAAGACAGGGCCTGTTCCCTGACCTGGGCACACCTGGGGCTCCACTACCGCTCTGTCCTTTCTCGCCCAGGATGGGCTTGGGACATGAGGGACAGTGTAGAATAGGGGGTATCCTTTTACCACCCATGTACCATGTTCAGTTGGATTCTCAGCTGAGATTTGACATTCAAAGCCTTCAACTTTCTTGGCCTTTTCAGCTTAGCCTTTGGGCTTTGTGGGAAAGTATTAAAAAATGGTGCAAATGTGGTCTGGGAATTTCAACAGTGGTTGATTCTCTTTAAGAAGGATTATCTGGATTTGAATGTATAACGGTTGCAATTTTAAGTCTTATGCAGGCTGCAGGGGGCCAAACTGGGGAATGAAACTTGTGAATATGAGGGAAACTTACACACAAAGGGAGAGTGGCCCTGCTCTGCTCCCCTCAGTTCTGAGGCTGGAGCCGCTGATCAGCAGGGAGGCAGGAATAAGAGCACTAAGGGAACACTTCTCAGAAAAGACAGAACAGGGCCCTCCCCTGTGGTGCAGCAGGTTAGAGCTCAGCACTGTGAGGTTATGGCAGCCACTGCAGCATGAGTTTGATCCCCAGCCAGAGGTGTGAGCCATATGGCACAGCAGACCTCTCCTGACCAGCCCACTGCTCCCCTCAGCAGTATTATTTCAGTCCATCTGCCTGTTCTGCTCCCTAATCTGTTTCTGGTGAATCCTTTCATCCTTATCCTGTACCCTAGTTCTCCCAGTCTGCATGTGTAAATGAATAAATCTTTAAAAAAGAAAAGACAGACAGACTCAGTACTGTCTTTCTGGGATGTCCTATGGCTGTGAAACTTTTTTATATTTTGCTTTTTAATTTACCTTAGTAATTTCCCTCATTCATTAGCAACATTCATATACCCTGTTCTTGCAGAGAAAAACCTCCCTAGGCAATTACATCGTATTGTTATGTGGTCCCCAGTATTTCCATGGTTTCCCTGTTCCCTGGGGAAGACGAGTGGGTTCCTGGGAGTGGATAGGGGTGGTGGGAATAAAAGTAAGAACATGGGCTGTGTGTCAGGTCCACCTGCATTCAAACACTGCCCTCTGGGTGAGAGGGGTTTCTGGTTCCTTTTAGGGGTAAAGGAGATGTATCATAAAGTTTACTTCAGGAAACAAGGGACAGAGAGCACTCAGTAAATGTCTGCATCCCTTTTGATTATTATTATTTTTTTTTTTTCACTTGAATGGTTTCTCATAGCATTTGGACAATTAACTTACATGAAACACTAAAGACCACACGAATATTCACTGAGGAAACTAGAACAGGTGAAACTGTTCTAGGTTTTCCTTTTTTAAAGGTTTGTTTCTTTATGCATACAGACCTGGGATACAGGCCAGAAGTGCAGGGGCGGTGAGAGGATTCACCAGAGACAGAGTAGAGAGCAAAACAGGCTGACTAACGAAGTACACTGCTGAGGGGAGCAGCGGGCAGGTCAGGAGAGATCTGCCACGCCATGTGGTCACCTCTGGGGCCAGAGATCGACCTGGTGCTGAAGTGGCTTTGGCTTCTTAGTGCTGCGTTTACCCGCTGCACCACCAGGGAGGGCCCAGGTTTTCCTCTGGGAGATACCTGCCTACAGCCTATACAGTCTAACTTGGGGCGATTATACATTTGAAATCAAGAAAGATCTTGACTAAATTTGTGAGAGCACCCTCTACTGCATGACAGCTAGAAATATTAAAAAGTATATATTTTAGTATATGAAATTTGATTTTTAGAGCATTTTTCATCTGGTTTGTTTCTCTATCACATTCAGGTAATTCTAGATTCCCCAAATGTATGCTTCCTCTGTAAAAGAGAATAATCCATATCATATCACTGATAGAACTTTGGGCCTAAGAGCCTGTCAGGACCCAAGTTTGCTTGATATCCTCTTGGATCTCCACACATGATTAGACTTAGGGGAATTAGAAACAATCAACAGCTATGGAACCTTAACTCATAACTCAAAAATATTATTAAATATAATGACTGAGATTAATATTTAGCTTTGAAAGAAATGGCAATGAGAATCTCATCTGTGCCTACCATGGACATTCAGTTACATTCTCTATATTTTTAATGATAACCTCTCGCAGGTAGCAGGAGAAAATTTATTTATTGACAGTATTAGCCATTGACAGGTATGAGTATTGCTGCAGTAATTACTCCAAAAGATGCCATTCTTTCTGTTGGCATAGAAATCTTGGTATTACACTTAATTTTTAAAGTCCTCTCTTTTCTGGTGTATCTACTTTGAACCCTAAGAAATTGCTATAGGGCAACCCAATGCCTGACTGTGGGGTCCCCTCACCTGTGCACTTAAGAATCCCTCGTACAAAATCACATAGAAAAAAGTGTATTATAAACCTGAAAAGTTCCCATGAATCTTTATCACACACAATCCAAACCCTGTGTGTCTACATATAACCTATTGCTGCCCAAAGGAGAAGTGGGTTGTGGCCCTGGGGCAGGTGGCTTTGAATGGACAATCAACAAAATGAGATGTTTTAAAAACAGAGAAGGCTGAGTATCACAGCACACTCAGTGGCTGTTGCTTTTTTAACCATCTAGTCTAATCCCTGAGGCCAGCAGGTCCTTGCAAGCAAGGACAAAGTATAGTGAGTTTTTCATGCAGGACCTAGTGTTAAGCAGAGTGTGTGTCT
This sequence comes from Condylura cristata, assembly GCF_000260355.1. NCBI lineage: Eukaryota > Metazoa > Chordata > Mammalia > Eulipotyphla > Talpidae > Condylura > Condylura cristata. Next base: position 18,804,874 of record NW_004567117.1, on the reverse strand, counting down.
TTCTCATGGTGATTTAAAAACTGAACTGGAGATAAAGTTTACATCAAGTCAATAAAAGACTACAATAAAATATTAAGAAAGGCCGCTGCTATGAAGCATACATGGAAGCACATTAACTTGAAGCAGATTAACTACTAAGCATGAGACTGAAGGACGCGCTTCTGGATGTAGAAGCTGTGAGCGGAGTGCCCCTATGATAGTGCCCTCATCCCTGCTTTTATTGGCCAGGAGGTGGCACCGAATGGGAGGATGGGAAACCATCCAGTTCTGTGGAAGTTTTGCTCCTGGGGAAAGTTAGCCTTTGTATGGTTCAAAGCATTTCACAGCTGATGGTCATTAACAAGGACTGGTATGGATTTCTATGTATGTAGAAAGCTGAGAAGCTTCAGGAACTAAGGGTCTCCCTGTGTTGGGAGATTTAGGGAGCTGAGAACTGCCCTTCCGCCACCAGCCCAGAATCTGTTCCCTTTTGTGGACATATGAGTTTTATAAACCAAACGAACAAAGAAAACTTGTTTTGCTCTGAAGGAAAAAACCAAACCAAACCAACAACAAGTTTGTTTGACCTTTAAAACCCCTGTAAGCCTCAGGGCTGTTGGTTGTACCTTGGAATAACTCTGCTCTTTTGACTGAAAAAGAATGCTAATCAGCCCGGTTTGCCAACCTCCATTTGTTACCCAGTTGCTAAGGGATCACTAAAGAAGATTAGCAATCATAGATCATAGGTGAATGGAAATTTCCACCTGTGCTTGTGTTGTAGTGATGAAAAATCATTAAAAATATTTGAAGAGGGGAAAAACCTCCTCTTCTATGCCTTCACACTTGAATTGTATTTAAAGAGCCTCTCTTTTTTCAAACCCAAAGTTCTCCTCCTCCCTGTCTGTGTTCTTTCCTCATCAGTTCCTTAGTAAGTATGAAATAGCTGATAATGGAAAAGATACAGGACACATGCTCAGCTGTACACATCACCTAACATCACCCAACCACCAGTTCACTCTCCCACAAAATGGGGTAAACAGGACTTATCTCTAGGAAGACTGTAAAGATAAAACTCAGATTATCAGAATAGGTATCCTATCAGAAATGCTTACTTAATATAACGTCTGCCCATCAAAGTCTCCCAGTAAATATTGAATACAATTACCATTCTCACATGTAAGTCTCTGGGGCTACAGAATCTGTTATTTCAAAGCAAATGTGCATTTCATTTATTTCCATTCTTAAATGACTGCCTTTAGTACAACAGGTTTTTTTTTTAAAGATTTATTTATTTATGCATACAAAACTGGATACAGGCCAGAGGCACAGGGGCAGTGAGAGGATTCACCAGAAGCAGAGTGGTGAGCAGAACAGCCCGACTGCCGATTGAAGTACACTGCTGAGGGGAGCAGCGGGTGGTCAGGAGAGGTCTGTGGCACCATGTGAGTTAGCATTCTGGCTGGGGATTGAACTCATTCTACGGTGGCAGCAGCTAGCCTTGTAGTGCTGAGCTTCAACCTGTTGGGCCACCAGGGAGGGCCCCAATACAACAGTTTTTGACCAGGTTAAGAGCCATGAGTGAGGAAGGCCGCTGCATCTAAAAGCTTCATTGTGTATGGTACAGGAGTCCACATTCCTGTGAGCTTTGCCCTTGATCTGCTCTTCAGAATAGTGGGCCATTGAGTCTGGTCTGCCTGACACACCAGGCGTGAACAAATGGTGGAAAAAGCTATTCTCCCCGGTACACTTGTGATGACTAAGAGTAATTTAGGAATAGAGCTGTCCTGTAACGTTAAACTGTCTCCTTAATCCACATGTAGCACTGAAGGCAGCTGATGGTTGCAGTTTCCACATATTAAATGATACCATGATGAGCTTCCTTGTAAGACTATCTCTGGAGGTAAAATCTTAGAAGCTGCTGAGATGCAGGATCTGACTCTCTCCTTAGGTCACTTGCTTCTAGATGTTCTTCATCCTCCCACACCCAGCCCCCATCAGCAGGGCTATATCAGAGGTGGGGAAAGACCTGGAACAGAAGTTTCCTTTATGTGGTTTCTACTTCTTTTACAGTTTGCCTTGTGTTATTCTGTTTGTTTTGTACCTTTGGCCAAATATTATTGGAGTGTGGGGTATGTGTACGTGTTAGGGAGAAAGAAAGAAAGCAAATGCAAAAGAAAGAAAAAAGAGAATATTCCTACCAATCTCTATTTTTACTTCGGCTCACCTTTTGGCTAAAATTGGGTAGATGGATTCCTAAACCACTTTTCTAATTTTTAAAACTTTAAATCCTCTACTAGTTAAAACATAGTAGTTCATTCTACCTTTCCTGAGAATGTTCCAGCTCATGTGGGAGTTTTCTCTTAATTTTCACAGGAAAACTCCTGCATTAAAAACAAAGCAAAACAAAACACAAACCTCTTTCCTGAAAAAAGCTTGAAAGTACATCTGTCCCTTTAACTACCCACTTAGCTGCTCTCAAAGAAATTGGGAGAATGCTTTTGTGCTTTTTTCCACTGGGGCTTAACAAAGTGGCCCTTTTGAGACCCCACCTAAATCGTGATGGAATGGAGAGGAGAGGAGCGATTTCTCCCCTGAAAACAACCATACACAATAATATTTGCTTAAAAGAAAAAACCCTCAGAAGTTTCCCAATAGAGACCCAGGACTTTCCACAGAGAACCTGCACTGAGGGCAGTGACTCTTGAGGGGAACGGGCAGGAAGAGCGATGGGGAGACTGATTGGGAGAGCAGATACCCAGCCCGCAGAGTGGCTGGGTCAGCTGTCCAGGGACGCTGTGAATTTCCCTGGAGGAAATGTGCCCACATGCTTGGGGGCAGGTCTGACCTGGGGTATTGGGAACTCTGTGACCCACACACAAATCTCCCACCTCCTGGGAGAGACCCGACTGTGATGGTTAATTTTATGTCAACTAAATGGACCACAAAGTGCACAGATATTTGAGAGTGTTTTGGGTATTTGAGATGAGATTAACATTTAAATATACTGAGTCAAGGAGATTTGCCTTTCCAGGTGTGGGAAGGCTTCATCCAATCAGTTGAGGATCAAAATACAAAAATAAGGTTAACCTTAAAAAAATCAACTTAGCAAACGTACATTTACATTGGTGCTGTTCATTGTGTGTTATTTTATCTTAAAAGAGAAAAATGTAAGTAAGCTTTGATCTCCAGTGAAAGAGAAGCACATTGGCATATTTATAGGGACGTGTATTCATGGTTATTGGAAATTTTTAAAAAACACAGGAGAGATTGATGAATGAACAGAGCAGTGGGTGGGGAGGCATATATGTGATAAAGCAAGAATAATGACATGGAATCTAGGTGGTGGGGATCTGGGTACTTGTAAAAAGTTCTTTAAAATTTGTGTATGAAAAGTTTCCCCATAGAACACTGGGAAAAATGTGCAGTGATGTGAGGTGTGCCATTCAACTATGTCACTACTATGATGTTTAATTTAAAGTCAATTCAAAAACAAGAAAAAATAATTGCATAACTGCCATAAATAAAGCACTGTATTTTGAACTGAAGGTACAAAGATGGTTAAAGCAAAGTTCTTGACTCAGAAAGTTTACAATTTCTTCAGGGAGAACAAAGTGAAACCAAGTGCTCATGACAACAAACATGTCAATAGTTTTCGGGAATAGTCTAATTTCAAGTACTTTGATCACTTTTAAAGTGTAGGGACTCATGAAATAAATGACCAATCTAATTTTGATTCCTCAACTTTGCAAGATGTTTTATGTCAATACACTGACAAGTCAGAAGGAGCAAATCTCTTGTTAAATGTTATGTTTTAATTTTGTTGAAGAGACATTTTTGCCATAACCAGAACCTGCCTTTCTGCTGATTCTGTGATCTTATTGACATAACATTTAAAATTTACCTTACAGCCAGGAGAAAGGCACTGAGAATACATGGAAAAATCAATGCAAGTTCTAGTGAAAAAGAAGAGGTTAATATTTAACACCCACATGGGTTGGAGTTATCTTTAGCTCTTCCCCATCCTCTACCTTCACTATCTTCCACTGCAGCTCACCAGGAAAACCTACCCCCTCTTTCTTGAGCGGAAGGTAGTCCTGCTGGAGGGGACCTGTGACTCTATGGGGCATCTGGTCCCATGGGCTTAGCCTGAGTCTGGCATACCTCTTCACCATGCCTACTGCTGCAGCCCTGCGTGTCATTTCCCAGACACCTCTAATTAAGCTGGACTTTTCCATTTGCTGATTTTTAAAAACTTTTAAAAGTTGGCCCTCCCTGGTGGCGCCGCGGGTTGCAGTGCAGCACTAAGAAGCTAAAGCCACTTCAGCATGAGTTGATCCCCGCCCTGGAAGTGACCCACATGGCGCGGCAGACCTCTCCTGACCTGCCTGCTGCTCCCCTCATCAGTGTACCTCATCAGTCGGCTTGTTCTGCTCCCCACTCTGTCTCTGGTGAATCCTCTCACCGCCCCTGCTCTTCTGGCCTGTACCCCAGTTCTGCATGCATAGATAAATCTTTAAAGAAAATTCTTTTAAAGTTTTTCTAACACTTCATTTGTTGTAGAATTGTATTCTCTCCTCAGGTGTAGTGCCCATAAATCTCTCCCCACCATAACCCCTGTGAGCCATCACCACAGTCCCTTGTGCTCTTTCCTCCCCTGTTTTGACCCCTTTACCTCCCCTCCTCTGCTGGGTGCCTCAGAGATATATAATTTCCTGTTAGTTTTGTTTTTTATTCTGACCCTCTGATCAGTATCCCTATATTCCTCGTATAAGTGAATCTATCTAATAGTTTTCTTTTTCCTTCTGACTTATTTCACTGACCATAATCCCTTCCAGCTCCATTCATGTGGTTGCAAATGCCACGAGTTTATATTTTTGATGAATGAGTAGTATTCCATAGTGTAGCTATTCCACATCTTCATGATCCATTCATCTGTTTTTTGATATTAATTCCAAAGGAAAACTATTCCTATGCTTTCTTATTCACTTTTCATGAAAAGGTCACCACTCTAACAAGATTTCTTAGATAGTCCTCATTTCTGATCTTATAGAGAAATTTATCTCCAAGCAGTCTGGGCATTTTCTTTTCTATTTTTGATGCCTGTATTATTATTATTATTTTATTATAGACTGTCTTGATTTTTTACAATAGCGTATTTGGAATTATCACCTTCACTACAGTATGAGCCGTGGGAGGGAAAGGGCTAGATCTTAACTCATCTTGAAATAAAATTAAGTCACTAAACAGTGCTGTGTACATAGAGAGCTCAACAGACATTTTACTGACCTTAGTGGTATAGATAAAGTCAACTTCTGTTCTTGAAATCAGCCCATCTAGATTAAGTGTGTATTTGTAAATCTATTGGCCAGTGTCATTTACCAAAACACAGCCTTTTTAGTAAAACCAAAAGCTTGTAACTGACCTTCAGAAAGACGTTTTTGTATTTCACTACCAAAAAAGTCGTCCAGGTTATACTGACGTCCACTTCTCGGCCCTCTTTCCCAGACACCCTGAAGCGTCTGGGTGGTGTACAGTCATTAAAGGCAAGTATTGACATTTGTCAGTTTGCATTGCTTACTGACTTAATAAATCGCTTAATTTTTTACCCTTTGGCTTTGCTACTGACCTTGCCTCTTTCGCTGCATTCATAGTGCCATCTTGTGGCCAAGAAGCATATAACATGCATTTACTCTGATGTTTCCTGTGTGCACAGGCTTAAAGGGTAGGGCTTCTGTTATTTAATCTATGTCTATAGTTCAGAGGCTCTCCAAGTACAGAAACATCTGAATTACTGCTATCTGAATTTTCATTAGTTTACTGCTAGAACAGCTTCAATTTGGACTTCACCCAGCAGGAGTTCATTTAGAAGCATTAACAATATTTGTATTTGAATACTTTCCTAGCTTTTTCATCATGGTACCTGAAACACTGTTTGTTTCCTTTTCCAATTCAGTGCTTTTTTTTCTTATAAAGCCCATGTATACCTACGGGTACAGTAAGAGTGGTTCTTGGAGGGGTTGGGAATGACAAGGCTCAAGTTTTCTCCAGAAGCATCCAACTCAAGAGGATTACAAAGCGAAATTTTCTGCTACAAATCTGAAAGCAGTTGAGAAATGGAATCTTTGGGTTCCATCCTCATGCAAAATCTTGAGCAAATGAGACGAATAATAAAACAAGTCTTTAACACGATGAATAAAAATCTATAAATCCAAGCAACTGTAATATAGAATCTGAAATATAAGATTTTTGAACTACTGCAAAAATGATTGTAAATCTATACAGGTTTCTTCATGTCAGAACCTTTCAAACCCTTCCCTTCTCTGAGTGCACTGATTGGCACATCACAGTAAGAACAAACATGGATTTGATGCAGCAAATTAAATGTCACAGACTAGAGGAAGGATGGAGGTGGGGAGGGGACGTGAGAAGGGGATACACTGATAGATGATGATCATCTTACAGGTTTAGGAAATCCACTTTGAAAATTTTGCTGGATTTTCAATGAGTCCATTTCCTCTTGAATGACTTGACACAGGTTTCAGAATTTTCATGCAAAAATGCATTATAGTCAATGGGGTGGGGTATGAAGGAAGATGTGTAGGACAAGAAACATTTGAAGGCCTCTTGCTTAGTATGGATGTGAAGGGCAGAGTGACAGCAAGATTCTAAAAGTGAAAGGTGAAGGTTCATGTACATTGTGAAGTACTAGAATATTTGAAGGTAGACTGCACCAATGGGAAATGGATACTGTAATTTCTAGAGCTATGTCACCAAAAATCCTTTTCACAAGGAAAGAAATTGTGCTGCCTGATCAACAGCCACATACCACATGCACCATAACCCTACAGTACAAAGGATAATCGCAAAACTTAAAAGGAAAAAATGGAATTGGCCCGGGAGCAAAGAGACTTTCCTTCTCTTTTACTTTGGAAACTTGTAATTGTTAAGGGAGGGTTCCCTTTGCCGTTTCAGGTGGTACCTACATCTTTTTTAAACAGTCAATAGGAATATCTTTCTCAAGACCTGGAGGCATCTCTTTGAACATCAAAATCATGCACATAAATAAGACACATTTCCTCTTCCCCTTTTCCATGGGAGCTTAGTTCCAAATGATAACTGGCTATTTGCTATAGATATGCAAGTATTATGCCTTTGGATAAAGGCAAACGACAAGCACAATGGCCACCACAATTCAGGTGAATTTAAGATGAGCTACATATGACAAACAGTGCTGGCAATTCTTACAGAAGTGTCAGTTACGTTTGTCTTGTGAACCTGTGTGCAAAGTGTTGCCCCTTCTTGGTTACATAAAAAGGTGAGATTTCTTTTTGTCTGCAATTTCTTTCTTGCAGTCGTGGGCATCACATTCTGGTTTTATAATAGAATACTTATTTCATAATACAACTGTTTTCTTTCTACTTTTGTGGAGTTTTTCTAGGTTGGCAGGATATTTTGTCTTTAATTGCATTTCTGCAACAAGAGTACTTTAAACTCTAAGCAAACACAGGGAGGTACAGTTAACTGGGCAGTAAAGATACCACACTGGACTCCTTGGACACACACCAAGGAAGAAAAAAGAGAACTAGATGGGACCAACAGAAAATAAATACCAAGATGCGGCCTACACCTCATCCATGGGAGTAACCACTATAAACGAAAACTTTCCATGAAAAGGCAGAAATTTTTAAAATGGGCAAGAAAGCAAGACATGTATAGCGATTTGATTATGTATACTATTTATAAGAAACCTACTCTTAAAGGCATAAAAAGGTTGAAAGTATGAAGATCAAAAGTCTATACCATTCAAACACTGCAGAAAAACGTTGGTATGGCAAAACTGATGTTAGGTAATAGATGTCAAGACAGGGCCTCCCTGGTTGCTAGGGGGTTAAACTGCAGCACTATGAAGCTATCTCCAGCTACTGCCGCACCAGTTTGATCCCTGGCCAGGGAGGTGAACCACATGGTACTTTAGACCTCTCCTGTCTCCCTGCTTCTCCCCTCAGCAGTGTATGTCAATGTATCTGCCTGTTCTGCTCCCCACTCTGTCTCTGGTGAATCCTCTCACCCTCTGGGCTTTACTTCAGTTCTTGTATGTATAAATAAATCTTAAAAAAAAAACAAAAATGAAAAAACTGGGTTCAGGGCCCTGCCTGGTGGTGCAGCAGGTTAAAGCACAGCACTAAGAAGCTAAAACCACTTCAGCATGAGTTTGATCCCACTCAGAGGTGATCCACATGGCATGGCAGACCTCTCCTGACCACCCACTGCTCCCTTCTGCAGTGTACTTCTTCTATCTGCCTGTTCTGCTCCCCACTCTGTCTCTGATGAATCATCTCACTGCCCCTGCACCTCTGGCTTATACCCTGGTTCTGTATGCATAAATAAATATTTTTTTAAAAAAGGGGTTAAGGCAAAGAATATAATCAATGATAAAAAATGTTAGTCTATAATTTGGTTAAAGGGTTAGTGTTTCAGGAAGATACTATGAAACCAATGTGTTGGTACATAATGACACAGTGAAAGTTTCAAAATATAGACTGTGAAAGGAGAATTAGCCTGGAAGTAGGCAAAGCCATAATCAGTTGTAGATGTTAACATTCCTCTCAGGCATTAGAGGAAAAACTAGATGAAAAACAATCATCTACAGGATTTGAGCTACACTAAAATAGTGAAATCAAGAAATTTTGGTATGCTAGAGAATTAAAATTTAAACATCAGGTAACAATATAAAATATCTCATTTCTAGGTGACCCTTGAGATTCTGTCATATTCCTTTTGATGCAGTGGCGATTGGACTACCTGTGAAGATTTAACTAAAATCGCTCTCTTGTGCAACTTGGGGTGAGCACTTGGAGGCACAAAAATACACGTGTCTTCGTGAGTCAGGTCCTATAGGAGATCTTGGTAAGGCATTATTAGTGTGAGACTCCAATTTAGGTGAACCTCAGACCTTTTCCCTTGTAAACTATAAGCAACTGAAACAGGACCTGACTCTTTATGGACTTCATCTCTGGTGGGATGTGAAAACAGGTGTATCAGGCCAAGAAGTTTCCTCCAGTGTTGCCCTCTGGGTGGAGAGCACTCATGGGTCCCTAAGGATCAAGTGTGCCACACATTTGGCAAATTGAAATATGGATTCCACCATTTAATTTGAATTTTAGATAAGGAACTTATTACTAGACATAGTTCCCATAAAATCTTTTCATATTTTATCTGTACTTCTAATTACTTTATCTGTACTTCTCCTTTTCTTAGGGAGGGGAAGTATGTTCAGGAGGCTGGCTGAGGCAGAGATGTGTTTTATTTAATCAAATTAATTTATTTATATATTTTTTACATCATTGTTCATTTTTAAACAATGTTTACCCCTCCCCATAGAATTTCCTCCCCCAATTCACCCATGCACCATCACCACAATCCCCGTGCTCCTCCTCCTGATCCCTCTCTCTCCATCTCCCCTGCAGGAAGTCAGCAGAGATAAGTGTTTTTTTTTTTTTTCCCCCATGGGAATCGAACGCGCATTAACACGCTGCGGCTCAGTTGCAGCGCTGTGCTTTAACCCGCTGCGCCACCAGGGAGCGCCTATGTTGAACTATTTATTAAACTGACATTCTTTTTCAAAGTAGGCATACATCCCCACAAGCCGTGAATGAGAGTTCCAGCTTCCTCATAAGAGATATGTGTTTTTAATTAAGTTTTCAAAGTTCAACACACTCCTGCTCAAAGACCGCCTTCTCTCCCTCTGAAAACCGGTTACATTACTTTGTAAAACATGAAGTAATAGGGAGTTAGTTATATGGAAAGGACAGCTCTGAAAGTCATCTTTTTATTTAAATATTTTATGCTACGCATACAAATATAATCTCCCACAGAACACATGTAAAAACAAATCACCCTTTCAAGGACAGAGAAAATCATTAAGAAAATGTGAATATGCTATAGAGAGTCAGGCCAGGTTTTGCAGCCTGGCTGGGAGGAAGCTTCAGGCCAAGTTTTGTTTGTTTAGTATACAGATGTCATATTTACATTTTCACACAAAGTGATATTCCTGTCCCACACTTAATAAAAAATTAGCTACTAAGTCTATAATGAAAACGACTGCAACAATTACTAAGTAGTGAGTAAAACAATTTAGGTCATCGAAAGAGCGATCTTCACCTTGGCCACACTTAACAGTATCCGAAAATATCTGCCTTTTCCCATCCACTGTCAGTGGGAACAAAAAGTATAAAGCTTTGTGCAACAAAATTCAACCACATTTCTAAAAATGTGCTACAGTGAATTTTTAAAGATTCTTTTTTTAAGCAAAATATCATGGAAAATCATGAAAATACAGCCTTTAAAATTTATGAAAATTATTTAGCAGTGCAGCATATTTACATAAATTATTACTCATATACACTTATACATCAAAACTTAAAATGTATTCGTTTTTTTCAAGGAGCAATACAAATACAATCAACGTAGGAGCCAAAATGCCCAGAAGTAACTTTTCAAAAGAAAAAGCAAGGATACAATACAAAATTAGGTCAATTCTAATACTTGATACTTGGGTAGTAAGTCACAAAAACTAGTCATGGCTTTATGACACAGTTAATAAGCTCACAATTTCAAATTCATGGCCAATACAGCCATTACCGAAAATTCATCTAATTTCCCAAATGTTTATTGGCACCCATGCTAGGTGCTGAGGATTTAATAGTGAAATAGCACATTTCTATCACAGAATGATGTCTAATGGGTAATTTAGCTAAACTATTATAAATAGAAGATAATGCACCCTGAATTTTGTTTGTAGTATATTATTCTTAAAAAGCAAAGTGATTTTATATTTATGAATTTTGCCCTGGAATTCGGAACTGATATTGAAGTGTTCAATATTTTCATGACAGCTGAGGAAAAGGGAAGATATAATGCTATTTTTAAGGGCAAACACGCACATGTACACCAAGTGGACACATGTGTGCAAACTCACACAGAAATATGCAATGTGTGTTCTTATCAAGTCTGTGATCCAAACCTCAGTCAACTCAAGACAGATTAAAAAAGGCTCTTAAGGAAACCAATAAAATTGGTAGCCCAGACTTTGGGCTGTACCTTCAGATAAGCGAGTTGTTGGCAATCTGCTAGATGCAGTCAAGTAGAGAATATAGGAAGCAATATTAAAGTGTGCAGAGGTCCGGGCAGCTTCGTGGGTGGTCCTGTCAGTGACCAATGAACTTGATACTCTGCGAATTTGGTAAATTCAGAGGAGTCACCTTCTTTCTGGCTGCTTTTATGAATACTGTATGATTTCAGATGCAGCCTCATCATTATGCCCACTGTAACTCACGGGGCAATCTTAGCACACCCCTAGAAGCTGAGACAGTGAGGTCCTTTGTGCATTATGACCCTGTAAGGCTCAGGAAAAACCAGATCCACTGAAAACATGCATCAGTTGCTGCGAGTTAACCTCTGGCTCAGACTGTGCTGACCGCGCTTAGGAGTAAGATTGCTGGATGGTGCTGTGCTTAGAGACTCTGGTGGACGATGAGGAGACAGAAGAATGAGAGTGGCCAACACTAGGCCCAGCTAGGGCCCCGTTAGGCTGTATTACTCTCTCGGTAACCACAACATTACCTTCACTGGCATAATGCTGATCCACCAAGGTGGATGCTGGGGCGTATACCCGCTCCGTCACAATCAGGCCCTGAGGCTTTCTGGGAGCCAAGATCACTGTGCTTGGCGACAGAGCAGAGCCTGTGGTATAGGTAGTTTCTGTCACTAGAACGTTACCGGAAGCCAAGGGATCAGGAGGGGCTGTTGCTACCTTCTGATCCTGCCTGGAAGACACAGACCTTTCAGTAACTCTTTCCGGAGTTACTATCTCTGCCTTTGCTTCATACCTACCAGAGTTGTAGGTATTGTCTGAGTCAGCTCTGGTTTGCTCATAGTGTGAATGGGAGGCTGCCTTCGTGTCTGTTTCTTGGACAGACTGTTGTTCAATTTCCACATCTGTAACAATTTTTCGACCCAAGCAGACTTCAGCTAGGGTCTTGAATTTAAATCCTAAATCATCTAAGGAGAAGTTATCTACTTCTCCTTCAATCAAACTGCAACAGCTAATGGAACCATGTAGAGAGTTAGTGTCTTCCTGAGAATATACCAGAAGGCAGTCTCTGACCGCATGGAAGTCATCGTCCTCAGTGTAAGCAGCTACTTTCTAAAATGGAAGCAGACACAAGGTTAGTGACACAACTTCACTTCATAAGACTCTTGTTCTATCGCGAACATGGCATTTATAAGGACACATTAGAGAAACACAATATGAGACATCTTACAGAAAGATGGGCCCATGTTCTTAAAAAATACTAAATATGTGAAAAACTAAGAAAGGCAGAGGGACTGCATCAGATTACAGCGACTATAAAGTGTCACAACATGGCCTGGCTGTGCCTGGTGGCGCAATAGATTAAAGCACAGCACTATGAAGCTAGCCACAACCACTGCAACATGAACTTGATGCCCCAACAGGGTGGGGACCCACATGGCGTGGCAGACTCTCCTGACCCGCCCGCTGCTCCCCTCAGCAGTGTACTTTGTCTATCTCCCTGTTCTGCTCCCAACTCTGTCTCTGGTGAATGCTGACATTCTGACTTTGCCCATCCACACATGGGCGCATGGACCTTGTATTTGAGAAGGGCACCCAGCCCATTTCTACTTCCTAGTTGCAGGCATGGGCTTCCTGACTCTGTCCAATCATTTTTCCTACAACTTTTTTTTTTTTTTTTAAAGATTTTTTTTATTTATGCATGTAGGACTTGGGTATAGGCCAGAGGTGCAGGGGTGGTGAGAGGATTCACCAGAGACAGAGTGGGAAGCAGAACAGGCAGACTGATGAAATATACTGCTGAGCAGCAGATGAGACAAGAGAGGTCTGCTGTGCCATGTGGGTCAGCTCCCTGGCCAGAAATCGTTCTTGCGCTGAAGCAGCTGCTGCGAGCTTCACAATGCTGTGCATTAACCTGGTACATGCCACCAGGGAAAGCCAGACCACAATATATACACATATATATGTATGTATGTATGTATGTATGTATGTATGTATGTATGTATGTATGTATGTAT
>NW_004567117.1:18783664-18791685 GCF_000260355.1 Condylura cristata | reverse complement strand
ACACACACACATACATATATATGTATTTATATATGTATGTATTTTTGTGTGTGTGTGTGAACCTCTTCAAAAGTGATGTCAAGTACTCTTACTTGGAAGAGGAAATTCAGTAATAGGCTGAATTTTTTTAGGTCACATTTGTAACCCTCCTCTTGGGTCCATTCTTATCAAGTTGGCCCCTGAAAAGGGATTCTACTATCTGACCCACTGGGAGGATTTAGTGTTGTAAATCTGCTCTGGTAAGGGAAGGAAGGAGCCACTGCCTGGTTCAGTGTGACTGTTCCCTGCATCCCCACGATGCAGCTGCCCAGGTAAAATCTGTTCTCTCTGCATGTGTCTCAGATGAAGACAACATGGTGCAGAGCAGGCTGCATCAACTGGAAAAACATGAATGAAGTGAGCATGGAGGCTCTGCAAAAGATCTGTGGGGTCCTGTTACCACCACACGATCTAGCAACTAACTCAATGGCTCACAACTCGCTTTCTTCACTGGCAGTGTACACTCTCTTAATAAAACAACAAAGTCTCCTTTGATTCAAGGCAATGATTACCCTAAGACAATACTCACATAGAAATAGTTTTGTGTCTTACATGAACACCAACACTGACCTGAGAGAAATAATTTCTTAAGAATTCCTGGTTCACTCCAACAGGACTGGCTTGAGCTCCAGTGACTGTAACAGCGGTGGTCACGTCTCTGAAAGATGTGACTGGTCTTTTGTTGAGGGTATCAATGTCGATTGATCCTATACCCTGGCTAGGCCCGACAGAAATGTTTCTGTTTCCTCTGTAGCTTCCACACAAGTCCATGTGCCCTTTGCCAAGGGGAACAGAGATCTTTTCTTTGTCGATGGCGCCATCGGTTGAGGTACCAGATCCAACTCTAAGGCCCAGGTCGATTCTATCTTTCGGAAGCAGTGGCAAGTCCTGAGAGACCAAATAGAGTTGAGAACTGAGTCAGATGGAGGAAAGGCCAGGGTGCTTAAAGAATCTGAGCTAAGAAGGCATACAAAAGGAGCAAACTTTTTCCAGGAGCAAATGAGGAGAAATATTTTGGGTTGAATAACTTCTGTCTGAGACTTAATAAAGATCCCCCAATTCTCCTTTCGTGTTTTGTGACCTGATTATAATTCCAGGCGGAAACTTTAAAATACGACCTCAGCTCATGTATTTTCCTGGCACTCAACTTTCCTCTAGAGTTCACTGTCTCCTATGTCTACAGAATCTTCATTTTGTTTTTCTAGCTGGACACCATACACAAAAGTGGCCAAATAAAGACTGTAGTTAAACCTCCACTGCTACTGATTCGGGTTCACATGATTTTAAGCAAAAATGTTTTAAGTAGTGCTATTAAAAAGTTTTTCACTTTCCCTTCTTTGCTGGTTAGAATGTGCGGGGCAGCTGCTGAGTCTTGAACAGCAGTGGGGCATGGGATGTGTCCATGGAGGAAAAAGGAGAGAGCAGGCCCCTGGGGCCAGACTGTGAAGGAATCGTCACTGGGAGCTTGAACTGCCCAAGTCTGTATTTCGGCAACTGAGGCACCATCTGACTCCTGATGCCAGGTCACCCTGTTACCTAATGCTCACTGCCACTGCCGATGCCCTCGTGAGACCCGGGGTGAAGAGGCAGAAGAGACCAGGGGAGATGGCTGTTAAGTAGGTAGGAGAGGAGAGAGACTTTGTAGCATTTTACTTCTGTCACTGAGCCTGCGGTTTACTTTGTCAGCGGTTTACTTTGTCAGCCCCGGCAAAGTATGTGGAGAGAAAGTGAAGCTGGACTGCCATTTGATACAACAATTTCCATCTTACATTCCCCACATTCTTGGTTTCTCTAACCTTTATTCTACATTCTGAGTCAATGCACGACTCACGTTGCTGTGAGACCCCTTTGTGAATGGGCAGTGACCGCTTCCCTTGTGCAGGACTTAGAATGGCAGAGCCACGACCCAAGGCCCCTATAAGATCAGCAAAGAAGACACATTCCATTGATTTTCTGACCTTGTCTTCAGGGGGTGCCCCTTCTTTATTCCAAGGATGCAGCATCTCTATGGTGCCAGGAATGAGCGTGAAGCCTGTGGTGCCCTTTCCACAATGGCACATCAGCAGGAGAACCGGTACCACTGGGCAGAAACAACATCAAGTACAGGGAATGTGAGACCAACGTACATGTACATTTATACTGCATCATCTCAGAATTTGTGTATCACTTCCAGAGTTCAGTCTCCACTTACGTACATCCCAATTTTTCTTTTCCCACCCTATTCCAACCTCACCAAGCTTATGGCAGGATGAGTGATTGAGAAAAGAATAGAAAACCTAAAGGAGGCATCACAAGATTGAAACCTGACTCACACAAAGAGGTGGGGGTAGGTGGGATTAACATGACCATTGACCCAGCCCTAGATATCGAGATCCTCAGGCTCCAGGGCCTGATCACAAGGCATAAGGCCCAGGCAGGTATCAGAATGCTGCAGGGAGTGTCGGGAGCACAGACCTGAGGGTAAAGTTATAGCGATTGGGCCCCTTGCAGAATCTTCAGTCCGATTCCAGTCATCCAAAAGCTAGCATCAAACAGGCCACTCCCCAAAGAAGGAGCCCACAGAAAGGTGTCTACATCGGTGCAGTCTCTGCTCCCCTGTGCCTATACAGGTGTCCTTTCCACCCACTCTCTCCCTCTGCAGGGCAGCAGCCTCCTGCCCACCCTCCCCCACCCCCACCTGCCCCACGACCTGCACCTACAAGTGTTTCTCTGCACTGACTTCCCTCAGCAGAGGCCGCTCTCCTAAGGCCTCCCACCTGTGACCATGCAGGTCGCCTTCCCCGCAAACCTGTCCCTTTCGGGGCAGCTCTTTCCGCCCACTTGTGTTGATGCAAGTGTCCTTCTTTTCTGTCCCTTTTCCCAATAACCTTGCTCTTTAAATATAACTAACGGTCTCTGTCTCGTGGAGAAACTCTCCTGGGAAACTCCTTGTGTGCGCCGCTAAAAGGGGAGCTCTGGTGAAACCTTTCCCAGAGTTAACCCAAGGACCTTGTATTCCACACTCATCCCCCAAAACTACATCTGTTAAGGGGAAGGATGTCCTAAAGGAACTCTGCAGAGTCTTATGGACTCCACCCCCCTACTTCAGCTTTCTGGACCCTACCCCCTACTCCAGGGATTGGAAACTACAACTCCCAGCAGTACCAGGGACAGAACTGCAAGGACCCAAAGGCGGAGCTAGCAGGAATTCTGGGACATTTGGGGGATAAATAGGGCGTGATTGCATGTCTCGCTCTCTCGCTTGGGAAACGGCTCTCCGGACAGAGTGACTCGGTATGTTTAGTCAGCCTAGCTGTAAGGTATTCCACTTACTTTGTATCCCGCTCTCGTACCCTGGGTTGTTTCCTATTCCTTTCGCCTTTTGTAAATAAACCCATTATTGACCCTTTTGTGTGTACCTGCTGGTGAGGCCCCACAGACAGGCCGCCCAGTCCACTCTAGGCTACCCTGTAACAGTTTTTAGAGCCCAATGTGAGGCGTGACTAATTTCACCTGTGATTGACCAACTCAAGCACCTTGCATTGGTCACCTTAAGCACGTTAGGTCTGCAGGTCATGAGAACATTTTTTTTCCCTTTGTATTCAACTCTGGCTGATGTTTACCACTATGACTTTGACCAATTTTTTCCCCCAGTTTAGACTCTTTGAATTTTGTTCTGGCCTTAAATCTCAGTACCCTTTTCCCACTGAATATCACCACCAGTTTTATAAGTATCACTAATCTGGGAAATCTGGTTTATGGCAAATGCTGTTGCTTTTGTTCTCCTCTATGGGTGGCTTTCAAGCCATTCCTGTTTTGCAGTCTGTACTTCTGGGTGTCTTCTTGATACTTCGTATCATCACTTTTTACATTTTTGGCTCTGTGAGAGGAAGTGGAGGGAACTCTGCTTCTTCTACTACAAATATGCAACAAATTCAGGCTTTTACTGAAAACATGCAAATATAGGCCCTTAATTCAGTTATAAACAATATTAAAAATGAGAATCAGATTGCCCTTGGCTCTATCCAAGCCCAGATACAAGGTGTCTTCCAAAAATTAGGTATGACCCAGATCGTCTTATGGCACAGAGAAGGGGCAGTAAGCCCCTCCCTGAGGACTGCAGGAGGGCAGAGTTAGAAGAGGAGGAATTTTACTTGTTGAACATCTTAAACCCTTCAGGAAAGAACTGTTCCTTGAATAGCAAACACTCCTCCTGTGGAAACTCCTAAGGCTTCTGTACAAACTTCTAAGGTTCCTGTGGAAACTCCTGAGGCCTCACAACCTCCATCGCCATCTGGGGAAGGAACTAACATGCTTTCTCACCTTGAAGCAGGGAAGTTCCCTCTTCGACGTATGGCAGTGGGTGGTTTAAATGCACAAGGACAGCCTGTTGGGTATTTTTGGTCACACAATCCTTTTAGCACAGCAGACCTCCTAAATTGGAGGAGCTCTGTTTCTTCTTATAGGCAGGACCCTACAAGGATGGCAAACTTGTTTGCCTCCATCTTTCTCTCTCACCATCCCAACTGGGCAGATATCCAATCAATGTTACAAACTTTATTGACTTCTGATGAGCAAAGGATGGTTTTTAAGAAAGCCAGGGAGGAAACTGATCGCCTTCACCAACAGGATGTAGAATCACCAGAACCAGACATGGCTGTTCCGATGGTAGATCCCAACTGGGACACCAATGGATATGGATATGTTAGAGCTGTATTAAAAGTGTTTATTGGTAGGGCTGCAGCAAGGGATTCCCAAGAAAAAGAATTTTAATAAAATTCTGCAGCTTGAGCAGAGGGCTAATGAGGATCCATCAGAGTTCCTTGAGCGGATTATTCAGACATGCCAAACACATGGATATAAATCCTGATGCCCCAGAAAATGCTCATCTGATCACTATGGCATTCACTACACATAGTGCCCCAGACATCAGGAGGAAATCAGCAAAGGTGGATGGTGTTACTGAGATGAGTCCATCCCAGTTAGTAGACCTGGCATTTAAAGTATGTAATAAGCGAGCGGAAAAGAGACCTAAAACGGCGACTGTTTAAACCGGCGACTGTTTTTGTACAGAGGCAACATAGAACAGAGTTTCAGGGTAATAGTAACAGAATGTAGGTGCACATGAGCCTCAAGGATGGAATCAGTGTGCCTACTGCAAGTAGGATGTCCTAAAGGAACTCTGCAGAGCCTTATGGACATCATTCCCCTTGACACATCAAGGAGGATGAGTGCGTTTTATAGATTCAGAGGCTTTGCCTATCACAAGAGGCTGTTTGTGGTTCCTTAGTAGAACACCAAGACTGGATCTGATAGAATCCAAATAATCAGTGCTGACTTAAAGTTAATTTTTTAAAACCACTTCATTTTTAAAGAGGTAATTTACTATTCCAAAAATAAATAAATAAATAAATAAAAATCAAGAGCTCCGAAGGGTAGAAAATATTTAACATATTCAAATACTTTAGGACACTGGAACTTCCGAAATACTTCACTCTGGAGTAGAATTTTGCATAAAGCATGACTCACTGAGATTTCAATTAACCTTCAAATGACCTAAGCAAAATTCTCTAAAATGATTCTACACTGAATTCCCTTAGAATAGATGTAACCTTACATCTAGAATTCAGTAAAATCCAGGGCTCCTCCCTTTAATTTTATTCTACCTCCAGGAGGAAATGAAGTCAGCACTGGCACCGTGGTCAAGGTACTGAAGAACTAAGAGCACTTGGCACAGGCCACCTCACATTAGCCTCATTGCCAGCCCCAGTCAGCACTTCCAAAGATAAACTGACTGCGCCCTAGATTCCTTTTTATGTAAAATAGTTGCAAGCGAAGTAACCCTAGCTACTAATAAAACGATAGAAATTATTAGGGGCAACTGAACACCAATTTAGCAGATTTCAACAAAAGATATCAGGGATCTTGTGCCCAGTGCCACTTTAGGCCCTGAGGAATCTGAGAAGGCAAAGTAGTGCATGAAATCCCTGAGTAAAAGATGTTTTAGTACCTACCTACAAGTCTGGTAAGCTGAGACTAGTTATTTACATTAAGCCGGTATTTTTGGCCATAAGCTTTTGACTTCTTTCTTTTTCGAAAAAGATTTCTTTATTTATGTATACAGAATTGGGGTACAGGCAGGAGTGGTGAGAGGCTTCACCAGAGACAGAGCGGAGAGCAGAACAGGCTGACTGACTGAGGTACACTTCTGAGGGGGGCAGGGGGCGGTTCAGGAGAGGTCTGCCACGCCATGTGGGTCACCTCTGGGGCAAGAATCGAACTTGCACTGAAGCGGCTGCTGCTCACAGTGCTCACAGTGATGCTCCACCAGGGAGGGCCCTATAAAAGGACATTTCAAACTGCTGAGGATGTGCTTCAACTGAACATCTCCCACTACTAATTTGACGAGCCTTTCCTGTGTCAGTGCAATGGCCCAGGCAGCCTAGAGGCAGCCCTGCCCCTGCTCAACTGTCCAGCAGAGAGACATCCACTTGACCCTGGGTTGCAGTCCTTTGTTTTGTGACAGGAAACCCGAGGTCTTAGAGGGCATGTAGGGAAGGCAGGTGGCTGTCAATGCAGAGAAGCATGGACATGCACAGAAGGTGTGGTTACCTTAGAGGCTGGTGAAGCCAAGAAGAAGGTAATAGAAGGAGAAGGAAGAGGGCCTCTGACAAGCTGAATGGGAAAAGCAAGGATCCATAAGAATAAAATGAGTTTGTATAGTAACCCTATATCCATAATCCACACTCATGCAACCAATGTTTTCTGCATGGTCTAGGCATTGAAATACAGACAACATGACCCCCCTTACAGAGCTTATCCAAAATGGAGACACCAACGTTTTATGCTAAATGACTACTGAAGAGCATGCATAATAACCTGGATAATTAAAATCAGGAAAATACATTTTTATAAAACAAAATCATGAAGAATCCTGCATTTATCATTGATCAATTATCACTGGTCTCCTCACTTCTGAAGGGTGGTTAAAGAATAACTAAAGAAATCAATAATGATCACAGTAACCAAACATTAGACAGTGCACTTAAACAACTAACAGAATTAAGGTGGCTTTTAAATACTTACATAGCAAGAGCAGAAAGGCCAAAATTATGATGGCGATCGCTGAGGGTCCCAGACCCACATCGGAGTCATGTAGTGCTTCGACACAACCACTGCCATCAAGGCACTTACACACAGTGACATCCAGGATCTGCTTTTCAGGGCAGCTGAAGTCCTTAGTGTCGGAAATCAGGAACTGAATTTTACTTCTCCCAAGATTTGGTTCCTTTTTCTCCAATAGCACGTTGGTACCTGCACAGGTAGGAGGCGACAGGAATAAAATGAGAGAGAAACAAGGAAGGGGCGAGGTTAAATTTTGGAGACCTTTTTAGTTGCTAATAGCTAATAATACCTAGCTCTAGTTCTAAGCTTCATTCTTGCTTAAGTTCTCTATTGAATTCATACCAAGTGCATGTTGAAATTATCCAGACAAGTTAATAGTGAAGGACAGGCTACGGAAACCTTACTTTTATGATGAATGTGTGTGTCTACCAAATGCTGGGACTTGTCCCATGAACTGGAAACATGGTAACAAACAAGTGAGTTAAATGCCAGTTCCACTGAACAGCTTTTCTTTTACCATTGCTTCAATAATGGGACTCTTACTATCATACTTCAGAATTTTTAGAAGGCATAACTCTGGCTGCTGTGAAAGGTCCTTCTCAGCTTAGGAGACAAACCACTACTTCTGGAGTAATGTAGAGACTCCCTAGCTAGCTTTAAGATGGTAAGATGACTGTCCTTTTTTCCTTCTTCTATTATTCCAAATGGAGTATTTAGTATAGACAGGTGAGATATTGTATGTAGGTACAGAACCTTTTTATAAACGTTTTTAAAGAGCTATAGTGGGAATATTGGGGTCCTCTTGGTGCAGCAGGTTAGGACGTAGCACTGCAAGCTAGCTGCAGCAGCATCAGTGCGAGTTCAACCCCCAGCCCCAG
>NW_004567117.1:18748775-18782509 GCF_000260355.1 Condylura cristata | reverse complement strand
AACAAACAAACAAATTGGGATACTTCCTATTCTAGATATGTTTTCATATCCAGATCAAGTACTGCCTTTTAATCCATTAAATAAATAGAAATGTGAAGGTTTAACCATTAAAGAAATTTGTTTATTCTACAACATCAAAAATTCTCCAATGATGGAAAATAATATCTACACATAAATAATCAAGAAAAATTTCCATTTAATAACTCACCTTCTGATACAACCAAAATCTTTACAGTGTATGTACCATTTTGGACATATCTAG
Organism: Condylura cristata; assembly: GCF_000260355.1. Lineage (NCBI taxonomy): Eukaryota > Metazoa > Chordata > Mammalia > Eulipotyphla > Talpidae > Condylura > Condylura cristata. The sequence continues at coordinate 18,782,247 of NW_004567117.1, read as the reverse complement.
ATTCATAATCAGGAATTTTTATAAGTCTAATTTCAGATGTGACAGAATCTATAGATATCCAGTTGTCTATATCTTCCAGTTTGGAATAGCTATTATAAAAGAAACATAAGATTAATTGTGAATTCTGGATAAATTGAGACTTCTTCATATCTTTTTAAATTCCAATTTTGCTTTATTATATATGTTCTTGTTATAGGCATTAGTGGAATATTTTTAGTTTTTGAAACTATCTTAGTATTTAAACTTAAAAACTTTTTTTATTGAGTTAACTGGTTTCTAACACAGACGGTTAGGAAACTTTAATGCTGAATTTGAAGGCATTAAGTGTACAAATTTTATTATGATTTTTGAAATAGGCAGGACAAGTAATTAAAAGTGAGGAAATATATTCACAACTTTATTTTACCTTACTCGGGCGACCTGCCCAGTATCTTCGTCAAAAGCTTGAAATTTTCCAATTACTTTGCTTTGGCTTGATATATCCATGCCCTCGCTAACTTGAACCGAGATTGTGCTGCTTTTTAAACGAAAGCCTTCTTTCACATTTTTCACCTTTACTTTGATGGGAATGGGTACAGGTTTATATGTATTTATAACTGACTTGTGGAAAGCTGCTTTGTTGGTGACAATAACACTGAAGTCGAGATGCTTAATTTCTTCATAATTTACTTCCTAGAGAGACAAAATCAATCAGAATTATTCAAAAGAGAGAGTAGAACACACTGAACACACACACACAGGGTGGTTTTAATATTATATATAATCTAACACGTGAGAAATATAGCAGCGCTGAGTTTTCCAATACTTGATACTGTGTAATTTAAATCTTTGTCAAGTGGGTAACTAATTTAGGTTTAACTTTTAGAAAAACTGTCAAACTAGCTATGTCATTTGGTTTCCACCAGTTCCATTTTCTCTATATTCTTGTCTTGGTACGGTTGGACTTCTGCATATAGCTGATTTAATAGGTGTGTACTGGTATCTTATGCAGTTTTAATTTGCATTTTCTCTAATAACTAAGGGTGCTGAGTATTCTTCTGACTTTGCTATTTATATATCTTTTTTGTCTAGCTTTCTTTCAGTGAAATCTGATTACTGCCCTTCTAATTTGGATGAATTCTTTATAGAACCAAGAGAGTAAAAATCATCAGTTTCTTAATCTGTACTTCCATTGTGATAATAATTTTAACAGTTTTTGTTCATGTTCCTCTTGAAAGAAAAAAGGTGCGACCTTTTTGGGGTGACACCATGGGACACTGAGGCTACTTCTTCAATGTGTCTGTCATTCATCATGAAATGACTGTTTCTCTTTATGTGTGTTACTGGATTTATATTTAAATTTTTTTTTTTTAGCAGGATTGAGCCTATAATCGATGACTAAACAGTTAACCTTTCTCTATTCTGTTACACATTTATATTATCATTATTCCTTTCTGCTGTTAAGATTTCACCTACTCTGCCATAATTAATAGGTTCTTGTAAAAAAGTTTTAGTTTGTGTATGACTTAATGAAATAGTATTTTGAAAATGGTTAGTTTATACTTTAAAATCTGACAAGTGAATTTTATCATAAACCATTTAAAAATAGGTTGATAATCTTCCTTACAATGTCAGATAAAAAATCTATTACATGATTTTTGTTTATAACATTCTGCGGTGCTTGTGAGTTCCAGTGTAGAAGACCCATATACTTAATAAGACCATTTAACTTAACCTCTCCTTCACTGATTTAATTAAGCAAAAGCAATTAAAATGCTGCAATTTCAAAGGCCACTCTTTGAGTACTTAGATCAGAGTCACAAGTGCATTTTTGTTATAAAGTCACGTTCCTGAGCCTCATCCAATCAGAATGATTGAAGATAGGGCCCCAGGAACCTTCATTTTTGGCATGTAGCAGCAGGTCCAGGCATTTCTTAGGTACACTTACGTATGAGGATAACTGAATTAGACCTTTATCATGCTGTTACAGCTTTAGTTATTAGATGTTATCAATTAGTTTTGGCTTTACTGTTACGTCGACCCATTAGGTGGTAGTAAGTTGGGGGGTACTTAGAGAGGCAACAGGTCCGACAGAAACAAGACTGGAAGTATGTTTGCACTAACGATGCTGTTGTCATGCAGTCTGGCATGGCTTAGTGATGCCTGGCCTGAATTTGAACTGTAGTGTGAGCACTAACAAGCCACAGAACTCAGGCAAATAGGCTGAACCAATTATTGTGCCAGTAAGCTGAGTATGTAAACTTCTTGCCAGTGTTTGGGGCTCAAAATATAACAGTTTCCTCCTTTACCAATTTCTTCCATTCCAGTTTTGAACATTAGCACTTACCTTAATAAGGGTCACAACTCCTTCATTAGTTTCAGCATCAGTTTCTATGCGGAAATAACCCTTTTCATTTCCTGACACAAATGTAAAATTTGCTAACCAATTATCAGAGCCAATTTCATCTGCATCAGACACTTTTATGCGTATAACTTCTACATTGACTTGGTTTTCTTCAACGACCCCTTCAAACTGTAAACACAAACAGATTTTTATTTTAATGTAGTATAAACATAAGTGATCTATTATCAGTTAGGACTAAAATATGAACAAGTCGATAACTTGTTATAAAAGTTTATAAAAGTAATAGTTACCGCTTCACTTTGGATTATAGGTATATTGTCATTGACGTCCAAAATACGAATCTGAACTGTAGCTTGTTTTGCTGGTCTATCCGTTATTTGTACATTCTCGTTTCTTGCATCTACCGTCAAACTGTAGCTGCTGTGTTCCTGCAGATAATAAAAAATAGCCAACTGGGGTGAAAATGAATCCCTTTTAAGTCTGTTTTTCTGATTTCATTCACTTTATCACCACGGGAATGACCACAGTGTATTTAGCTCATAAGTAATTTTCACAATCTGTTATTATTTGTGTGAAGATGCTGTTTATCTGTGGACAGAAAAGGCAAGAGAAGTTGTTAATGACCAGAGTTTTAAATATGTCATTGGTGATGTTAACAGGAGTGAGTCTCTTCTTAAACCTGTCTCTGCACAAGACTGCTGTTCAACATGCACTTTGCTGGACAAAGTGAGATGGTGGGTCAGAGGAACTGCCGCTCTTCACATTCCATTTTCAGCTAAAGGTCAAAGCAGGAAAACATTATTTCCAAGAAAATTTGGCTAGTAATGATAAAACTCAGTGAACTTTGCCCAAAACCCCAATAGACAGAATTCTTAGAAAATAATGTCTTAAAACTGACATTATAAAAAAAAAAAAAAAAGACCTCCCCACCGCAAGAGAACCCTCCATTTCTGCAAGATCCCCTTATAACGGCCCCATGCAGTGTTGTTGGAATTGAAGGAGCTGGGCAGCCAGTGCCCGTGCCCAGGGGTCCTGTGTGGGGATGACCGGCTCAGGGCTGGCAGGACTGTCCAGGTTTTGGAGCCCGCTGACTGGGGTCAATCCCAGCTTTGTCACTTGCTGGCCATTTTGAACATACACGTAATCCCTCTGTGACTCAGTTTCCTTTTTGTAAAAAAGGACTAGTAAGCTGGTGGTGTAGTGGGTTAAAGCACAGCACTGAGAAGTTAAAGCCACTTCAGCATGAGTTCGATTCCCGCCTGCCCCACAGGTGACCCACAGACCTACATGACGCGGCAGACCTCTCCTGACCTGCCCGCTGCTCCCCTCAGCAGTGTACTTCATCGATCTGCCTATCCTGCTCCCTACTCTGTCTCTGGTGAATCCTCTCACCACCCCTGCACTTCTGGTCTGTACCCCAGTTCTGTATGCATAAATAAATAAATCTTTAAAAAAAAAAGGACTAGCAATGAGCTCTGCCTCACAGGGTTTCTAGGTAGATTAAATGGGTTAATTATGTAAAAGGTTACAAGTAATATATGACATGCAGTGAACAGCCAATAATGACAGTCCTGACTATTAACTAAATTTGTCATACTTTATTGTCAGCAGCTTGTTAACAAAATCACACTACATCTTCAAAATAATGCTCTAAATTTTATGTGAGGTATAGAGCAGAATTTTAAAAGTTTAACAGGACTCTTAATTGTTAATAGTTAGAAATGTTGGGCACAATCTGGGCAGAGTCAATCGTTTTTCCTAATAATTCTGATTTACTGCGTCCACCAATGATGACTTATATGTGGTGACAGTGTCCTTGGAATCATCAACATTCCACTCATATACACTGTTACGCATGTATGTAGCATGCATGGAAATATATACATGAAAAAAACTTCCCTCTCCCTTTTCATTTAAAACTTCCCTTTGGAGTTAGAAATAAAAGTGAAATGTTTGCAAGAACAGCTTTTCTAGGAAACCTACTTAACTTTTCCTCTGAGGTTTACAATGACTCTTTCCTTTACCAATAATTCTATTACCCTACGTATGACTCCTATTTCTATTTTTCCCCCTCTTTGTCTATTACAGTAGAGAGGGCTCCCAATATTTCACTATAGAACCCCAAATTAAGGAACACTGCTTTAGAATTCTGTAGCAAACAGAACCCTGACTGGAGAGGCTCTAGAACAGTGCTGTCCTTGTGTAATTTAAAAATTTCTAGCAGCCACTTTAAAAAGGTAAAAAGAACAGATGCTACTAATTTTAAACAAATAGTTTTATTTAACCCTAGTGTCCAAAATATTATTTCAATAAATAATCAACAAAAATTATTATGGTGATATTTTGTGTCCTTTTTCTCTCATACTAACTCCTCCCATCCTGGTGACTATTTTATACATATAGTATATCTCGATGTGGATTAATCACATGTCCTGTGCTCAATGGCTACATATGACTCATGGCTACCATAAGGAACAGCATATCCTTAAGAGAGATAATTCTAAGAGTCACTATTAGTGAGGAAATAGAACAAAGTTGGAAAGTTAAAAAAAGAAGTAAAGAAAGAGGAGAAATTGGAAAGAAGAGGATTTAAAAGATGAGTAACACAAAATGGTATTTACCTCTCTGTCCAAGGAATTAATGGTGGTATAGATCTCTCCTGTACTTTTATCTAGGTGGAATGCAAACGCAGGTTGCTGAGATAGGATTCTATAAGAAATTTCAGAATTTCGAGTATTGGGCTCATCTGCATCAGTTGCGGTGATTTTCATCACAAAAGTACCTATTAGAAACAAGAGTGCCCAGTTGAAACTCAGCTTTCAGCATTCTTGTATGTGTCAGGTCATCATTTTATTTCTAATTTTAGCTTGCTCCAAAAAGAATTTCATGTATTTATCAAAATCCCAGCTACCGGGCCCTCCCTGGTGGCGCAGCGGGTTAAAGCACAGCACTGAGAATCTGAAGCCACTTCCGCATGAGTTCGATCCCCGCCTGCCGCCTGCCCCGGGGCGAGCCAGACCTCTCCTGACCCGCCCGCTGCTTCCCTCAGCAGTGTACTTCGTCAATCTGCCTGTCCTGCTCCCCACTCTGTCTCTGGTGAAGCCTCTCACTGCCCCCGAGCCTCTGACCTGTACCCCAGTTCTGTATGCACAAATAAATAAATAAATCTTTAAAAAAAAAAAAATCCCAGCTACCAAGATCAAAAAAATTAACCAAATGAGGAAATAGGTGTAAATGGAATACAGTAATGGGAAAAAGAAGATAAGGGCAAGGTCTTTGTTATTATATACAAGCCTAGGGTGAAATCCTAAAAACTTGCTATAGAGGGCTAAGAATTTGTAATAGGTCTAACAGCCAACACAAAGAGAATGAGTAGCTACAAACACATACTTATGAAAATACAAACAATTTAGGAGACATCATTTTTATATTATGATCAAAGAGAAATCTCTCCTGCCAGTCTGGATAAAGGGCACTACATTGAACAATTTGTCAATAAAACTGATAGCAGAAATAATGCAAGTCAAAGGTCAGCAATCTGACTTGGCTAAAGTTAACCAGTCACCTGTTTATGTCAATAAAGTTTTACTGGAACACACATCTGTTTGCTTAAATATTGTCTATGGCAGCATTCCTGTTAGAGGGCAGAGTTCAGTGGTTGTCAGAGAGACTCAACCTAGCATATCAATCCATCCTATTTGGTCGTCAGGGGAAAAAAAAAAACACATGTCTCTGGAACTTAGCACAAAAAAAGCAGTTCCAAACCCAGAATAATAGTAATTACTTAGACTCCATTTAGATATAGGATTTAATGTTCACTTACATAATGGGGATAAAATGACTTTGAACAATCATTCATAAAAATACTAAGACTCTTACGTGCAGCACTCAATTCTTCAACATAACCAATGAAGACCTCCTGTGTGAATACTGGCTCATTGTCATTGATATCAAGTACTCTAATGCGGAGTTCTAGTGGTTTCTCCAGGTTGTTTCCTTGGTTATCCAAAGCGTAACCAGTGAGCTGAAATCATGACATAAATAATAGAAGAGACTGAAGCTAGGGTAATTAAACCACCATAGTATCCAAACAAGAAAACAATTATGACTATTATCCCCTCCCCCCAAAATATGACAAATCAATAAATATAAGTTCATTCTTACCAGAAAATAAGGTGTTTCTTCTCTATCAATAATCCTGGTAATGTTCAAATCTCCAGTGTCTTTATTAAAGACAAATAAACCATAAGGTGGCTCTGTAATTCCTTTTCCAGTGTATTTGTATGTAACTTTTAGGCGTTTTTCTTCTTCCACATCAGAATGTATCTAACATAAAAATAACAGAGGAATATTTAAGTTAAAACTGCAACTTTTTTTTTTTTTAAGATTTATTTATTTTATTCATACAGAACTGGGTTATAGGCCAGAGATGCGGAGGGTGAGAGGCTTCACCAGGGACAGAGTGGGGAGCAGAACAGGCAGATTGACCAAGTACACTGCTGAGGGGAGCAGCGGGCGGGTCAGGAGAGGTCTGCCTCGCCATGTGGTCACCTCCAGGGCAGGTGGAAATCGAACTCATGCGGAAATGGCTTTAGCTTCTCAGTGCTGTGCTTTAACCTGCTGCGCCACCAGGGAGGGCCTAAAACTGCAACTTTTAAGAAATTATTTTTAATGGGAGATTTTCCTCTAATGCTGAGAATCCTATCGACTAAACCCTCAGGAGCTTGCACTCTGAGGAGGGTGCCAGATAAGATAGTGTCCAACATAATGTTCAGTGTTTGGGAGTGGAATGCGTTACCAAGCAACCTGAAAGGGGATGGAAGGCGATGGGATAAACCAGTGACACTGGAGCAGAAACTTGGGGCTATGAAGTTCTGCACCGATGTTCTGTGGGGAGAGGATTCTAGGTAGATGGAAGGTCGAGTGCCGATATATATACAGTTAATTTGCCGATGACCCTACATCTTCCAGAATGGAAAAGAAGATCTTCATCTTGGTACCTTCTGCTAAAAATTATGCTGATGTTCAATTTATCTGGAATGTCAAAGGCTCATGAAATCCACAGTATAATTTCCCTTAAGTGTTCTCTTACACCTTGTTTTAGTAACATGCACACATTTCCTGTTCCTGTTTTAGTAACATGCACACCTTAGCAATCGGATTCTTTCTGGACAGATCTTCACCCTCCCGAAGAGTCACGGGTGCTGTGATCCAGGCCCGTTTCTGCCGTACTAGGTGAGTGTGTCTAGGAAGCAGCTTATTTTCATTTCTTTTGTTCAAAACCTATAAAGATAAAATATTGTCAAAAAATTATCAAGTATCCTAAAGCAATAGATGGTAAACTATAGCTTACTAAAATTTTAAACACAGCTAAATGAAATACATTTCTTATTCTTTACAGGTTTCTTTTATATACATGCATATGTTCTAGCAAACTCTTCAGGCATTGAAGAGACTGCCTCTAAACCAGTGAAGCAGGAGAGGTTTGTTATCACTAGTAAGAAAAAATTTCCCAGAATAAGAGTTAAAAAGACTAAGGAACATTCACTGACCTCAAAAATGGGGAATTTAAAAATAACATATACCATGTCTATTCATTATGTTTTTATTAATTGCAAATGCAGTTTTCTTAAAATGCTTTAAAGCTTAATCTTAACCTGTTGATAACCAATTTGTCTAAAACTAGTGCTACTGTCTGGTAATGACTTTATTGTCTTAAAGATGAACAAAGGACTAAACTGCCTATCTTTCCTATCTTGTTTTTAGAACCTTTAAGCAGAAAACTATTTCATAAATTATCAGTTAGGGTAACAGATAAATATGTATTTTATCCAAGGAAAAGTCTCACTCAATATAGATGTTTCACTGTGTTGTGCTTCGAAATGACCAGTACATTACTTTATCATCTTACTCATTTTGTTAATCTATATACCATGTATGTTATTTCAAAACAGTTACAATGGTTAGTTCCAGGTCATCAATTTTCTTTGTTTTTAGTTGAGAAATAACTTTCTATAACTTAAACTTTGGTCTTTTTCCATTAAACTGGGATTACAGTGTATGCATTTCATTCTGCCTCTTGATTTTTCATTCAGTACTTCATCATGGTCATGCTTCCAAGTGCCATAAATTGTTTTATCATCCCCTAGAGATGGACTTTTAGATGGTCAAACCATGCATCACTAACCATCTTTGGATATATGTTCTTGTGCACTATTTGATGGGAATAACTGGGCTCAAGAATTCTGTTTTTAATTTGGTGAGGCACAAATTGTTTTCTATGAAATTTAGCTTCTCATTCAAAAAGACAAAAATAATCCCCTTGGGTTTCTTACCTCTAAGTGGAGTCCGCTTCCAAAGGCAAAAGAAATCTAGAAAATAAAGTGATTTGTTGTTTTATAAAATGTATCACTCAATTAATTCAGTTTAGCTATTTTGTTAATGTAAAACCTATTCTCTAGGATATTATAGACAGTAGGAAAAAAAGTTTAACCACCAGTACTATCTTTTTTTTTTGCTAAAAGGAAGCAAATTTTAATTTTCCCCTTTGCCTCCAACTGACAACCAGGGCCAGAGGAATGTAGCTACAGTTCACCTGGGGGATGAATTTACCAAGCTAGTAATGGGCTGAGATCTGTTTCTCAGGTATCTCACAGTGGTGCTTCCAAAATTTATTTTCGGAGGGAGAAGGGTATGAAAAACATGAGGACGCAATGCTGAATATCGGATAACCTCGCCTTTTGTGCTCTCTGGGGGACAACTTCACAGGAAACACTGGAGACTAGACCCAAGGCTTAACAGCTTTGCCTTGCAAGGAGACACAGTGAAAATGTGATGTATTTCTTGTCCAGTCTGCTTACTACCTGTCTCTTTACTTTGGACAGGGAATGTTGAGGGATTGGCTAGGTCCAATATTTACCATTTTAATTCTTTTCTAGAATCTTACTGGGTCCAGGACAAGGTTTAAATGTGATAAATATTATATCATTCTGGCCAAATATCATGCGTTTCACTCAGATATAGGGAAAAAACGGAACAATATTTAGTCCTTCACTACACTGTAAGTTCTTCATAAGTGTTATCTTCATTGATTTATATTAGAATGAACATCCTCGGTGGTATTTTTTCAGAAAGTTAGACAGTCATGTGGTTATAAACAGTGTTTCTTAAACTTATTTAATGAGCATTTTGTTCATTGAGATCCTGATTAAAAAACAAACAAACAAAAAAATTCAATTCAGTAAGACCAGAATCCTTTGCATACTTAAATACTTTGCATTTCTAATTCACTTTCAGAGATGATGCTGAAGTTAAAGGTTCTTGAGTAGTGAGATTCTAACTATGATATTGTTCACTTAGGGATATAGAAAATGAAGTTTGCCTTTTTCACTACTGTCTTAATAGCTTTCATAAAAAAACACTCAGGGGCCTCCCTGGTGGTACAAGGGGTTAAAGTGCACCATTAAGAAGCTATCAGCCCCCACGGCAACGGCAACGGCAACCCCAGTTCCATTTCTGGCCAGGGAGAGGGGCAGCAGACCTCTCCAGTTTGGCCTACTGCTCCCCTGAGCAGTGTATTTCAGTCAGTCTGTCTGTTCTGCTCCCCACTCTGTCTCTGGTGAGTCCTCTCATCCCTCCCCTATCTCTGGCCCGTACCCCAGTTTTTGTATGTATAAATAAATAAACCTTAAAACTATATACTCACTCAATTGCTAATATCACGAAAACAGAGCTATTTAATTTCATGAATTTACTTATTTTAAATATTAGATTGTTAAGTTGAGGAATGATTTTAGATTTATACAAAAGTTGCAAATACAGTAGGATTTCCTTACTGAAGATGCCTTAAATAACCATTGTACATTTGTTGAAACTAAGAAGTCAACATTGGCATGTTTAGATAATGCACAGTTAACTAAGTTCCACACTTTATTCAGATTTTACTATTCCCCTGTGGATGTTCTTTTTTTTGTTTCAGCATCCAGTCAGGGATCCCACCCTCCACCATTGCACTTGCTGTCCAGGTCTCCTTAGTCTTCCCTGGTCTGTGATAGCTTCTCTTTCTGTCTTTGCCTGCTCTTTGCTTCCAGAGATTGGTGAGCAATGGCTGTAGCAATCTGTGAACCATTTCTTATACAATATTAAATATTACATTTTGTTGAATCTACTTTCAGTTAGATTCAATACTTAGATATTGCGGAGGTCAAAAACAGGTTGATAAGTGTTGGAAAGGTAACTGAAGGGCGGCAGAGAGCATTTTAGGACTGAAGGTAAAGGAGGCATTCGGGATATAGTATCTGCACAGAGACTGGGGTGGAAAGAGGAAGCACTTCAGGCAGAGTCCAGCAAAGGGAAGAGCCAGGCCACAAGGGAGAGTGTGGTAGAGTGTGAGCAAGGTTCTGGCTGCTGTGGCTAGAAAAGTCAGTGGAGATGAGTTGAGGCTTTTAGTGTACTTGTAACCTTAAACTTTAAAAGATTTGTTTATTTATACATACAAGAGATGGGGTGTAGGCCAGAGATGAGAGAATTCACCACCAGAGACAGAGTGGGGAGCAGAACAGGCAGACTGAAATACACTGCTGAGGGAAGCAGCTGGGGAGACAGGAGAGGTCTGCCGCGCCATGTGTCTCACCTCCCTGGCGGGGACTGATCGCATGCTGCAGTGGCTGCGGACAGCTTCATAGTGCTGCGCTTAAATCTCTTAAGCCACCAGGGAGGCCCTGTGCACTTGTAATCTTGATCCGGTTGCTGGTTACATGGTGTATTCAGGTTGTGAATATTCAGTGCCCTTATGCTCTGTGTACCTTTCTTTCTGTGATACACTAAAAATAAGCAAAAATTTCCGTGCATCTTAAAGCAGATGCATCTTGGCATCTATCTGATAGCTCTGCCACTTGCATTCTCACAGTACCTACTGTAGTAATCTGTTTTCAGACAAAGCATGGTGAAATGAAATATTTGCTCCGTAATCACTGCACAAAAAGCCCAAGAGAATGGTGCCAACACTTTGTTTACTGTGAAATTGTTTATTTGACTAAGGAAACAGTTAAGATCTTAACTACTCCTTTAAAGTAATAATTTGGATGTTTTCTTGGGGCTCTATCTCGGCATATTCTTAATTTAGAGCAGTGGCTTTCTTTAAGAGAGGATGTCTGCACATACGCCTGACTGACACTGGGGTCACACCACGATATTCAGTAATGTCTGCAGACATTTGTGGTTGTCACATGGAGGTGAGGCTGGGTTGGAGCTCAGAGGGGTGAGTTCTTGAGGCGGCCAGTGGGTGGGGGCAGAGCCTTGCTCACTCCCCTGAGGTGCTCACAAGCAGCCCCTGCAGCAATACAGCCTCTGGTCCAAAGTGCTTCTGTTGAGGAACCCTGAGCTACACCCTTGTCTGCAAGTCACTGTAAAGCTAGGATCAAAGTCATACAAGTTCCAGAAAGCCAAAGACTCACGTAAGGCTGCAAATCAGTAGCATCCTGTAGTCAGTATAAAGGGAAAAGTGACACACACCTGCCTCCTGGCCTCCATTCCCCCCTCCCACTTCCCTTTGAACACTTCCAGGTCTGTAAGTTGGAAAGATCTTATATGGAAATGTTGGGAAAGGGCTCCAAGGGTTGGCAGAATGCCTAGATACAATAAACCTTTTCGTTTTTTCCAACGGTGAAACCTGGAACATTTTTCCTCACGAAAACCGTGGCTCATGTAACCTGCCTTTAAGCTTGAAGAGGAAAACTGAGCTTCCACTCTAGTCCAAGACTAGTGTCTTCCACTGGAATAGATAAATCCTTCAAACACTTCCCAATTTATTCAAGTTTAACAAAATTCTTTTATTTCTAGCATGGGATCACAGGCATCTTGTAAAAACTGACCTTGGCAACTGGCAAGAAAAACACACACACACACACACACACACACACACACACAGAGGCACACATCCTTGGCCGATGCACCAAGGAAGGCTAAAATCAAAAATACAATCAGTTGGGCCCTCCCTGGTGGTGCAGAAGCTAACGCTCAGCACTGAAGCTAGCCACAGCTGCTACAGTGTGAGTTCGACCCCCGCCCTGGAGGTGACCCACGTGGCAAGGCAGACCTCTCCTGACCCTCCTGCTGCTTCCCTCAGCAGTGTACTTCGTAGACCTAAATAAATAAATGTTAACACACACACACAATCAGTCAGTGTAGTTAGTCTTTGTTCTCAAGGTCAGCACATCTTGAGACAAGATTTCCTGTTCTGAGTCACTTCACTGAGTTCAATAAGCAGAATCCAGGAGGCCGATGGGTTATCAGGAAATAGCTCTTCCTGGCCTACAGGTTCTCAGACTGAAGTAGCAGACTTTGAAGCTTTCTTGTGTTTCAGTGAGTTCATGGCTGATGACCTCTAAACTTTCATACCTCAGGCTAACAGATAGCTTATTATAGATGAGAAACAGAGGAATACAAAATAGTTTAAAACATATTTCAACTTTGAGGCTCTCTAAAGGCTTGTTTCCATGCAGCCTGAAGGACGTCAGAGGGTCAGCGGCGTGGCCACCTCAGACACAAGGGTGCCAGGGCTCCTGCCTGGTCCTTTTAGAACTCATGCCCACTTCTGGACCATCACAGAAACACCTGTGTTCCCTTTCTGAGCCAGCCTCGGGACGAGGCAGGATGCTTTACAATTCTTTGTTTCCTTTGTTTTATACTGTACAGGAGGCAAAACCAGACCCTGCTTTGAGGGTCCCTGGCTTATTACCAGCCTGCTCTTAAAGAATGATCAGCTCTGTCTCTGGTGAATCCTCTCACTGCAGGCACCTCTGGCCAGTACCCAGGTTCTGTGTGCATAAATAAGTACATTTAAAAAAATTATCAGCTTTGGCTGAAGTAATAGAAAGGAAATCAAATGAGAAAAAGGTCATGGTTGCCAGCTGTTTCTTTCCTCTGATCACATGTCCTGATTTTCCTATTGCTACAGAAAGAGCTGGAGGCTTGGCTTCCTTAGCAGTCTCCGCAGCTCCAAGAAGGTCTTGGTGGGACCCTATGAAGGCAAAAACAGACACATCCACAGGTGGCCCAGCAGCCCAGGAGAGCAGGGTGGTCGGGCTGCCGATGTGGAGGGCCTGGTATTGGTCAGATTTATGAAAGGACTTTACCATCACTCTTACCTTTCACTCTTCTTTTGGAGGGAGGGGAAGAGAGGCTGTCTAATTATTTTATAGCTAAATTCTGGAACTCGTTTAGAAAAGCCCTACATTAAAGATCAAACTTATAAATGACTCATTCACTAAACAAAGGAATACAAATGTAACTCTAAAGAAGTCTTACTCAACATCTAATTTAAATATACAATTACAAAAAAATATACAATTATGTTTTCACAGATAATAATTAAAAAAAACCCCAACAGCCAAGAAAAGCAACATTTTGAACTTTAAGTTTGGAATGTTGACCTTGAATTTTAAATAGGAATATTACATACATACAAGTCTATTACAATTAGATGATTTATTATAATCTTTTGCTGGCTCTTCAGATATCGTGGTTAATCTACTGTAACAATTATGACTTGGGTGAGTCAAATTGGAGTCAGTTTCAAGAGGAAGATATTTTCTTTGGAAACATTTATTGCCCAAAGAATTTTAAAATATGGATTCAGCGATGCTGGGCTATATTTGAGGTTTTAGGGTATGTAGTGAATTCTTGTTTCAAGTTAGTTTTTTTTTTTTTTTTGCCACACCACAAATAACTATTTTTTCCCTTGGCCTCAACCGAGGGAAAGTCCAGAAAATTCAACATTAAAGTGTTTATTTATATTGGCATCAATATAAATTATATAGTATCAATTTCCTTGATCCCCAAAACAATTCTGTAAAACTCAGAGTGGCTAGCAAAGAGTTAAAAGTCTTGAATATTTAATTCTTTTCTATACCCAATTATTTTCTAATAGGGATATTAGCAGTGGGTCTCAAACTCCAGTGGCACCAGAATCACTTAGCTCAAATGGACTGAGGAATCCCACCTGAGGGTTTATCATTCAGCAGGTCTGGGGTAGGGGACAAGAACTGTATTTCTTTCTTTCTTTCTTTTTTTTTTTTAAAGATTTATTTATTTATGCATACAGAACTGGGGTATAGGCCAGCGGTGCGGGGGCGGTGAGAGGATTCACCAGAGTCAGAGTGGGGAGCAGAATAGGCCGACTGATGAAGTACACTGCTGAGGGGAGCAGCGGGCTGGTCAGGAGAGGTCTGCAGCGCCCTGTGGGTCACCTTCAGGAACCTGGATCAAACTGACACCAAGTGGCTGCGGCTGGCTTGCAGTGCTGTGTCCTAACCGGTTGCACCACCAGGGAGGGCCAAGAATCTGTATTTCTAACCAGTTTCCTTATAATGTGGATGCTGCCAGTCTAGGAGTCAACATTTTTGAAAACCATTGTGTAAAGTCACATAGTAGCAAAGGAAAGGAAAAGACAGTCTGCATAATTTATAAAATGATAATGAGCTCTTAATTACAGAGATGTGTGAAATGAAAGCTTCTAAATCAGGAAATTCTATAATGAGTTATTCCTACCACTAGAAGATTTGCACTTCAAAAATCATACTTGACTACTATAGGATTATTTTAAAGTAATTTCCCCTGCTTTATGTTTGTTTCTTGTTCAAGTTTACATTTTATTAATGGTGAGTAAATATTTTTTTGAAATATTTTACCATTACTGGCATGTGTTTTCTAAAACTGCCACAAATCTCCTTGGAGTTAAGTAAAACAGGTAAATCTTTATTAATGTATTTGACATAATTTGGTAGAGAAAAAATGACAGGCTTTTTCTACTTTTTTGTTGCAATATATTTCTGAAAATTAAACAAAAAATTAGAATGAAGATATGCAGATATGTTTCTGACCCCAAGAAATTAAGAGCTTCAGGCTGTCCTTTTTCACCATTAGGTGGCACTGGTCTATCATGAAGGCAACTTTCAAAATGTTCAGAAACTTGCCAACAGCTTACTCCAAAGTCCAAAATGGAAAATAGGCTTTCAATGGGTGGACTGACAAAATGGCAAACAGTGAAAATAAGACTTTAGAAAGTGGTATGAACAGGGCCTCCCTGGTGGCACAAAGGCTTAAGTCTCAGCACTAGGATGCTATCCGCAGCCACTGAGCACCAGTTTGATCCCCGGCCAGGGAGCTGACCCACAGGGCTCAGCAGACCTCTCCTGTCTTGCCCGCTACTCCCCTCAGGAGTGTATTTCAGTCCGTCTGCCTGTTCTGCTCCCCACTCTGTCTCTAGTGAATCCTTTCACTGCCATAGCTCTGCCCTACACCCCAGCTCTTTATGCATAAATAATCTTAAAAAAATTGTACGAACACATTGACAATACTGCTGTCTTGTTAAATCAATTTACATTTCTTCTTTTTGTTCCTTTTCTAGAATGACTCTAACTCGTAATGAAACTAATCCAATCATTTAGTTCTAGAAGTTCAGAATTTAGTTCTAATTTGTAATGAAACTAGGCCTATTGCTGAGTTCTAGAAGTTCAAACTTTATTGGCGATACCTTTGATTGCCAGAGAGACAAACAGAGACAGGGACTTGGGTTCTAGCTGACTGTGCCCACTAATGATATTCACTCATTCAGTGGATGATCAAAAAGATCTTTCTTACCTGTCACCCTCCTCCCCCATCTCTAAGCTCCTTTGATGGTGGGACTGGTCACAAGCACCTAGAATCTGATCTATAGTTGAAACAGTTCATGATGTGTTTTGGCCAAACAAAAATTTACCTCTCAACTTACCAGGGAGTTAAACAGTTCTAAACTCATGTCACCCTTTTCTAAACTCAGAGAGATTAACTCCTAACTTTTTAAAGCATAATGTCCAAAGCATTTTAGCTTGAAAGGTCAATGACATGAGGTTCTGTTCTACAGAGGAGAACAATTTAGATAAAACATGCACGAATTACTAGGAGGCAGAGAAGCTTAACTGTGTGAATGAAAAGCGCAAAAACAAAAACAAAAAACACAAACAGTTCTGGGGAGCTCAAAAAGGCAGAAATTACTTCCTACTGGGGAAGTTAGAGGAGGTTGGGGCAGGCAACGGAATGGGCGTGCCCTTGAGAAGGTGCAGAATCTGGGCAGACAGGACATGGTGACACGGGGAGATGGAAGGCAAAGAACAAGAAGCTGTGCTGTCTGGCACCTTGACTGTGATAATGGCAGGTAGAAAATAAGAACAAAAAGTTGTGTCAAAGATCTTCACTGATTCTATAAAGGGTGGGAAATCACTGACCTCTTCTGAACAGGGGTATTATGACACTAACATTACGGAAAGATTTTCTGGCTTACCGGAAAAGATTTTCTGGCATTACTGTCCAGGATGAAAGGCAGGAGACAATGTGAAGATTATACAAACTGACCAGAGGCGAGGTCATGGGGACAGCAATAGGCTAAAGGCACAGGACTGCATGGCTGGAAGTAAGAATCTTTAGGGGGGGCCCTCCCTGGTGGCGCGACAGGTCCGCAGCCACTGCAGGGCAAGTTTGATCCCCTGCCAGGGAGGTGACCCACATGGCGCAGCAAAACTCTCCTGGCTCACCCATTGCTGCCCTCAGCAGTATATTTTGATGATCTGCCTGTTCTGCTCCCCACTCTGTCTCTGGTGAATTCTCTCACTGCCCCTACACTTCTGGCCTGTACCACAGTTGTGTATGCATAAATATTTTTTTTTTTAAAAGAATCATTATGGGGGTACAACTAGTCCTTGGCAAATCCTGCACAAGCAGAACAGAAGAATAGGTCAGAGGGTACCAAAATTTTAAGTCTAGTGGCTAGAAGGTTGCTGTTCTCAGCAAGGTTATAGACATTTTAAGCTTAGATGCAGCAGGAATATTGGGGAAAGATGTAAGAAAACAAAGAGTAGGATGCTTTGGCTCGAAAGTAGGCAGGGTTGACACAAAGGTGGGAGACTTTAGGACTGTTACACTCACACTGTTCTATGGCAGCACCCTCAGCCATCACTGCTGCTGTTCACTTCCCACCACCCAGCTCTGACCATATCTGATAACTTCTTGATGCTCAAACAGCATTTCTCCCTACTGTAGTTGGTCTGGGAAAGGGGGTGAGAAGCACTGCAGCTTCTGGGGTAAAAGGACCTCCAGTAGAGCACTTCAGAAGCAAACGAGGGAGATATCTGAAAGAGGTGTTGATTTTGATAAAAAAAAAACAATGATTCAGGTTGGCCCTTTGTCTAATTTTCCTGTTAGCACTTTTGGGGTCTAGGTAGAGTATAGATACTGGGCATGGGTCATTAAATTTAATTTTATTATTATTTTAGTTTGTGTTGCAGAGAATCTGAAGTAGTGGGCTATAGGTATTTTACAATAGAGGGGAATCTGAATTCTCTTATCTCTACCCAAATCAGCCTCTCATTCCCCAAATAGCCAAGCATCAACTGCTTGATTGATGAAAATAGCTTCCATCCAATCATGCTGTTGATGCAAGACCTAGAAAAGGGGCCATCAAGGGCAGGTGGTCAGTAACACTTGTTGAATAAATGAATATATTGAGGTTTAGCCAACTGGAGTGATACTTGCATTTTTTTTAATTTTTTTTTATTTTTTTAAAGATTTATTTATTTATTCATACAGAACTGGGGTACAGGCCAGAGATGCAGAGGGTGAGAGGATTCACCAGAGACAGAGCGGGAAGCAGAACAGGCAGATCGACGAAGTACACTGCTGAGGGGAGCAGCGGGTAGGTCAGGAGAGATCTGCCACGCCACGTGGTCACCTCCGGGGCAGGCGGGGATCGAACTCATGCGGAAGTGGCTTTAGCTTCTTAGTGCTGTGCTTTAACCTGCTGCGCCACCAGGGAGGGCCGATACTTGCATTTTTAAGAGAGGACAGCAGTGTGATGAATCTCTAACTAGAGTTTCTCAATTTTTGCCCGTTACCATTTCCTAGTGGGGGCACTATTTGCATTTTCGGTAGAAAAATCTATGGGTGACTAGTTCTTGAAAGTTCTGCAGACTGCTGGAGGTTTAGCATCCCTGGATTTGAACTATTAAGTACCAGTAGTATCCCTGGCCTTGTGATGACCAAAGTGCCCCTTGCACCTCTTACCCTCTAGGGCTGGACGTGAGAATCCTTTGAGAATCCCTGCTCCCAAACCAACCCGCCTGGCAGGCTGCATCCTCCCTCTAATGTACTTCTGGGCTTTTCTACGTGTCTTTGACTCACTCCTTTTAAAAGAAGAGACAAAAGGGCACACAATCAACTACTATCTTTTTTCTCAATTCCTTTTTGACTAACTCAACCAAAATCTTTTTTTAAAATAATGTAATAGTTTATTTTTACACAATTTTGTGTCTTTTTCCATCTCAGTTGTAATGCCCATAGGATTCCCATCACCAAATCACCCATGTGCCATCATAATCCCCCCACTGTTTTTGATAACATTCCCCACTCCACCCCCATAAAATGTATCTGGTATATATTTGTTCATTATTATTACTATTTTCTCCCCTGGTCATTTATACTCCTGCTATGAGTGAAACCATATAGTATTTTTCCTTTTCTTTCTAGCTTATTTCACTAAGCATGATCTTTTCCAGCTCCATCCATGTTGCTGCAAAAGGCATGTGTTTATTTTTTTTTTGATTGCTGTAACTCAACTAAAATTTATCTTAACACTTTCTTAATAATTTGAGCATCTTTCTATAAACAATCACTTGTCAATTAGACTTTCACAGCTTCCCTTTGTATCAAGATGGCTGCAGACTCAAGTTCCTACATGTTGTTCTGCCTTACATTCTGTCTTAGCTCTTTCAGTTCTTCCAAGAAGCCATGTGCAACTCTACTTCAGCCTTTTTAAAAAAAAAAAATATTTATTTATATATACAGAACTGGAGCTGCAGAGGTGATGGAGTTGCAGGGGTGAGACGATTCATCAGAGATGGGGGTGGGGCAGACAGACAGATCTATTGAAACACTCTGTTGAGGAAAACAGTGGGTGAGACAGAAGACAGGAGAGCTGTGCCATGTGGGTCACCTCCCTGGTGGGGGATTGAAATCGTGCTGCAGCAGCTGCGGACAGCCTCACAGCACTGTATCTTAACCCCTTGAGCCACCAGGGAAGCCCCTCAACCTGTTTTTCTTAAAAGATGAGTTGGAACAGACCAAAACAACCTGGAACAAGCCCCAAATGAACTGAGTGCCTGGAACAGATTATACTTGAGGAAGTGGTCATCTCTGCAAAATTCTCCTAGGATATGTAGACTTTTCAGAAATGTTTGTTTGAAGAAAAGAGGAAGAAATAAAAATCTTAAGTCTGTGGCATGCTACATCTTCACTAGGTTGGAGAAATGAAAACCTAGAGATTTGAAATCCTGGACTGGATAGGCAAATTTCAGTAAAACATAAAAATTAGACACACATTGCTCTTAACCTGGAGCATAGTGACTTAGAGATACTATATCAGTTTTGTTAATAAGACTATGGATTTCATGATAGGTGTTAAACATATGAGTCAAAACTCAACTGAGGTGAATTTTACTTTTAAAGGTTTATTTATTAAGATCCATCTTAATAATCATGAGAGAACCAAACAACAGATGTCAGGTGTCATAGTTGACATATTTAACTATTTAGCTTGGGGCTCCATTAATTAAACCTAAAATCAATGTGGTTTTAAGCAAAAGCTTTGTTCTATGAATGGTTCCAAATACTGCAGAGAATCTCCTTGAGCACATTACAAACATGAAGGTGGCATCAGATCTGAGGCTTAAACTGAAGCATTATAAATACTCACTTCACAGCTGGATTGCATATAGATATTAGCAGTGAAGGGACTCACTGCATTCTTTCCTTCAGTAGTGAACTTAAAGTCCCTATTCCACTTGTGTGGAATACGACTAGGAAGATGACTTTTCAGCATCTCCTTCCTTTTCAATGACAGAGGGAAATTAAAGCCAACCTCTCAGAGTCCCTTGCAGCTAAGGTTCTGAATGTAATTTAGTTCAACCAATTTAGCATGTATATGACCTGTGACAGAAATGAAGCAGAACTATATATGTTTCTTCTTGCTGGCAAGCATAGATATGGATGTGGTTGGGGTTTTGTGGCATCTTATGGTTCTCGCAGTGTCCCTGCTGGATTTACAGGTTCCAAGATGGAGGTGCTGGTACATTTAGGTGCTGGTATCTTTGCATCCTTGCAAACGTGTGCATGGTTGTGGAGGTGGTAGCAAAAGTAGCATCCTGACCATGGTAATGTGTGTAGAGTGTGGCAGTGGCAGTGTGTTCGTAAGTGTTTGAGTTCTGCTGTGTAGCTCTGAAGTCATTATTGACAGTTCAAATTGAAATGTCTGTTTCCTCAATTCTTCCTATCCATGCAATCAGTCTAATGTCCTGAAGTAAATCTCTCCTTACTTTAACAAGCTAGAGTGAATTCTATTATCTGCAACTGAACTCTGAACCCAATCTACAACTTATATTTCCTTCTATAAAAAAAAAAAAAAACAGAAGTAGGGGCCCCTCCCAGGTGGCGCAGTTGGGTTAAAGCACAGCACTAAGCAGCTAAAGCCACTTCAGTATGAGTTTGATCCCTGCCCGCCCTGGAGGTGACCCACATGGCGGAGGTGACCCACATGGCGCGGCAGACCTCCCCTGACCTGCCCACTGCTCCCCTCAGCTGTGTGCTTCTTATATCTGCCTGTTCTATTCCCCACTCTGGCTCTTGTGAATCCTCTCACTGCCCCTGCATCTCTAGCCTGTACCCCTGTTCTGTATGCATAAATAACTACATCTTAAAAAAAAACACAAGTAATTTCTGAAGAATTACTTCTGTTTATTAAAGACTGCATTTTCAGCTTAAAACACATTGGGTCAAATGCTGATTAGTCCACTGTCTGACCAAAAATAAACATACTCAAAATTATATCCCAAATGTATTGTAGAAAATAAAACAGTCCACAAATTCTGCTCTGGTTCAGTTATAGTCACGTTTTAAAGTGGCTATTTTATTGCCCAATAAAGTAAAATTATCAAATTGCTAAAGTTAAAAAAAAGCCTAAATTATTGACCTATTTCTTTGTAAATGAACTGGTATGTTTGTTACACCACTTAAAAATAAAGGTAATTTCTTTTTTATATGGAAGGAATTTAATATTTATCCCTCCAAGTGAATCAGGTGCTATGTTATTTTCTTAGCCAAAAGTTATCACTAGTAAAGGAAATTGTTGCTTTGTTATTCTGGAGGCCAAAGTCAAAACCCAAAATATGTCTTGGGAAAGGTTCCCTAACAAACCTGAACTGAAAATAAGTTCAATGACTTGGGCAAAACGAAATGGATGTTTTAAACATGAAATTGAACTGGTGTGCCAAAGGTCCTAACTACAGTGAACCTAACTATTGTGAAGGTTCACTGAAATCCCTCTATTGGCATAGTCAAGCTTTATATGTATGTATATATATTTTCTCTCTCCAATGGCAATTCTGGGATAGAGAAAAGATAGTCTTTTTGGAACTTATAACTTCTAATGTAGGAAATATACATAAACTTAAAATTTTAAATTTTAACTACTACGTAAGAAAACAGAGTATGACTTTGTAACTAATCTCTCTGAACAAACTTAACATTTTCTGGAAGGTGAGTCCACACATGTATATGTAGGTTAACTTTATCCAGACCAATTTAGCAAACCTCCCCCCACCCCAAGAAGTCAGGTACATTTCTGAATTATGCGCAATTCCTTTAACAGACAGGAAACAAATTCATTATAAAATCCTACTTAAGGACAGAAACCAAACATAACAAATGGAACTCTACAGCCTAAGCACTGCTTTCCAGAGGCAGAAGCCCCTTTCTTTAACAAAACCTCTAAAACCCCATGCGACTTAGTTCTACACTGCTTTGGGGGTTGGGGTGGGGGAACTTAAAGCTATTACATATGTTCATGATCTTTAACATTAGAATATTGTGTTGAAACACCCTCTTTGTGAACTGTACATTAGAAATACTTTAATATTGACAATCTTAACAGCAGGAATGTCTTTAGCAAAAAATTAAACGTAGTAAAAATAAAATACATTAAAAACACAATCAGCTTTAGGCACCTCTCCCTCCCCCTTTTGGCAAAGTTACAATGCAGGTAATTCCCTGGCTTCCCTGATCCGGACGTGCACGGTGGCTGCAGCGTCCCCATAACCGCGGACAACTCTAGCAAACTTGGAATAAGGCGCGGCTGCTAACTCCCCACAGCCTCCATGTTTCGCGTCCCAGAAGCTGCCAAACAAAGCCCCCGATCTCCGACAAGGAACCCCCGATCTCACCCTTTGGCCCCATTACACCCTCAGGCTCATAACACCCACAGGTCGCGGACAGAAAAAGGCGCTAGGGCTCCTGGGTGCGGCGCCCAGGAAAAGAAAACTTCCACAGGTTCCAACGCGTCCGGCTCCCGCCAGCGGAGATTTTCCGAAGCCGCAGGGTCCGAGTTCGCCGAGGCCTGCCCAGCCCTTTCCCACCTCCCGGCTCCAGACTGGAGCGCCGGGCGGGCGGCTGCCTCCCGGGCGAGGCGGGCAGGTCGGGCGCGGGCCGGTGTCCCCGCCTGCCCGGCCGCGCGTCTGGGCTCCCGCACTTACCAGGACCAGCAGCAGCGCAAACTCCGCGCCCCGCGCCATCGCCCTCGCCTCCGGCCGCTCGCGGCTCTCCGCACCCGCGGCTTCCCCGGCCCCCTGCGGAGGCGCCCTAGCTTCTCCCCGGAGCCGCCGCCCCCGTCCTCGCCCGAGGGCAAGTCCCGGGCGCTGCCGGTGGCCGGGCCCCTAGGTGCGGCTCCAGGTGTGGCAGCCGTGAGAAACGGAGCCCCGGGCCCGCTCTGCTGCTCGCCGGGCTGGGGGTTCGGTGGAGGTGGGAGGCGCAGCGTGGACTCCCGCCCCCAGTCGCACACGCACCTGGGCCGTGACGTCCCGGGGTTGGGGACATTCGGTGGCAGGCCCCGCCCCGCCGTTCTCACCTCCTCCCTGAAAGTGGCGGAGGTTAGCTCCCTGGCCTCCAGGCAGCACCGGGTCTGGCCCTGCAGGTGCCAGGGCCCCACTGGGCCCCGACCAGAGGGCCCTTCGCGGTCTCTCGAGTGGATCTGCGGGGTCCCTCGTGCGACCCCGGAGCGGCAGGGCCGGCCACCCGAGGTCATCGGAAGGTGACTGTGTCTTTGGGCCAGAGCGGGTGGTTGGGGGCGAGAAAGGGGGTGGGGTGGGCGAAGGACATGGGGACACTGCAGCCGGGGTACAGGAGCAAAGGATCAGGACTTCAGGTGGCTGTCTCTGCGCAGGCTTCTAGCCTCTTGTTCATTGCTTCCCCAAAGTTTGCAGGGTGCAAGGTCACTCCTTGTTAACTAGACTGGAACTAGAGGAAATTCTAGATGTGTAAGGGAAATACATACTGATCAGAGTCTCAGCCTAGTCGTCATAAGCCATGGGACTGGACCATCTCTGGGTGCTTCCATTTTCAGATCCATCAACTAGGTCAACTAATATCCAAACAGATAAAACTGATGTGACTATTTAATAATAACAACAACAATAATAAATACTATGTGAAGCATCTAGCTGTTTAGCTCATAGGGTCCAAGCAGCTGGCAGTTGTTACAACTATCATTAGCATTTGTATGAATAAATATTAACTCCAACTCTTTGAAAAACAGAAACTTAGTATGGGTGTCCCAACACCAGTTTGGGATATTTCCATAAAAGGTTAGCTATTGCTGGAGTAGTGGACGAATGTTGATTTGCTCCTAGAAAGAGAAGACTGGCATTAAGTTTGGCCAAAATAGCAAAATGGTAACTGCCTTCCTCTCCTTCCCCTCCCCGCTTCATCTCCTACTCTTCTCCCCTCCCCCAATTGTAATTTTCCCAGTTTCCCCAGCTAATAACCATCTCTCGTTGTCCCCCTTTCCCAACTGCCAAAGACCACCCCCTTTGGAGTGGACAGAAGCATGTTCCCTTGTTTTATGGCTCAATTGCTGAGTGAACTTTTTTCATTTTGTTTAGTGGCAGTGCTGAAGTTGGTTGAAAACTGAGTATTCAGAAGAGTGTCTGCTTTGTGCTGAGTACAATAAGTGACAAGTGTTTATAGCTTGTAAACATTGGTTACATATTAAACAAGGAGGGAAGTATGTCTTCTAGTTTCTCCTCCTTTCTCTTGAGCCAGATGTGGATGTTGGCACATATGGTGGTAATTCTAATTCCCCAGGGGTAGGGGCTTTTGAAAAAAGATTCTCATTCCCCATCAGGCTGGGAAAACTCCTAATTAACCAGGGCAGGATCTACCAAAACACCTACCAAATTATTCCTGCAAACTATATCTAAGTCTTACTTAAAATTAGGGCTCTTGTAGTTGAGTCCTATAGGCAACTATTTATGCCTCATTATCCAGACTTGGGTCTCTGTTTAGCAATGAAGATAATTATAGCTTCCTGAATGAGAAATAGGTAATGCAAATTTTATTTCTGTTAAATTATTCAGTCTCTGCTGAAGACTGACAAAATCAGTTTCAGTGTAGTATTTCTATGTAAGTCATTAATTCAAGACTTTGAAAGAAGGTGTTATAATCCCCTCCCTAATGTCATAGTATTTCATTCTTGAGTTTGTCCCACTTTAAAAATTCTTAAACTTATGACACAGGTACTTCTCTAGAAACTTCTACCTTCTCTTTTTTTCTGGGATGAAAGTAAATCTATTTGCACAGAAACAAAGGTGCTCATTGCCAAAGAAGCACAGATTGCTTTAAAAAGAATTATGTATTAACAGGATGTGAAGGAGTCTGCTTACAGGTTTATCCCATTAAGTTAGGTGAACATTATTGTTAGTGTGCTTTTCTTAAAATGTGCATTTATATATGTAAGTACAAAATATGCTTTGCACAGATAATTAACTTTAACATCTATGGATATGTCCAAAATGTCTACCTAAGCTATATTTTCTGTAATACTTTGCCTCACACTTATGTATAGGTGAGTATAGGTATCAGTGATTAGCTTATCAGAATTATCTCTTACCATTATCTGCAACAAGTATTTGATTTAAAAATGTTTTATAAAGCTCAATAAAAAGTAACGTGTCCCTTTTCTACCATCACTGTCTCCTAACTTCCAACATTTCCCAGCATTAAAGATCACTTTATAAAGCTCTTGGCTAATGGCTTGACAGATGGCTGACCATTTCAGCCATCTCATTTCAGTGAAAATTTCAGTGAAAATCCCAATGCCTATATGAACAGGAACTTATTGTTGAAGAGATGAGAGCTCTGGATGTTAGCACACATAATGATAATTCTCATTCCCCAAGGTTGGGGTTGGGAAAAAAAGTTCTCAGCATACTGACAAAAATGTTTCCCTCTTCTCTCTATACCTCTCCAGCTTCTTGCTATCCTATGTAACACCTTAAAAGCTCAATGCTTTTGTCTTCTGAACTATTTCCTCCTTAAAAAGCATGGTTCAATATCCACTCACACTGTGCAAACAGATCACAGCTTTCTTACATAAGAAATATGGGGTATTGGCCCTCCCTGGTGGCGCAGCGGGTTAAAGCACTGCACTGAGACTCTAAAGCCACTTCCACATGAGTTCGATTCCCGCCTGCCCCAGAGGTGACCACATGGCGTGGCAGACCTCTCCTGACCCGCCCGCTGCTCCCCTCAACAGTGTACTTCGTCAATCTGCCTGTTCTGCTCCCCACTCTGTCTCTGGTGAAGCCTCTCATTGCCCCTGAGCCTCTGGCCTGTACTCCAGTTCTATATGTACAAATAAATAAATAAAAAAAAAATAAAAAGAAATATGGGGTATTACATTTGTGTATTTCACAGGAACCTCAAACTGCCATAATAATTTTGTAGGATCAGCATATCGACAAAAAAGTTTCCTCCATCCCTTTACACCTCTACAGCTCAAGCTTGCTACTTCCTTAGATGACTAACTCATAGGCCTGTCAACTTGACTACTTAAGGCAGGAACCTAAGAGCCAGGCTCACTTCTCCTTTTTCCATACTCTCCACATCCAATTGTTGACCTTTCCCCTTTTCTCTGCGGCTCTGTTAAAAAATGAGTCACATAACCTGCAGAGCAGCAACCGCTTTTGGTTTATGGTTATTTTATCCCTATCTGCTGCTCCACCCATCCCTGTTTCTTAAGATTGTTAGTTCCTACAACTAGTAAGCCCAGCCCCTCATAGTCACTACCTACTAAATGATCAAAAAGGATTTGTTGAGCCAAGCTCACTTACGAAAGGAATAATATAAATAAAATGTAGTATTGCAGTAGGTTACTGGACTGTCCAATATGACTAGGCTAATATGGGCCTGGTTAGAAAACAGTCTGGGAGTGTGTGTTGGTTTGTATATGCATGTTTTCCCATACCACACTGCAGCCCAGGGACAGGAGAAGACTAGGAGTGGGGTATGAGTCAGGCTTGAGAAGAACTTGACTGGTAGTGAAGAGATGTAAGAATATTCATGCAGTTGAGTGTGACAGGGAGGGAATGGACAAATGAAGCTGTAAGACCTCAGGACCCTATGGAATTCATTACACTGGGTATGGAAAGATAGGAGAAGAGTGTTCTTCTCTTTACTCTGGGAGAAGGAACCAAGGTTCTTTTTCATAGAAGCCAAGGCATGAGTGACTTCACATACCCTGGGAGTTAGGATGCTGAGATTCTCATGGACATTCAGGTTAATTGGGCCAAGAGGTGCTTCAAGGTTAGCAATGAGGGAGAGTTGGCCCATTTGGGGAGAGGGGATAGCTTTTACTAACAGATGGGAAAAGCTTTATTGCCCACAGAGCTATAACTTACAAAGTAATAGTCAAAATCTAGTAAGCAGCAAACCCTGTGGTGTAGCACAAAGAAGCTAATAATAGTCAGTCTTGAGAGCACAGCCCAGACACCAACATCCCTGGAGTGTAAGGGAAACCCTTGCAGTGACTCATGGTGTCTAACTGAGCTGTTCC
Organism: Condylura cristata; assembly: GCF_000260355.1. NCBI lineage: Eukaryota > Metazoa > Chordata > Mammalia > Eulipotyphla > Talpidae > Condylura > Condylura cristata. Next base: position 18,754,936 of record NW_004567117.1, on the reverse strand, counting down.
CACAGACTCCTTCTTGTGAGTCAACATACAAGGACTGACTGGATGCAAAGTCCCTGAACCCAGAGTGCCTTATGCAAACAGTTAACACTGTTCACAGGATATCGGGGAAATAGCAGGAGGTACTACAGGACAAGTAGAGTGCTGAAGATATCACGAGGTTTTTTTTGGAAAATGTCATGCTGGTTTTAAAATGTGCTAAGTCTGCATTAATGCTGGCTTGAGGTGGGTACAAAGCACCGTTGTCTAGGAAACCTTCACAAGGCCTCACCCTCCACTGACTAATGTCTGAAATCTTTTAACTGGAGGCTCCTTGGCTGTCCCCTCCCTGAAAGCTCAGCCTGTGTGTCTCTTATCAGTTATTGACCTGATAACATAAAGCCACAAAAACACCCAGCACTCTCCACCTCAGGGCCTTTGCATTCTCTTCCCTTTCCCTAGAAGGGTCAGCTCCAGACAGGTACAAGAATTATTCTTTAACTTGTTTTCTTTTCTATACTGTCACCGGTTGATGATATTTTTTTCATAGCACTCATGCAAAAGTTGCAGTATCAAGCCCAGAGTGCCCTACGCCCTCTGCCTGTTTTCTATTTATTTTTGGCACATCACAGTCTAAAAGACACTGCATTTTCTTATGTGTCATCTGTCACAGTTCACTAGAATGCAAACTTCATGAGGACAAGCATTTTCTCCTGCAAACTGCGGTGGATCCAGTTCCTAAAACAATTCCTGACCCAGGTAGGTTTTCTATAAATTTTAGTTCAGTGTGTGAATGAGTGAACTAATGAACACATTTTCAAAGTTACTTTGGAGGCTAAGCTGTGTCAGTGTGTGTGTGTAAAATAAAGGTAAAGGGGAAAAGAGAAATGTATATTCCTAGAAGGATGTGAGTCAATGACGTGGGGTGTGCTGGGATGCTGAGTTGCCTCGCTGTGAACGAAATTCCTTCACTTCGAGGTCAGGCCTTGCTTTGGCTGCCTGAACAGTGTACAGTTAGAGAGTTCAGAGGCCAGTGGAGAACATTTTTGTGTCCTTCTTTCCTTCAAGATCCCTCTCTTATGGGCAGAGTGTGAAACATAAACTGTGTGGGAAGTCCCTTTTCCTTAGGAGTTGAGCCACACACCCATCCATTGCTGAATGTGGCCCTTGGGAATGTTGGCTTTATCTTCCCAAATGCATTTTCTGAGAACAGCTTCAGAATAACCCTCTGACTTTGGTTTCACCTAGAATTTGTTTATGAACTCCTTGGGAAGATAAGGGGAATAGTAGTGACTGGGGCAGAGAAGAGGGCAGTGTTTGGTTGCTAACAGCAGCCTGCACTGGAATCCATCATCTGCTTGTCAGGACTAGGAGCTACTAGCAGCATTTACTGAGAGCGGCAGACAGAAAGCAGATCACTGACCCAACATAACTAACAAATCTCTAGAGATGGAAAGGAAACAACTCTGGGAAGATAGAAAACAATATTGGTTTCTTGCAGTTATTTCATTCATGTGCGGTTAGATCAGTGACATTCTTATGTTTAATGAAATAATGAAATAGTAAAATGTAGCTTTGGAGAGTAAACTGCAAACACATAGCTTTACAGCACTTCCAGAATGACCAAGAATGGTGAGAATCAATACTTTAATAGAAGGAGCAGAATCTCTAAGACAAATAACAATTTCAACTTTAAAGAGAAAACATAGATTTAAAGGAATGAAATTACTCACTTTAATTTACTTTTATCTTACTGTTTTTTTTTTTAATTTTCAATGTCATACCAATTGATATAGGAATTTGTTCTTTATAAAGTTCTGGATGACTTATTTATTAAAACAACCAGAACACGTTTAAACTTATTCCATATTGGTCTACTTACTTACATTTGACATCACCTTCTGGTGGAGAAAAAGGTGGATTCCAGCTGGGGTCGGAAATGGAGTCTCAGGGTGAACTTGTCTCACATGTGTCATGCAGAAAAGAGATTGAGAACCATTAGTTTGGGGGAAATGCACATGAGCAGTGCTGATCGAAAGTTATTGTTATTTTTGAATCTCAAATGTTGTGAGTGACAAATTATTCCTAGGTAATAACTTTACTTTTGTAACAAAAATAATTGAAAATCTCTTAACATGATAAATGACAAGCTCAGCTATACATGAAATAAGAATCATAGCTGTAGCTGTATATAAGCAGGAGCTGGAGAGCTGAGGTAAACATTCTGACAGCATCAGAAATAAAACTAAAATCTGTTCAGTGCTTAAACATTTTGGGAAACTGTTTTTAAACCTTTTTTTCCTCTTGTTTGAGCTTTTTTTTTTTTGCATTTGTGTTTGTTTTTTCAGTGGAACTAGTTCAATTGTTATTACCTCTTCTTGTTCCTATTTTGTGCAGAGGATTTTGAGAAATATGTTCAAACATTGAACAAACCAGTTAGGTAAAATTTGCTGCAAAGAAGACAATGAGAAAATATTGGCCTGATAATTTAGTTTTCATGACTACAAGGATCCTTACCTGCTTGTCTGAGAACATTATGGTTAAGTAAATCATACTATTCATGTTTATAGTCCTACGTACCTTGAAAGTTAACTTTCAAATATAGAACTCTTATTTTACTGGATAATTATCTATAACTTTTTTTTTTAAATGGACCTGGCTTAACTTCTACTGAAACAGTATCTGAATGAGGTCATATCTGGACAGTCACACCCATTTTATGCAGAATCAATTACCACCAAAGGAGTCAGTCAACAGACTTTTTATGACTAATTCTTTTTGGCGATGAAATAGGAAGAAAGTGTATCATTGTACTTCATTCTTACCACTAGGATTAGAACATTTATCTGCAGTAATCTGTAAGCTTGATGACAAACCAACAATTTAAGCAATGCAGAATTACAGGGAAGACTTGGAGTTGAACAAACAAAAGCACATGAAAGCTTATGTGTAGAATTGTTTTATAGTTCAAAAGTATCATTGTAGGTTTCCATTGATTCTCTCTGTGGAATAATCATTCTGTATATTGGAGTTTTCAATAACTGGGATCCTAAGTCTTTGGAGCACGGTTTTCCTCTGTACTTCATACTGGAAAGTATAAAGATTTTCACATTAGAAGCATGAAAAAGTCATCTAAAAAACCCCAAAAATTTAGAGGAAGATGTGACTCTTATGTTTTGAGGAGTAAGATGTCAGAAATGCTATAGAATTTCTATGGTGCTTACTTGCATTTCCTAGAAACTATGTATACTGCGTCAGTTGGTCAGAATGTGAAATCTGAGGTCCAGGCATACTCCATATACACAGGGGATCGCCACAGGCAGAGACCATTTGAAGGACACAGCAAAGAGTCTGTACATAAAACTCTCCACTTCTGGATCTGTGTCCTAATGATAATGAAATTTCCCTTCTCTTCCTGAGTCAACAGATACTCTAAATATTGGAAGATACAGCTTTCATGTAACAAAGCCCTTTCTGTGATCTGTGGCTCTTTATGAATCAATATGCTATACATAAGGTAAAAAGCATGCAAAGCAAATTTAAATTTAACTTTCTTTCATTTAATGTTGGGTCAACTATTTTTGCAAAAAAAAACCTTTCTTAAAGATTTTTATTATTTATGCATACAAGAGCTGGGGTACAGGCTAGAGGTGCGTGGGATTCACCAGAGATAGAGTGGGGAGTGGAACTGAAACACATTACTGTGGGGGGCAGGTCAGAAGAGGTCTGCCATGCTATGTGGGTCACCTTCTTGGCAGGGGATCGAACTTGTGCCGCAGTGGCTTCACATAACTTCTTAGTACTTTAACCCGTTGTGCCACCAGTGAAGGCACGCAAATATAACCTTTCATTTGGCCAGCCACTGTCTCCATGAATCACATAGAAACTAATGTAAAATCTGGTCATTTTTTTGGCTCTGTAATTATTCTAGTGACATTATACTATATATGTATCCTTTCATTCTAATTTTCAATGTGATGTGGAAAATTAGAAATATTTCTTTTGTTTTGTCCTCCAGAGTCACCTGGCTGCCTCCTCTGCTTGGCGGAGATACTGTAAGAAGGACTCTCAGGCCAGAAGTGTCCACTCTGCCCACACCTTTGTTGCCAACAATTGCAACAGGACAGAAATGACTCACACTAGGTGATAGACATCTGGACAAGTAATTCAAGAATCTGGTTGAAGTCTGTATGTACTCTGCCCAGGAAGTTTAACTGAAAATTTGTAATCATTTGGTGATTTTCATCAGTTTGGCCATATCATATGACAATTTGGTGCAGGTTGATTAAACTCTATTTTACTGTGTTCAGAGGAATTTTCAGTGTAGAGTTGACCAGATAGGACAAGTCTTGTGGCTAAAACAAGAGATTAGTAAAAAAACTATTACCACACTTCAGAGTAGCTCACAGAAAATTAACTTACTTAGTTCCTAGTTCTACCTCAAGTTACTTTTCAGCCAAACAAGAATTTGGATCAGATAATATAGATGTTTTGATAGTCATTGTTTTTAGTAGTTTGTGTGCCAGCATTCTTTGAGTTGAGCCCATTTTGAAGGTTTTAATAATAACAAAAGAGCATCTCTTCATGAGCACCTAGTATGGTCCAGGTACATTCTTGTAACGTCTTTACAGAAACTAGATGAGGTTGGGACTGTTGCTATCTCCATAAGAAGTGTTCAGAGAGGGTAAGTAACTTAGCCCAAACTTGAGTGGTGAAGCAAGGATTCTGCAGTTTGCCTCCAAAGGCAGAAATCTTAACCATTTAAAGCACAATTAAGAAGGCAAGACAAAACAAAACAAAAACCTTTCATGTTTATCTTTTGATACGTCTTAAAATAATAACACAATTGTGATTGATTAATAGATGGAGCTTTAAAATTTTGTCTTAGGTCCTCTAGTGGGTTTTGATTTTCTACAAATGTTAATAAAAGGTTTTCATTACCTGATAACTCACTGTTTTCTTATCATAACATTCAAAGACATCTCCAGGCTTGTTCTTTCAATGGAAATCATCTTTTATAGCCAAAATTGGCAGAGATAGCAATCACCTGCATTGGCTTGTGATGTTCTGAAAGATGCTTTGTTGCCTTATCTGCCTTATCTTGGAAACAGGTGCCTTTTTGTTGATTTGTTTCTGGCAGAATATTCAAAGCCCAGTACCCAAGAGAACAGTGCCAGAATCCAAGAAAGTACATATAGAAAGAAAGGCATGCTAGAACAATATCAACTTATCATCAACTTTTACCAGTTATAAAATACCTTCTGAAAAAAAAAGGCAACTTTTAAATACTGAGAGGAAGAGAGAAGATGAAAAATAAATATTGTCAGAATAGATTAGGTTAAGGGACTACTACACACAGTAATTTTCTTAACATACAAAAAGATGTACACAATTAATTCACACAACTTAATGAGTTTGGAGATAAGTCTATATCCTTGAAGTCATTGCCTCAGTCTATGCCATAGGCCCATTAATAATCTTCAGGTTTCTGCTTTATTTTTATTATTAATTTTGTTGTGATTAAAAATAGTTCATATAAGATCTATCCTTTTAGCAAATTTTAAGTCCTCAGTTCAGAATTGTAACTATAGGCTCTTATGCCTACCCATAGATGTCTAGAACTTTTTATTTTTGTACAACCATGATACAAAAATACAAAGTTTGGACTCTTTGATTAATATTTTCCTGTCTCTTATTACATAGTTTTTACTAAGCGGGAGTTATGGCTATCAGCCCCAGATGAAGATAATTAAAACTTTGGTCAAATAAATTATCTTCACTGTGCCTTAACTAGAGAAAGCTAGGCAGACATTCTAGATGATCCTTATTTTTTTTAAATCATAAATCTACAGAACAGAGCCCTTGCATGCAGAAACTTTGTATCTGTAACATGCATTGTCATGTTGTGACTTATAAGAAATATATTTGCTTATTCAGTGTCCAAAATCTATTTCTCATATACTAGCTTTTATACACAGTTCCTGGCTCAAAGCCCGTGAAAACCTTGGAATTTCCTATATTTGAAAGTCACAAAGGTGTTCTGTGCTTTGTTGATGGACATAATTTTTAAAAAACACTGGAGGATGAAGGCTTGTTGTCTGGAGAACCCTGTGTGATTAGAGATGGGGCTGAGGGCAGCAGATTGAGTTCCATTGAAATAGCCAGGCATACTTATGTAATGAAGC
>NW_004567117.1:18742158-18748506 GCF_000260355.1 Condylura cristata | reverse complement strand
TTGTTCAGAAGTGCAGGTAACAGCTTGGGCTTCCACCTGATGTTGAAAAGGAGGACAGTCTTAGAAGACTGAGTCCTGAGCCTGTGGTTTCTGATGCTCTCTATAGGTACAAATTATCAGAGTTGAGTGAATTCTCAGATACCTGGCTGTGTCTTAGATTTACTTACTGTGTGGGAAGCCTCTCTATATATTCAGGTTGGAATTGAACCCAGGAACTCTTTCACATACTGCACATATTAATGTCTGCCCCATAGGTCTGATGATGGAAAGACTGCTTCAACTATGCCCAGCTATTCAGTGATCTGAGACGACAAATATGTGTGGTTGTGTATGAATGTGCATGTGTGGTACAAGTTGTGTGGTGTGCATGTGTATTTTACTCCTTAGGATAATATAAATATTTTTAGCAGTACTAGTCAGTTGGACATGGTAAGACATGATTGAAAATAATCTCACATTTTTGAGGTTAAATACTCATTTTTGGCTTAGTAACAATGCCTCCTGCAGGAGTGGAAACTGTGTCATTATGCCATTTAGGTAAGTACTGGATTACCTGACTCTGCTACTTTATAATTAACAAAGCTCTTTGCAATCCTTTTTTGATTATGACAGAAAATGCCTTGCATTTTGAGGAAATGAGGACATACATAGTCTTGATATCAACATTTTGCTTGTATTATCATAATTTGATGTTCTGTGTTCTCATACAAAATTTACTGTTTATTAAATTTATAATGAGTAATTTGGCACACAGAAGCCAGGTTCTAAAGTTTACATTTAAAAACACAATGGATCCATTTACTTCATTAAAATAAAGGCAGAAATGGACGTGGTCTTAAGGAGTAAAATATTTATAGCTGTTAAAATGTATGTACTGTATTCCACAAATCATAGAAGGACTGAGTAGGAAGGACACATTTAAAATGATCATTTTTGCATCTAGATCCCTATTATATAACCTCTCCTAAATAGCATCCTATTAAAGTAACTTTAAAAGAGTTGGCCAAAATGGAGATTGTGGATCTTCCTGGTAGCCTGTCTCTGCCACTAAATGTATAGGACAACTGGTCCTTGTGCTCTGAAAAATAATTTCACATAAACTTCAAAATAGTAGGAAATCATGTGTTTGTATTTCTCTATTATCTCTCCATCACAGAGATACATCTCGAGAGAAACATATGTTTTTTTTTTTAAAAAAAACTCTATTTATACATTGACTTATATTGTACTGCTTTAATTTTTAGGATTATATTTCAATTTATCCTTTTTTCATAATTATCTTTCCAATTTTTCATCTTTTATTCACTTCTCAGATTTAAAAATGAACAGCTTATTAACGGTGCATAGTTATATACAAATTTTTACATTTGTCTCTCTTTATGTGAGACTTTGAGGAAGTAATTTTACTTCTCTGAGTCTGCTTCTTTTGAAAGCTCAGACTCACTGTAATAAATGTAAATAGATGAATGTTTTGGTTATTTGATGGCCTTCACCACTGTCTTGTCTTTGTGTACGGGTAACTGCATCCACCTGGACTTGATATTTAGGCCATCATTTTCTTGAGTTTTAACTACAGAGTATCTAGATTATTTTGTTTTGCATTTCTATACGTGATCTTAGCCAAAAGGCTGAGAAATGTTTGTTTTGCATTTCTTAAAAAACCAACTTATAGAAGAAAAAGGAAACTAAAGACAGAAATCTAGCTAGGCCATTGTCTTGCCATGGAGGAAAGCTCAGTGTATTCTGGATCCTTCAAAACAGAAGGAATTTCAGCAACAATCAAGGAAAATGTGCAATTTTTGGCACCTGGAATTTAAATGATTGTTTTCTTTATTAATTATCCCTTCAGGTAAAGCAATCTCAGACTATGTTGTTGAACAAGTGTTAAATAACATATTTTCTGATTCAGAATTACTCTTTGTAGTCCCAGTAAAGGAGTTGAGAAAATTCTGAATTGTTCTGAACAAGAAGGAAAGATCTTTAACCTATACGTCTTGTGTTTATACTTTTTCCTTGATAACATTAAGTGAAACCAGTTTTGCTGCATTTATTCCTTGAACATTTTATGAATAAGAAAAACTGGATATTTTTGGAATATACCTACATGTCTTTCATGTTCCATGAGTTGATTTGGGACATCCAAGCAAAGTCTTCTGCATTATCTTTCCTGTACAGCCCTGCTAATCCAATTTCTGTACCTCACACCTCTGGTCCACGCTGAATTGCCTGCATGTAAGAATGAGGAAGGTCAGTTTGAAGCAAGAGTCCACAGTCCGAGGGACTTACTTTATGATGTCCATTTAAAAAGAAGCCCTTAAAATAATGCTTTAAAAAACTTATTTACTTGGAGACAAACCCACTGCTGGGCTGACAGCTGTGCTCAGAGTCATTCTTATTTATTATCTCGGGCTGGACATCTTACCTCCGCTTGTCTCTTTGACACAGTAAATCTCAAACTTTTGCCTGTGAGGCCATTTCAAATTACCAGACACTACAGGAGGTAAAACATCCAGTTATCCACATTTGTCCTTGACTTCATCTAGCAGCTCATCCAGCACAATCTCCACCTGAGGGGCCACCTGCATCCCCAGGTACTTGTTTCCTGCCTGGGAGGGTGCAGAAAAAGTTACCAACTAGGTAAAAGAGAGGAAAATGTGATAAAGATATATAAGTAAGTAACTTTCCATACTTCTTAATAACTATTAATTACAGAGTAGTTCATCTTTGCATAAGTTTGTTGCCAGTTTTATTATAACAACATTATACAGTTAAAGATTTAACAGATAGTGTTAAAATGTATAATACATCAAACAAAAAGGTAAAAAATTTTGCTTAAAGCAATTTTATTTTTGGTGAAAAAATAGATACATTTTTGTTTTGATTATAATTTTACATGACAAATCAATTTTAGGCTCCTCCAGAGAATACTGACATATTCCTATTTTAAAATACATTTACTTTCAGTTTTTCTTTGTCTAATCTTTATTACTATGGTATAGCTTCTTTCGCAGTTTTACCATGGAGCAAAATTCCCATTTTATGAAAAGATGGATTTTAAGAGGCAGAGTTAAAATACTTTAAATATACTTTTGAACTTGGAATAAGGGTTAATCTGATTATTAACATAATCCTTAAGTATAAACAGAGACACAAAAGAATTTTGTGTGGTCTAGATGTTAGGGCGGGGTTTTCTTGAGAAGAGGCACCCCAGTGCCAACAGCAATTAGCCGTCTTCAAGACGGGGCAGGCTGTTCCCTACAGTCCAGATCATCTCCCGGCAGGCCTTGTTTTGGCAGCAGCCTTATTCTGGGTGAGTTGGGTCCCAGGGCTGCTCAGGCTATTCTAGAAATGTCTTCCTGGAGCAGTCATGGCACCAGGGAGGAGAAAGAACACTATGTGGAGGGACATTAAAGGATACCCCCCACTCCTGTAACCTCAGGACTACACTCTTCAACTGCACACTTTCTTTCCATTTAGAAAATATATATATATATATATATTTTAAATGTGGCAACAAACAGTAAGCAGAATTTTATATACAATTGATGATAATGGGCTGGATAATGACCAGTAAAGACAGAATCGAGACAATAATATTGATAAACAATAGGGTGTTTTCTATGGGTTACCAGTCAAGGAGCTATAAAGAGCAGAAATGACTGGAAGAACTGTACTGTCATAACAGTAACAGGAGAGAAACAATATTTTCTAAACTTTCATTTACTTAACATTATTACAGTTAAAACAAACTGTTTAATGAAAAAGAAGTAAAGCTTAAAAAATAGACTTTTGCTAATCTCTTTTCATATCGCATTTTAACCTGAAATACTGCAGAGTACATATTCACAAAGTTCACTAGATATTATTCTAGTCAGTTGCCCCCTTGCTAAAGAGAAAAACCATGTTTTGTTGTCCCCAACCATCTGTAGACATTGTTATCACAATCAGCACCACTATATGTCATACATAAATTATATCTTCCCACTGGCATTTAAAGAATAAAAAGCAAATTTTTAAAAGTACAAAATATTTATACCACACTAAACTTTCCTAAATGTTCCTTGACATTTCTAGTTAAAAATAGTCTTAGCATGAGACTAGGAGGAATATAAATGTAACCAATTTCATGCAAAGGCCAAGTCCTCAGTTTGAACACAAGCTCATTAGGGTCCCCAGCACCAAGAAGATGGAAACAACCAGCTGCGACTAGTCCCTTTTTTCCAAACAGCTCAACATACTTTAACAAGTACCCTGTGACCCTTACATCATTATTAGAGACAAAAGAAAAGGTGATAGAGACAAGAATTGGGGTTTTTGACTCTAAATGCTTAATCCACTAAAGCACACTTTATTTTCAACAAAAAGCTACTTTCCTTTGGCAATGCAAAAAGAGAAGTTTGGAAAATTTCCCTCAAGATTTTCTGGAAAACATTAAGATGGCTTCGGGAAAATAGGAGTGACACGATATCCTGTTTGGGGATACGGACGAAGAATTTCTAAACTGTAATCGTGACCAGCTTATGAGAATGGCAAGTGAGCATCACATTGGATCAAGCAGGTTTGCTATATCCCATATTATGCCTTGGATAATTTGTCACAGCATCCAGATTTGGTCAGTATGTTCAGATTTGCAGTTATACTGGTCCTATCAGGTGGGAACAAGCTCTTTGGAACAGATCATATTATGTGACCATCACAGCTCTGTTGAACTACAGAGATTACCAGGAATATTGGAAATGGGACAAATCACTCTTTCCCTCACTACCACATTTTGTGTGAGAAGTGGATCCAAGGTTTCAGCGGAAGGATAAACGAGGGAATCAGAAGCCGAGTAAGTATCAGTTACCAAATAGTTACCACCCTGCAGAGGGTCAGGGATGCAAATGGCTGGCTGGAGCACAGGGCCTGGAGCACAAAAAAGGGGCACTCCTGGACTGCTTGGCAAAGGGGGGCACCTAACACACCCCAGCTGCTGGGTTCCTGGAGGATAGCCACAGGGCTCAGTTCCCAAACCACTGTCTTTGCCAAGTGTCAGACAGTGTTTGTCTAGGTCATCAACACCAAGGCTTATCTCTGCAAGTTTTTTAAATTTGATGCCGAGAGAATCTAAGAAGCTGTCATCCAGGTCATCTGTAATAAAACTGCAACACCCGATGGAGTCCTTGGGAGAGTCGTTTTCCACACTTGCGTCTTCGTCTTCACCGTGGCCTTCATGATCGTAGATCAGCAAGCAGTCATTTGCCTCCTGGCCGTCGTCGTCCTCAGCGTAGGCATGTGCTTTCTGACGGTGGAGAGGGAGAAAATCGAACAGAGGCTCACTGAAGAATATAATACTGTTCATAGCAGATAAAGTGAAAAAGAACAACTAACTCTTCTGCTGGGGGGTGGAGAGTGACTGAGCACACCCTGTGCACCCTGGGGGTGGGGTGTGGGGGGCAGCAGCTCTCGCCCAAGTGGGCACTAGTATCTGGCAAAAGTGATACTAAGTCTACACGTGAGAGCCATACTAACTGCATCTCTCATTCTAATCCATCTCTCAAAGTTCTCTCTGTTCTCCCGTCCCTGTCCCTTGTCCTGATACTTTGTCATGTCCCCTCTATTGCCACTTATTTTGGATGATTAATTCATTGCTTTTTTTTTTTTTTAACTTCTTTGGAATAGACATCTTTGAAAACGGGATGATACTATGGTCCCCTCAGAAAATTCTAAGTACTGCATTCCAGTTTCCTTTATAGATTAGGAAATACAAAATAAGCAGCTTTGTGTTCCTAAGGAGGATGATGCCGGTCCCCAACACAAATGATTCTGTGCTCCCCTATTGTTCCAGTTGGCTCTAGTTCCCTTGTGTGACTCTCTCTTCAGCCTTTTGATCAGCAGCCCAATTTTGACAGTCAACTTAGATCATCTTGTTTTGGCAAAGATTTTAACATATATAATAAAAAATATCAAACTGCAAAACTACAGTTTAGCAAAAACACCTCAAACACATATAAGATAACAAAGCCATAATTTTCCATGAAATTACCTGTGAAAAGTAGGAGTCCAGGAAATTCATGCTTATGGCTCCTTTGCTGCAGTCCCTATGGCTTCCTCCCGTGGAATGCCTTGTTCTCATTGTTCCAGACAGTCCTGTTCCACACTGTCCTGTTCCAGACAGTCCTGTTCCAGACTGTCCTGTTCCAGACTGTCCTGTTCCAGACTGTCCTATAGGGCAAACGGCTACTGAAAAGCCTCCAGCCCCTACAGTCTTGCTGCTCATTTCCATTCCTGAAGATCCATCCATCACTGTCCCTCCAACATATGTATTTGTACAAACTTCTAAAAGCAGAGGAGACATTTCTGTAACAT
>NW_004567117.1:18711911-18741153 GCF_000260355.1 Condylura cristata | reverse complement strand
AGTGCAGTGCTTTAACCCGCTGCGCTACCAGGGAGGGCCCAGAGTTATATTTTTAAAGAAAATTTTGAATATAGTTTTTGTTATGTAGTAATAATGAGAGAAGCAGGTGAAGATTGGGGAAGTTGATAAGGGCAGTGACATTTTTTGGCAAATTGCATTCAAAGTTTGCAGTTTGTACATTTAAAAACAATCTATTACTAAGTATGGAATTAAGAAAAATTTAATGATAGGCATGAAGACTTATTGTTCCTCTGGTTTTGGTCTTAGTTGCGGCACTGAGGTAACATGAATAAAACAGTCACTTGGTAAAACAAACTTTTTCACCTTTATGACAAAATAAGCAATCTTATTCTATTATGATTAATATAAAAATTGGAACTTGAACTCAGATCAGGATACTGTTAGTTCTGGAGAAGTAGAAGGGTTAGACTATTTGCAAGAATGTGCATAAGGCTTTATCTGCTCATAGTACATAAGAATAGTCAAAACTGTGTGTAGGTACACAGTTTTATTATATTTTCTTTTATATTTTTCTATAGGTATGAAATCTTTACCTATGAAAAGAACAGTGATGGTTTAAAGCTACACTTTGGTTTATTAAAAGTCAGAAAATATGTAACAAATCTTCAGCTATCAAAAATGTAGCATCAACGGACAAATGCATTTATGAAATCAGATACCTCTTATTTTTCAAATTTCTTTTTTTCTTATTTAACCTATTACTATTACTTTAAAAAATAAATTCAGTGTTCACTTACCACAAGTTTCCATGAAATCATTTCCATTGCCTGTCATAGGAGGCACACAAATATTTGTGACTTCCTGCAAGCAATATTAAAAAATATAAATATATTAAAAAGTGAACCAGAGTCCATGGCCATAGATGTAAAATGTGGTCAATTGAAAATGGTGAAATAATAACCAGCCTGAATTCTTACAGGTGTAAACACTTTTATGATTTGACAGCTGAAGAAATAAAATTCTGTCTCCTACCAGCATTCTCTCTCAAACAGTGGGCCATGGAGTTCGTTTTAATACCTCATTATTCATTGTTGTCATTCATCTCAAATTGAATTTTTCTCCAAATAGTTCAAGTAAATGTTTTACAAATTGGATCCTTACCCTGTCTTCAGGCTGGGCTCCTTCAATCCCCCATGGGTGAATTGTTCCTTCTGAACCATCAGGAACTGGGATAAATCCTGGCATTCCCCCAAATTTCCCACAGTCACAAGTGAGCAGCAGAAGGGGAGCCACTAGTAAACAAATCAAAGCAAAATATCAGAACACTTGAATCACTTGAAAGGATTTGATGTGACAATTCTCAGAAATGTACAAAGCAAATACAGTATTTTCAAGACTTATAGGAAATCCCGATAGAAAGCAAAATTAGCATTTATAAACTAAAATTTGGTAAATTAAGCATATTAAAATTTCATATGATTATGAAACTGAGGAAGACAGATTAAATTCTTCTTGCGATATGTAAATTGTTGCCTTACGGTATTTTGATGAATGATAATGGTGGTTCCTTAATCCTTTTCCATAGTGGTTTTTTTTTTTTTAAAGTTTTATTTATTTGTGCATACAGAACTGGGGTACAGGCCAGAGGCTCAGGGGTGGCGAGAGGCTTCACCAGAGACAGAGCGGGGAGCAGAACAGGCAGATCGACGAAGTACACTGCTGAGGGGAGCAGCGGGCGGGTCAGGAGAGGTCTGCCACGCCATGTGGTCACCTCCGGGGCTGGCGGGAATTGAACTCATGCCGAAGTGGCTTTAGCTTCTTAGTGCTGTGCTTTAACCCGCTGTGCCACCAAGGGGGGGCCTATAGTGTTTTTTTTTTTTAATGATTGCATTTATATGTACATGTTGAGGCTACATATATTATGTTGGGTGAACACACAAGTGAATGGTCAAGGTTTTAGGTGGCCATGATAATGTGAATTTTATCATGTTAGTAAACATTAATTAACCAGAAGCCTCCCTCAGCAACCAGAGTGGTGGTTTAATATAGGCCATGAATGCCCTCTTGATTGTGACTTATGAATACCTGGGTTGGAGCAGCTTTCTTCCCAAAGTAATTTTCATTCTTTCTATATGTATCTTTATCTTTGCAATAGATATTAACATGGTCATGGTAATGAGCCAAGAAAGTAAGTTTCCTTCATTTTTAAGTGCTTCCCACCTTTTTTTGTTTATCAGTGACCCTACTTTGGCCGGCTGGGATCACCTGAACCCAAAGTTAGAATCTTGCCTAATTAGCAGCAAGTTTGTGAGGGGTTTTCAGAGCATAGTCTGTGGAGACAGAATTCTAAGTGGCTCTGTCACTCCCCATATAGGTAAATTATATCACTTTTGCTTGTGTCCACTAACTCATCCATAAAATGGGAGACTAGTATCTACACCATAGATTGTTGTGAGGATTAAGTGAGTTAATAGAGGTAAATGACACTAGTTAGTGCTTTGAGGATTTACTAGTGTTACTAGGATGGGTTACATTAGTTACACAAATTAGGTGAATCCTAATACAGTGTGAAAAAATTAGGTCTAGTGTTAATAAAGTAAAATGATTATAAATAATCAATACTTTTCTCAAAATTTAATGTTCATATAAACTATTCTTTTAAAGGCTTTTTTAATTGCCATTCTCAATTCTATAACTTTACTAAAAGTTTAGGAAGGATTAATTATTGTGACTTGACAAATTAACTTTGAAGTGTGATGATCCCTACATGGTTCATATTTTTAAGTTGTCAAATAGTCTTTTAGAAATTGTGTCCATCATTGTGTGGACAATGTATATTGGTTTCTATAGGTGTGAGGGATTTTTCAAGGTGTTGAGTATATTTTTACAGACTAAAAAATTCTGTCCTGTACAAAATTCAAAACATAACATTTTTAAAATGGTGGGATCACAGGAAGCAAATATGATTGTGGGAATGACAGTGTGTTTCCTCCCACTGCCACATTTAGCGTCAAATCCAAATGTACAACGGCCTATGGTTCAGAGCCACATCTCACGAGCTGTGTATGTGTAACAATTTATTTCTCTTTTTCAAGAAAAGAGATCTATGAATATGGTAAATTTTAATATTGGTTAAGTCTGGGTTATGGTTACCTGTGTATTGTCATGTAATTTCTGTATTTCTTTGTAGTTTAGGGTTTCTCTTATTTATTCAAGAATTTGACATGAAGTTTTTTTTGAATAGAATTATTACATTCAAAATACCATTTGGGTCACAAAATTTTGATGTAAGTATAATTTTTTAGAAGTCTATCTATTGAATAAAAATTACTTTTATTAAAATTAATACATTTTTAGGATGTTTGGATCAAGCAGTAATTTCTTAGAGCCTATGATACTTATTTATTTTCCTTAAATATTTGACCAGGGTTTTTGTTGTTGTTGTTTTTTAAGGTTTTTGTTGTTGTTGTTTTTTGTTGATTATGGATAAGACGTTTTAGAAAATGCCACACTCATGGACAAAGTCATTATTTTGACCATGAGTAAGACTGGCAGTGTGTAGAAAGTATTCACTTTTTTTCTTTCCTTCTTGGTTCTCTTATGCTGCTTCCTAAATGTGGAACATAAGATGTGTTTGCTGCATTATGAATAGAGATTCTTGGCATTATGAATAGAGATTCATTTCAGATTTTTCCTGAAAATGCCCTTTCCTCACGTAAGAGTATCAGGGATTGTTTTGAATTTCAGAGATGCATTTTCTGTGTAGTGTGAAGGCCTCTGCAAATACTGACACCCTGTGAAAAACAGAAGGAAAATTTTTAAGACTCACACAGCAACATCAGAAGTCCAAGGAATATCAGGCCGATGGCTCCCGGCCCCAGGCTCCACCGCGACCTCTCTCCATATATGGACTTAGGTTCTTCACATACATCACTCGCTCCACAATCACAGACTTCCAGGATCAAGTCCTCTGGCATCTCACAGAGTTGATCCTTACCATCTCTAACTATGAGGGGGATTTTATATTTTCCAGGAACTATTTGCTGCTGAGCAGTTAAAAGCGCAGAGGTAGCTGTGGAGAAACACACACATCAATGATAGGACAAGATATCACTGAATCTTTGAAACTACTATTTTTGGTAAGTCATGAAGACATCACTAGACATTGGGGGCCTGTAGTGGGTGTGGTTGTAGTTGTGTAGGCTGTAAGAGTTTCAGTTGGGTGAATTTTTTCTGTATTTCCTCCTCCTATCTTCCCAGGTGTACCTGTTACTCTCCTTCATGAAGATGGCATGCTACCTTGATTTCTTCCCTCTCCCCTTGCCCCCTCGCAAAAAGGATGGGATATGTATATCATTTAAATATCAGGTCCTGGCCGTCCCTGATGGCACAATGGGTTAGGACGCAGCACTGCAATCTAGTCACAGCCACTTCAGTGTGAGCCCGATCCCCTGCCTTGGAGGTGACCCACATGGCACAGCAGATTTCTTCTGTCTCACCCGCTGCTCCCCTCAGCAGTGTACTTCATTGATCTACCTGTTCTGCTCCCCACGCTATCTCTGGTGCATCCTCTCACTGCCCTTACACCTCTGGCCTATACCCCAGTCTGTATACATAAATACATAAATCTTAAAAAAAAAAAAATTGGGTCTCCCTTCTCTGGGACTTAAGCACTCTCCTGCACGTCTAGACCAATCCCAGACTCCTGCGCAGCCCTCGAGTTGTCTGTCTTCCCCTTCTGTCCATGTTTTTGAATTCTGTCCATGTGCATGAGTTATCAAGGCTGAGTTTTTGCTTTGACTGCTGTGAACTCCAGTGCTCCTGTCAGTGGTCCTTCCATGAGTCCACTGCTGGCTACAGGGGCACCCTGTGGTGAAGTCCTGTAGTCTGTGTCCTCTGGAGCATTGGCGTTCTCTATTCTCCGTCACTGTGCTGTGCCAGTCTGCACTAGTGCACTAGTAGTGTCAGTGGTCTGTCATACCCATCATTTCTCTTCTAAAGACAGAAGAAATTCAAAGGACTAAGACTGTATCTTTCATTGCGAAGGATTTTTAAAATTACTTTTGGAAAAAAATCTGCTCAAAATTGGATCTCTGATCCTTTTGGAAATGTAAAGACGGATCAGCTTCCACTCATTATTACCATCGAGCGTCGTGATCCTCCACTCAGCTGGCACCTTAAGGGGCTGCTCCTCCAAGGAAAATGTGTAGGGCCCAGTATATTTATCTCTGTCTTCTGACTTAGCTGAGACAACCACGGAAGGTGATGAACTGCAAATTGCTTTCTCCTCAAAGACAACTGTTGGACAATTTTCATTGAAACCAGGTACTTCAACATACACGGTACCTGTAGAAGTTTTACCGGTGATTTCTATAAAAATAATATGTTAGAGTTAACAGATTATACCAAAAAAGTTGAGCTTTTATATTTCTTTTGTGTACAACCAACAATCGTGGCTTCTCCTGGTATATTTATCTTATAAGTCAAAAGATGTTGTCCAATTTCCACATCTTGTGAAAAGCAAATTTAAATTTGTCAACAAGGAGGGTGTCTCTAATTAGGGGTGTTGGCTATTAATTTAATTTGCTTGGAACCAGAGGTGGAAGGGATGAATTTACTGATTACAAGTGAAGCAACATCAAAAGGAGAATTTTCTTAAATGTATCTACTGTGTGAGCCAGCACTGTGTGAAATATTTTTGCTTCTAAAGCAAAACACAGTTTATCATGGTAAGCCCAGGGATGGATTATAAAATGTACTGTTGTTTCAAACTCTACTGAGAAATTGTAATGCTGTCTTCTACCATATTCAACTGCCTTAGACTTGAGACTCAAGGTCCCTAAGATAATAAACTCTACTTAATGATAGAGGTAATATCTTAAGTAAGCATAACCACTTATTCATGAAGAATGGCAATTTTAGTAACACTTCTCTGAAAACAATTCCATTACTTTACTTACCGTCTATGGCCAAAACTTCAGCTGTGATTGTCTTGTTAATTATGAAAGTAAAGTCCCGATCAATGTTTTTGATAAATTTGATTTGAGCAGTTTTTGGATCAATAATTAGCAAACCACCATCATTACGTCCCATGACATATCTGTTTTTTAACAGAAAAAGAGAATGGTTTTTTTAAACATGGAATGTTACCTATTTAATGAAAATGACTCATTTAATATTTAAGGTATTATACTTTAAACATTGAAATCTAGTTTCATAAAAAGCAGCAGAAAATTAGAACTTAACATGGAAAGGAGTATTTCAAAATCCTTAAATATGTGTTAGTCTCACTTTTCAAATATCCGCTCTGCACAGTAAAGTAACTTTATACAAGAGCAATTATTCTGGGTAGTGCACTTGGAATTTAAGTACGAGTTTTTGTAGGTGCTGTTCTCTCTAGTTGTTCCATGGACTTCTGGTGAAATTCGACTCTTTTTTTGTTAAGACTCAATGATAGTTTCTATGAAACTTTTTTCTTTTCTAAACAGGCTAAGAAGACATTCTGTTTTTGCTTAAACAGTATGCTGTAATGACTTAGTTACACGGCTCTTGAATTATGTGTGGGTGATATACTTTATGTCTCTGTGATCTTGGCAAATATTTTAGGTGTTGTTTTGTGATAGTTTATAGATGAAAACTACATCAAGGAATAATAAAATAATGTAAAAATTATTTTACCTAACAGATGAGGCAGCTTTGCCAGTGTCTTCATCAATGGCTTGATAGGATCCCAGGACATAATTGATCAATTTGCTACTACTTATACCTTTCTGGACAATAAAATTCTTGTAACCAGGATGGAATATAATACCTTCTTTTACATTTATTACTTGAACTGTGACTGGCGTTGACTTAACTTGATATTGAGAGATTACTGATTGGTGAAATTCGGCTTTATTTTTGACAGCAATACTGAATTGCATGCTTTGCAGTTGCTCATAATCTAGCGCCTAAAGTAAAAACAAAATTAGCAGGAAAGGAGTGTTTAAAAATATGATCTGGCAAATCCAAAGAGGCCAAGAAAACTGTATGCTACATAGTCTAAGTAGATCTTTTTATTACGATACAACAAAACACAGTTTCAGAAATAACTGAATGTGGAGATAAGAGAAAACTTTAGGATTCTTAGTTCATTAGATCTTAGTTTGGTAACTGATATTTACAAAGCAGAGTATCTCTTTTTAGACCAGCCAGAAAAAAACATCATTACAATCTCTGGGGCTGTGTGGTACAGTGGAAAGAATTCCAAATTTGCAATAGTAGAATTGTTAGAATCTTGGTTCTATTACTATTAAGAGCTGTCTGTGAACCAGGCACAACATTTAATTTCTCTGACCCTCAACTTTCCACTTCTGAACAAAAAACTAATTTCATTAGATTGTTGTCATGACTGAAAATATTAAGCTTGTGATGCATTTCTATTAGTGGTACCTATGGCCATTCACAGAATAATTATCCCTGTACTATAACAAAAATCCTTAGGTGGCAAGGGCAGACTATCTTACTAAACTTGGTTGGCAAATAGGCCTTCACAAAGCAGAGAGTGGATGTCTCATCCACTCTCTGTAGATGGGCTTGCTGGTAACTAATATAGATTTTTTAAACCTCTGATGGTGATGGCCTGATATCCCAGGATTTGTTTTTGCCATTTGATAGCAAATTTCCACGGAGTTTAGTAGGTCCTAGGGAGTGGGCTGGGTGCACATGCCTTATACAGCAGGTCCTCAAACATTGTTTTATTCAACGTTTCATGACAGCATTGGTTCAAAAAAAGAAAAAAAAATCCTGGTGATGTTGCCAAAAATGACTGAGGACCTGTTTTCATTATGGTCATTTCACTTAGTTTCTTAGCTTTGAGGATGAATATTGCCTCAAGGCAGCAGCTGGCCATCAGCAGGGGTGCGCAGTAGAGTCTCATGAGGAGACTTGCTGCCTGGCCTCTCCTTGTAATCAACTAAGTCCAGCCAAGGGTTGCAGGTGATTTGAGTGGGCAAATGGAGATGTGGGTGACTTTCAGCATCAATGGAGAATAAGGAAAGGTTTTAAGAAGGAGAGTAACTGTCTGAATTATTATTTTTTTAATTAATTTATATCATTATTTAAAAATATATATGTATGGATACATATATACATGTATTTTTAAACTATATTATTATAAATATACTTAAATAAATATATTATTAGGTAGCATCGCCTGCTAACATATATAAGTTTCCCAGAGTACACATTACAATCACTCAACATCTGTATATACTACTTTAAGTTCACCACTAAAAGTCCAGTTCTATCCTTTGCCATACAATTAGTCCTTCTGTGGCAGTGGGAGAACAGAGGGCAGTAGAAATAGGAGGTGGGATCACCTATTAGGAGAGGTTGCCATCCCTTGGGGCGGGAGGCCAGGCTGGCTAGGGCACAGGCTGTAAGGAGGGAGACAGAGTCAGTTTCTAGGACAGACTTGACTCACTCTATGCTGTGAGGAAATGCCATGATTTCAGGGTAAGTCTCAGGTTTCCAGTTTGGGAGCTTGGAGAGCACCAAAACAGGATACGAAATATTTCATGCGTAGGCACTTCTGGGTGTTTATAACAAAACATTTGCAAGTAAGATCACTTTTCACTCTCTGAAAAGCCCGCTGATAAGAACTCCTTGTGTGGCTCTGGTAATTTCCTTGTTAATGGGATGTTATAGGCCCCTCACTCTACTGAACTCAATTAAATGAATTAACGAAAGAAACACCCATAGAGTCTAATGCCTCATGCTAAGTAATAGTCCCGATATTTTTTCTAGTTTATGCAATATTTAGGCAGAAATAGCCTTATATTACATTAGATGAATGTCTTACCATAATTAAGCATGTTAAATGGAAGTTTTACTCAATTATTTTTACCTTGCAGGTAGAGTTTACATACAATTCTCATTTTCTAGAGAAAATTTTCATTTTTTGGTAGTCTTTTTAAAAGCAAGTTGACACACTTGTAAGCCACAGTTCTGTGTATTTTTCTCTCTAACTTCAATCCAATAGTGAGAGTGAATGAGATTAATTTAAGACATGTGTTTTGTTTTCTTCTCATTAAAGCAGGTGCACCGATAAATATATCTATAGTAATGTATATTTATCCTAGAGTGCGATAGGTTGGCAGGAAATAAATCATGTTAAGAAAAATACTTAGATAATAGACCTATGTGGACTTAAAAAGTTCTATGTACTTTAGCATGTTTTCTGAAGGTAAGTCAGCATACCTTAACCACCTTCAGGATACCTTCATTAGTTCTAGAGTCTGTATGTATTTCAAACCAATTTCCTTCATTTCCAGAGGTAAAGAAATACACGGCATTCCAGTTATCTGTGAACTCTTCATCCCAATCTGTTACTTGAAATCGTAGCAACTCAGAACTTAAAGTATTTTCCTCAATCTTTGCTGAATACTGAAAAGGAGAGAAGATGAATTTAAGATTCAGCGCAGGTCTTAATTGAAAGGGATTTTTATTTATATGAATAGTATTCATTTTCAAATTATACACTACTTCCTTGCTGGTTATTTGAATTCTTATCTTTCACAAAATTTATTTTTTGAGGAAAAGAGCAGAAATCTTAAATAAAAGCTATTAAATAATTACTGAATTGGGATGGTAAAGTATATAATAAAAATACATATATATGTAAATGCTTCTTTAAGGAGTGAAAAGTTTACCTGGGATTCTTGGATTATTGGGAAATTGTCATTGACATCTTTCACTTTAATTCTACATTCACATGTGGTTGAGAGTCCTTCTCCATCTCTGTCTGCACCGCTCACAACCAGACGATAACTGCTAGATTTCTACATTTGGAGAAAAAGTAAAGAAAAATGAGGTGAAAGTTTTCAAGCTCATGACTCATTTTCTGGAAAATCACATACACTTTTGCTGTCCATTGTAGAGGAGATGTATGAGGCTCTGGATGGCTGGGCAGACGTCTTTAAGGAACTAGACCATAAAAAGCTTTCTTTTGTGAACTTTTTATGGTAAGAAAATACACTGAGGATAAAAATAGGTGATAGGTTTGGTGGAATGCCTGTCTGACTGAAGATCACTGATGTAGCTCCCTGCCAGCCTATGTGAAATGTCATTTGTACATTCAGTAATCTGGAACTTGACAAGATAGTACATGGTGCTGGAGATGATGATGGTAGTGGTAGCTGTGTTGACAGAATGACAGGAAAGAGAGAGGAAAGTGATTATTTAATGTCCTGTAAGCCAGAGTAAAATGAAAAGAAACCAAGAGAAACAGTGTGGCATTGGAGAAGGCTAGAAATTTCTCCCTTTGTTTAAGAGACACATTTTCTGAAAGATTAGAGTTCAATTTTTGGCCATGCAAGCCAGTGTTTTGTTTTGTTTTTTTTCCTTTTACTCTTTCAGTTTAACTTCCATTGGTGTACTGATAATGAATGTGCTTGGGGTACAATTACTGGCACAGTTTCCTGGTACATATTGTACCCCACTAGAATCACACTCAGATTTAGATAATTTCCCTTAGATTTGGCACAAGTACATACTGAGAACCTCTTTTTTTTTTTCCTTTGGTAGAATGAATTTCTTCTATTACTTTTATATGATCAAATATTTTATTTGTGAATGTTCCCAAGTGTCTTGCTTTACCTCTCGATCAAGAGAATTACTCAGAGTACGGACTTCCCCAGTGTGTCTGCTGAGGAGGAACATGGGTGCATCTGCAGGTTCTTGAGAGACAATTTTGAAAGCAATTTTAGAGTTCCAATGGTTTGGTTCATCTGCGTCTGTGGCATTTAGTATCATTACCAGTGAGTCTAGAAATAAAGTTGTTGAAGAATATGTAAAGATTGACATCATGTTCATATTAAATATTTCACACAGTTTGAAAGTGGTCTTTGTGTTTTAAGATTTTAAAACTTATAGGCTCAGGACCCTCTCTGGTGGCGCAACAGGTTAAAGTGCAACACTAGGAAGCTGTCCGCAGCCACTGCGGCACAAGTTTAATCCTTAGCCAGGGAGCTGACCCACATGGCATGGCAGTCAGGCCTCTCCTGTCTCACCCGCATGGCGTGGCTGGCAGGCCTCAGCTGTCTCCTGTCTCTCCTGTCTCAGCAGTTCATTTCATCAATCTGCCTGTTCTGGTCTCTATTCTGTCTCTAGTGAGGCCTCTTACCACCGCCCCCCAATCACACTTCTGGCCTGTACTCCAGTTCTGTATATATACATAAATAAATCTTTAAAAAAAAAAAAAAAGCACACACCTGTAGGCTCAAAAGAAATTATGTGACACCCACCTCAATCAGGTAGAACTGTGCTGCCTTCCATAAAATTTCTCCAGTTCTCTAAACATTATCTGTGTTGGGGTTGAGACTATTGTCCTTATTTCTGCTCTTGATAGTGAGTGACTGTATACCTCTCCTTCTATTATCCAAATAATGTAAATAAATCTCTGTCTCTATACTATAAAAAAAAGGCCAACCTATGTATCTGAATTACCCAAGGCCACTTTAGTTTTGTGACTGCTGAGTAAATAATTCACTTTCATACATAGAACAAGATACGCTGGCTTGATAACAGAATCACTACTTAAAAATAGAAAGATTATGGATAATTAGCTCATTTATAAAAATCAGAAAGGAAGCCCCAGGTTATCTTGAGGACTTTTTCTGCAGAATTACTGATGAAGCTGAGAAAATAAATAAGCTTATAACAATGATGCGGTACAGTGGTATTTGTGTTTGAAAAAAAAAAATTGAAATATAGGTACTGTAAGACTTACTTGAAGCACTGTGTTCTTCAATTTCACCCTTGAATATACTTTGTGAAAATACAGGAGGGTTGTCGTTGATATCTAAAATTTTGACTGTTAATATAAGTGGTTTTTCTACATCTTGGCCTAGGGCATTTATGGCACGGCATGTGATCTAGAAAAAGAGGGAAAATACTAAAATCACGCTACAAACTTAGTTTGCATACTATTAACATTTGTAGAAACTTTACTGCCATATTGAAATTGGATGCAAAGACAAAAAAGAAAATAGACAAAATAGCAAAAGGTGCCTGTGCTGGGTGAGACCCGTTGCCCCCTCCTGAAGGTTGTCTTAGGGTAAGGAGAAGCTCTTAGCCAGCTGCACACTGCATTTCGGGGCTCTCTCATGCACCCACCTGGTAGATTCCTTCAAGGACACAACTACAAGTGAGACCCTAAGTAGAGAGGCTAGTCTTGATGCTGGATTGATGCATGTTCCTGCAACCAACCAGAACAAGAGCACTCCTTTCAGGGTGCCTTCTCTTAGAAGAAGGGGCCCGATACTGAAGGCGCAAACTTACCTGGAAGCTTGGAGTTTCCTCACGATCAACTATGGATGTTATGTTAATTTCTCCCGTGTCTTTGTTAACAACAAATTTTCCATATGGGGGTTGATCAATTCCCATTCCAGAGATTTGGTAGGTAATTTTCTGGTTTGCTTGAATATCTGAAGAAATCTGCAGCAGACAATACCCAAAATGTCACGGTGAATACCACTCAGGCCTTTTCTTTTCCCTTCTTTCCTCCACCTCCATAGTCTTAAGTCATCTGTTCACTTTTCAGTTATTGTGCTGTTTACTTTTTGACATGATATATAGAAGGAATGTGAAATAAATTCATGTTGTTACTTTTGTGGACCAGCATGAACTGATATGGATATGTGCTAATCATTTTGGTTTTAGAATATTTGCTCAGGGCATGTAGCCGCCATTCTGATGCTAAAAAGGTTGAAAGAAAGTCAAGGAAACTTAAAATTGCCAAGACTATTTCTGAATGCTGTCTCTCTTCACAGATTATGTTAAGTAAAAAAAAAAAAAAAAAAAAGGACATTCATTTCTGTTTAAATAAGGAAACTTGGAGAGGAAAAGTGAAAGGAATTGTATTGTTAAAATATGTAGCAAAATTATTTCTTTTTATTATGATTTTAAGTTTTTAAATGCATATGCAATTAGAATCCTATATATCATCACCCAGCTTCAATATATGAATGGTCAATCCATTTTTCTAATCATCTTATATGCATATTTTTTCTGACCACTGAAATTAGTCCATATGTCTCAATTATTTTTTATTCTAGAAGCCATAGTTGATCTTGTTCTTTCTTTTATTGTTGTTGTTATTATAATTTTTGATTGAAGATGCCAAGTTAATTTGTCCAGTGGATTCCACATTTTGTTAATAGGAACTCACTTATTTTAACACCTCTAACATGCTTATATTCTAAAATCCACATTGTGACTTACCACGGCAATTGGATTTCTTTTGGAATTGTCTTCTCCTTCTCTGCAAGGTTTTGCAAATTTCACCCATTCACGTTTGTATCTCCTTTTGGCTGGTTGTAGTGCTGTGCCATCTTCTTCCTGTCCTTTTGTCTAGTGACAAAGGGATTCTGTTTTAGTAAGCACATTGTTGGAAACTTTTGCTTTGAGGATTGATTATAGACAGATAGCTTGAGGAATCCCCTGTCTCAAGACTTCTAAGACTGTTAGTACTTAGTGTGCTGCACTTTGTCAAGCAAGGAAAATATATAAGTGAAACAGTGGCAAGACTATATAATTTTTAATATTAGTATTTAGTCATATTTCATGTTTTCCTTTATCATATCCCACAATATCTACCTGGGTATATAAGACCCATTTAATAAAAACCTATTGATTTGCTTAAGAAAAGAAAAAGAATGCTTGAAATACTTATATATTGTTGGGTTACTTGTTAGAATTTTAATTTTGTTTTTACAATTAAATTTTAAAAAGTAATTATTTTTCTACTTTTAATAGCATAAACATTTTTCTTACTTTACCTCAATTCTCCATTCTCCATGTACCAATACCATCACCTGTAAATATTTAAATAAAGTCAAATTAACTGTGAATTCTTCAAATAAGTAATGACACAAGAAATACATTATGGTTATTGCATTCTGTTGTTCAGATAGTAGTTTGTTGGGAGAAGTAGTATACAAAAGGGTAAAAATCTACCAAGAAAAAGAAACTGTTTTCAGTATAATCAAGTTTTTCTTGTTCTATCATCTGAATCACACATTTCTTACATTTCCAGCAGTTATGGAAGCCTGTGCTTTGGGAAACAATGGAGATCATCATTGTAATAAGCTTCAAAAAAATGATATATCATATTAGTTCGCTTCAATTACAAGGTAGGGCATTATCTTTGTTGTACATACATAAGTGGAGAGAATGGAATGGAGCTAGACTGGTTTAGGATTTAGAACATAAAAGATGGGGTAGCTATTGCAACCCTAAGTAGAGTATGCTGTGGGACACAGGCCTGCTCACCTCTGTCCTGTTACTTCAGTTTAAATATTGACTTTAGGGGCTTCCTGGTGGTGCAGGGGTTAAAGTCAGTGCTAGCAAACTATCGAAGCTACCACAGCATGAGTTTGATTCCTGGCCAGGGAGGTGACCCACAAAAGCACAGCTGATCTCTCCTGTCCTGCCTGCTATTCCCCTCAGCAGTGTATTTCAGTAGATCTGTCTGTTCTACTCCCCAGTCTGTCTCTGGTGAATCCTCTCACCTGTCCCCTCCCCCTGCTCCCTCCTGTCTCCCCTCCATGCCTCTGGCCTATACCCTAGTTCCATATGCATAAATAAATAAACATAAATCTTTTTTTTTAAAATTTATTTATTTGCGCATATAGAACTGGGGTACAGGTCAGAGGCTCAGGGGTGGTGAAGGCTTCACCAGAGACAGAGTGGGAAACAGAACAGGCAGATCGACGAAGTACACTGCTGAGGGGAGCAGCGGGCGGGTCAGGAGAGGTCTGCCGCGCCATGTGGTCACCGCCGGGGCAGGCGGAATCGAACTCATGTGGAAGTGGCTTCAGTTTCTTAGGGCTGTGCTTTAACCCGCTGCGCCACCAAGGAGGGCCATAAACATAAATCTTTAAAAAAAATAAATTTTGAATTCAGGTTTGATAGTGATCTGAAATAAGTTAAATGAGGATAAAAAGAAGACAGGCAGGTTAGGCTGTTTACTTTTTCTAGAGCACACAGGATCTTCATATGTGTCATTTTCCATCTTGTTTTCTACATGGGCCGTATTTTTCTTTCTCCTTCACCCACTTGAGTATCACCCATTCTTTAAGATCATTTCAAGCTCCAACAATCTCCACGAAACTGTCTTCCCTGATGTCTGCTTTGGGTGTTTGTACAGTGCATACTCTGAACCAGGTGGTTTAACCAATAACAGTTTATTATGTATGTGATTTCATTTTGCTGTATGTACTTTATAGCGCTAAGTCAAAAGAATTATAAACTTCCAAATCAGAACTTCTCTATTATTTTTTTTCCCATACAACCTTAAAAAACCAGTCCTTCAATACATGTTAAAGACTATTTGCTGACTGATTAACTGATCTAGAGACAAGCTGGTAGGAAAAAGATGGTTTGAAAATAAGTGAGCAGACAAAAATAGAGTGATAATAGTTACTCATATTTATTGTGGTGTTTGTGTCAGTTGCTGTTCTAAGAGATTTACATTTACCACCTCATTCAGTACTTACAGCAATCATATGAAGGAGATTTGATTAATATAATCCCTATTTTATCGATGAAGGAATAGAGATGAGAGAGTGAATGCCTTGCACCAGCTAACAGCCTTAGTAGAGTCAGGACTTGGCTCTTGGTAGCCTGACTATAAAGCATGTAGACCACCACTACACTAGATTCTAATTTTATACTAAAGTTAACTGCTAAAGACTGAAGATAGTCCTGACATAATGCACATTTATTACATTGTTTAGTTGGAAAGTGATAATAAAGAGGAAGGTCCTACTCTGAAGCAAAGGAGGGATTTCATCAGACATTGGATGTCAGACTGTTTAGCACTGAGACCCTGTTTCAAATGTCAGGTGTTCAAGCTATCCACAAGATGAACATGCAGTTATAATAGGCCTCAAAATGATTTTATAGCTTTGCTGCTCTTTATTAAGCAAGATCATACATAAGTTGGGTGAGAAGACTGGAGGAATAGGGTAATTGCACTACTCCTTCTCAATTCACAGGGACAACTCAGCCCCATGTGAGCAGAGGGCTGGGCCAGGCACGCTCCCCTTTACAGGAAAACAAGGAAGAGTCATCCAGAAAATATGAATCATGTTTGTACTAGCTCCACAGAGAATGATTGTTCAAATAGATGTTAAGGCACAATTCCTGCTTTCCTGGGAAGCAAAGGAAGGATAAGCCCTAAACTATGGGTTGGAGAAAAAAGATTGCACACAGATATCTCGTTTGTTCAACATTTTCATAGAATCACAATCTTTAGAGAAGTTATTCAATCTAAAACCCTTACTCATTTTCTATCTTCTTTTTTAAAGTCAAACCACCAGGATTGTTCCCTAATTTTAGGTAAAGTTATGAAAATGTGACTTTTATTGATGTGCAGTAGTTAAGTACTTCTGAATATTGCTGTGTGTTTTAGAGATTTAGAAATATAATTGTAGCATTACATTATTTAGAATAGTGTTTTAGAAACAATTACTTTAGTTCATTCGTACTTATATGTGGCTACCTAATTGATTTAATTTGCTAATATAATTATTTGAATATTTAATACTTAAAGTTTCAATAGTTTCCTGACATTCAACTGAGTTGTCTTTTTGGTTAATTCTAAATGCTGTATGAGATGGAGTCAAGTGTAGTAAAACAAAATTGGACTCTGGGTCCTGACTCCCAGAATGGAAATCCTAATCTTGCCACGTACCAGTTATATAATTTGAGAAAATTACTTAATCTTTGCTTCTTCACCTGTAAAATACAGATAGTAGTTCTACTTTATAGGTTTGTTGTGAGGGATGAATAAATTAATAGGTGGAAAGCACTTAGAGGAACCTTAATCCAGACCAAGTGCTTAATATAATAATCACTTCTTTGCCAAGCTTAATGATAAAGCTATGAAAGAACTATTTTGATATGCTATAATCTCTTAATATTATTATTCAGGTCAAGGCATATTAAAAAATTTTTTAAAGATTTCTTTATTTATGCCAACAGAACTGGGGTACAGGTCAGAGGAGCAGGGGTGGTACGAGGATTCACCAGTGACAGAGTGGGAAGCAGAGCAGGTATATAGCTGAGGGGAGCAGTAGGAGAGTGAGAAGAAGTCTGCTACACCATGTGGGTCAACTCCCTGGCCAGGGATCAAACTTGTGCTGAAGTGGCTGCAGCTAGCTTCATGGAGCTGTACTTTAACCCACTGCACTCAGGACAAGTCCCCTGTTTTTTTTTTTTTTTAGGCATCACAAAGATACTTCTGTGTAGCAGTGTGAAGGCTGCCCTTGAACAACTCCAGGAGGCACTGTTCACATTGTGGTTTAGGCCAGAGAACCACTGCAGGGCACAGCCTGGCATTCTGCAGTCAATTTCCATAGCGTAGTTGTGTGTGGTTATCATTGTCTTTATAACTTTCTTATGATGAACATTCTGAAGCAAGCCAGCGCTTACCTTAGGCTATCAGATTGACTCTTGACTGGAAAGGAAGTGCCAAAGGCTAAGAGGTTTGTGGGAAACGTCCCGAGTATTCTGGCTCTGTGTGAAAACCGGTTTCAGGTATTAAGTGGGAGTGGTAATTGGCAGCAGTAATTACATCTTTCCTGAATACTGCTCAAGATAGGCAGGGCTAACCAGAATCAATTGGCAAGGTTCTTCTGATTTCCAAATTTTAATTTTTTGAGGGGTTGATATAACATTTTTGATATATTGTTTTGTTTCTTATATTTATGTAAATATTAGATTGTTCTATCTGTTAAAAAGAGAAAAGGAGAAAAAGATAACTCACATATTTTATTTCATTTAATTTAGTTCATTTAGCCCACAATTCTTTTCCTAAAGATTGCTTTTTAGATATTCTCTAGAAGAAGTTATTGAAGATGGTTCTGCTCTATTTAGAACACATTTTAACTCAAAATTTGATATTTACTTACTTAGTAATTTTAATTCTATTTTCATCTTACTATGTATTTTAAGATAAAGCGAAGATAAGAAAAGCAAAAAAATGAAATTAAATATTGTTTCTTAGATAGTCTCAATCAAAATGCTCATTGGAAATACAATTTCATGTGAAAGAATAATTGCTAGAATCTTCTTATTATCATTGAGTTTCTTGACCACATCTTAGAACTTGGTATTGAAACGATGCTTTCTTTTTCACCCCAGCATTACTACTGCTACTAATACTAATTTATTTAAAACATCGTGCTTTAAAAATCTTTGCATTTCAAACTTTCAATTAATTTTGTAATGAATACATTTTTACATAAGATAGTAATGGAAAGTAAAACAGCTTAGTGTCCAGATGCTAATAAAAGTGTTATCTGCCAAACTGAGTTTCAGATTTTGTAGACTGAGAACACTGAATAGTGGTTTCCTTTCAGGTAAATATTGTTATCAAAAGGGTAGATCTCTGAACATAAGCATTTTTCAATCACTATCCCTTTACCAAAATGTTTCATTTTTCTTATGTGAAGTGGATCAAATAAAGACCAGAAACTGGTAAATCCTGCAACATTCTTCAAAATAGACAGCTGTTCCTCCCTCCCAAATAATTGACCTAAGAAGATTAAACAGTTGGAAATTCAAGAAGTGTTCCAATCTGAATGTATTTACCCACACCCACTATTATATTCATTTAAAATAGAGCTTTTATTTTTCCCCAACCAGTTAAGATCTCACAATTATGACAGGGATTTTTCTTAGATAGTGGTTTATATTTTTTCAAAGCACTTTTTGTACACATTTCTGTTTTACACTCACTATGACCATTTAAATCAGTCAAGAGGTTTATGATGACTGTCCTATAACTTGAGAAAACGAGGCCTGGAGTGAGTCAGCAGTGCAGGCACAGACTGAAGTTGATGACTTTGCTTCTGTGTCTCACATCTCCAGGCACCTTTGTATGGTCATAAGGGGGAATTAATTCAAAACCTCCAAACACGTCTTCCTACTTTCAGACCCCACCTTTCAACAACAAAAGACGTGCCTTTCCACTTGACACTGCTTTGAAAAACATTGCTTTTTCCCATCACCACATTGTTTCGAAACTTTGGGTGGCTCCCTGTTTCTAAAAGGATTCCATTAATCTTCACAGAATGCACCTTGTAACCTGACCCTCACCTGCTTTTCCAATTTATGTCCAGATTCTCCAATGCGAACTGTCATTTCAGCCAAACCAGAGTGCCCACTAGCCCTGGGCAAAGACCATAAGCAGTCTGCTTTTTGTTAAATATGGCCCATCCATATTTGACAAGCTGCAGCTTGGATGTCGCCTAGGCTCTGGAGCCTGTTTGCTTATGTCACCTCTGACTGACATTGCCTCCCACAACGAGGACTCACAGTTGACTATCACTGCCCACGAGAAACAGGAGGAGTACACATGTGAACCAAATACATAATTTAGACTTTATAAGGATCACATTTTAAAAATAAAATAAAAAAGCAAAAGCATTTTATAACTTTATTTATTTATAAAAAAATTAATTTTTATGTGTGTTTAATATCTCTAGATTCTATTATTTCAATATGTAACATAAAAATTATTGATGATATTGCTTACATTTTTTTTCTACATGGTCCTCAAAATATGATGTGTAGATAACACGTAACAGCATATCTCAATACAGACCAACTACATTTCAAGTGTTTAAGAGCTACATGTGACTAGTGGCTATAATATTGTTAGATTACTGCTAGCCCACTCAGTTTAATGATTATGTATGAAGTTACATTGTTTTTTTTTTTTTTAGCTGTCTGTGTAGAACTTTCCTGAGGGGAAGAAAATGTCTTACTTTTACAGTTTCCTCCATGACTACCACGATTATATTCAAGTGTGTAGATTATGTTTTACCAAAGCCTTATTGAATCAATTTATCCATTTTTCAAGTAGTTGTAAAAGATATTTTAGTAAAAAAAATATTATAGTGAGCATTGGGGACACAAATATGGTTAAGTCCTCAGTAGCAGGCTCTCACTGTTAAACCAGAGAGAGGGGGGGTCTCCTTCGTGGCACAAGGGGTTGAGTCTCAGTACTATGAAGTTATCTGCAGCATGAGTTTGATTGTATGCATAAATAAATAAAATCAAATATTGAAAACAACAACTACAAAACAGAGAGGTAACTGAGAGTGGTCTCTAGGTCAAGGCAGGGAAAAGAACCCCCCTCAGCTGTAGTAGCCAAGTTTGGGTCCTTATGACACAGCTATTCTGGCACAGCATATCCCTTTGCTCCCCAAAGTGGTCATTGGCTTGACATATGCTTGTCAGGTTACCTGTAGTGCATCCAGAAACAGCCATTAGGAAAGCAGGAAAAGTCCAACGATTGTCATATTTTTTTTATAATACATTATTTGATTATCAAAACAATTAGTTACATTGTCATGATAGAAACAGACTCTAATAGACAGGGTGATACCAGTTTTCTGTTTCAACATGACACAAGAGAGAAGGCTGGGAAACTGACTCACAGGCAACCTTTTGAGTTTTAGAAAGGCTTACGTGTTGGAGAATTCTTTTTTGAGATCTAGCTTCCTGAAATCCAATGTTTCAAAATTTTAGAAGAAGTGAGGTAAACTGATGCATAGTAGGAATTTAAAAAATATTCACTCGTGGTATATTTCACTGTTTTGATATCTCCTCACACCAGATAGTACAGTGATATATTTTTCTTCACTAAACTCATTAAGGAACATCGAGCTGGTGCGATGGCTCCAGATTCCATTCCTCTTTTAGATTATAGGATATAAAACTTTCCCAATCAACAGCATTTGAAAAAATGGCCTATAAAAATGTTCTTATCTTTCATTCCCTAA
Organism: Condylura cristata; assembly: GCF_000260355.1. Lineage (NCBI taxonomy): Eukaryota > Metazoa > Chordata > Mammalia > Eulipotyphla > Talpidae > Condylura > Condylura cristata. Next base: position 18,720,355 of record NW_004567117.1, on the reverse strand, counting down.
AGGTTGGGTATATTTTGCACATAATGATTAACCATAAACTTGTTTTCTTAACAACACACCCAACTTCTCTAGAATTAAACTTTGCTTTGATTTAAATTTCAGCTGTCTTTGACTATTTTACAAGCATTTTAGTTGTCAAGACTAGACATGTAGACTTCTTAGCCATATGCGTAAGAAATATATAATCTTGGAAAAGAGAACAGCTTCTTTTTTTGGGCTCTCTAATTCAGTTAACACTGGACAGCTGAATATAAGAAAGAAAGTGAAGGAGTATCAGAAAGTAGATTGGGATCTAGGTTATTTAATTCATTAACTAAAGACTTTCAAATTCAGTTGTCTTTGGTTTATTTTCCAATGTAAAATGCAACATTAAAGAAATAACAAAAGGAGGTAATTGGCAAACCTCTAGGTCTTATTTAAAAGTATTATTTCCACTGTACTCTTTCCAGTGTTTACAGTAGAGATTAAGCAATTGAATATTATATTCTCGAACAAGGAAGGGAATAGAGAAAGTTTGCAATTATTAGAAAAAAGACAGCACTTACCATTAAGATGGCCAGAGCCCCTGTGGTTCTGAAAAGGAGACAGGCCATTGTCTCTGATTTCCCTGGTGACCAGATCCGAGGTAGCAGGCTCCTCAGTCCTTCCTGCTCTCTGTCTGCATCTGATGTCTGAGAAGAGTCCTTTTCTCCGTTCACAGTGTCTCTCCTGTCTTTGCTAGTCCACGGAAGACCAGTTATGCGATTCCTCCCCTCCCTAAACCAAGGATTGGTTTCACCAGAAATGCTTGCATCACTTTTGCTCCCAGGTAAAAACTTAGACACACCTCAATTCCTAAAGCAATGAAATCCTTTGTTGGTAGCTGAAAGAAAAGTTCACAGGCTAAAGACAAAGTTTAATAGGAAGGTAGCAGATGAATAATAAATTAATCATGGTGTGGAAGTGCAGAAGCTAGTCCTGACTACACTGAGAAAGAATCTACTTGGCTTCTTCTCATGGTTACAAATAACACTGAAAAGTAAAACAAAACATACAAAATCCCCCTAAACCTAATATGTGGACAAGCCTTTATTTTTAGCCTAAGTATATGTGGACGTTCCTAAAATTAAAGGAAAGGTATGTGTTAAACAATAATATATGTTATTGAAAGTAACATCCCAAGAAGAGAAGGAATGATCAATGCAAGTTTTAAATGAAAACAGAACTAAAGTTGGAATAAACAGCTAAAGGGCGCCTTAGAGACTTGAATTGTCTAAATAATGCATCGTAAAATCAGTTCTCTTAGAATCAGATAACACCTTCCTTATTGTACTTTTTCATTTGTAAGTGTTTTAAAAAGCAGCTTGCCTGTGAAGCAGGTCACCCTTTCCACTTTTAACTAATGGAGACATTTCTTCCAGAGTGACCAGCCTGCACACGTGAGCACTCAGATCACGAGTTTAGGGGAAAATCCCCACTAACACCATTGCCATTTCATTTGCCTATGATGTTATAGCTATAAGCACTGCTGAATGTTCCAAAATCTTTAAAGACAGGTTTGGTAGAAGAGCACTTTCATCTTTGTAAGTATTTATGCAACATATTTTGGAGGTTTTTCCAGTTTCAGGAAAACCATTTAATCATATAGCATTTTAGGCAGAAAAGGATATTGTATTCTAGGAATGGGAAAAATACGAATAATCTTCTGTATTTTTGAATTGTGGTAAGCTGTGTATAACAAAACTTATTCTTCTAGCTATTTTTAAGTGTTCAGCTGAGTGGTATTTAATACATTTATATTGTTGTTCAATTATTGCCAGCATCCATCTTCAGAAAAGTGTTGATTTTGTAATTGACATTTTGCTGGGACACACACAGGCCTGTGTGTGTTGTAAATGATTGTTTTTTTATGTTAGTAGTTTATTTTTTATTTATATATTTACATCATGTGTATTCCCCATAACATTCCCGATTAATGTCCACTCTTGTGGTGAAGGGTGATACTGAACTGTGTTCAGATTTAGACAGATCATGTGATCTCAGAGCCAAAATATTTGCTAACACAGAAAAATTGCTTTATTTACTTCAGAAAATGTGCACTAGCCTGACGGATACCACTTACTTTAAATAGTATTTCTGAAGAATCTGATGGGTGTTGACTTGAAGAGAAATAATGCCTTACGTCTACTTCCACTTGGAAAGAAATTTCTAAAGCTCAGGCTTGACATTCTTTGTCAAGTTCCCTCTGAATTCCATGATGCATGTTTTATGTCCTTTTTGACTGGATTCAGAAAAAGAGCAACTACGGTAGCTGTGTTCCTGAAAGGCCGTAGAGCAAAGGTTTGTCTGAGTTAGAAAGCAATTTCTCTGCGACAAACTAGTTAACAGTTCTGAGGAGCTAGAGCTGGGGTACATACTAGAAAACTTACTAATGGCGTGCCTAGTGCTGAAGTCCTTGATCAAAATGCACTTTCTGAATTTAGTATTTGAATCTGCTTAACAGTGATGAACATTGGGGGTTTATATGTGTGTATTTTGGGACTTTTTCTTTCGAGCACAGAGGAACTACATACGCCTGGGTAAAGAGTATAAGGAACCACCATCATATACTAGACTTTATATTTTAAATGAAGTGATTTTGGGTGCGTTTCATTTTATATCCTTCATTATACCTGTATATATTTGCTGACCTTTTGGGTAATGAGAATACATTCACTTTATAATTTAAAAAGAAAGCTACTTGAAAAATAATGTGACAGTAACATGTCTTTATGAATAACATTCTAAACTTTGGGATGGGGAAGAAGTGAAAAACATAATGAACTTTCATTACGAATTCTTCCCTATCCCATAATTTAACATCTTGCAGTTCTTTAATGTATTACTGTACTGAAGGCAAAAATTTTTTAAAAATGTTGCAGATTTAGGATGTCCTAGGCACATCATTAACTGCATTGTGCATTAAACTCTAGTTATGGCTTACTTTGACCTTTCCTGGAATTCTAGTTCTTTAACAGTTTAAATGAATGAGAATGTTAATTATCATTCAACTCTTTCCTTATCTGAATATAAGATAAGGACTTAACCAGTACTTCACTTTTGTGTTTGAAATACCATGTAATGATTGTTGATTGGTAGATATAGGAGGATTTTGGGCACCCTTGCGGGCAGAGTAATATACTAGACTAGGCTTCATGTAGACTGACTACTTTTTTTCAGTCAAGGAGAGTGCAAAAAGCCAGGAGAAAGCCTATGGTATATTCTAAGGCAGATAGGGCTCTCCATTTCCCTATGTGCTTTTGAAAGTATTGATGCTTTAAAACAACACTTTCTTTTCTTTGGAGGAAAGAAGACCTCAGGAAATTAACAAAATAGTCTAATGTTGAAGTGATGGGAGGTACTTGAGGGTTACTTTTGCAGAGGTGTGCATTTGCCTAGTGATTCTGCATTAATCGGTGCTTTCATGTGCTGTTTTGTTCATCTTTGTGAAAAAAAGAAAAGGAAGAATTTTCCAGTGATTTTTGTTGAATGGTTATGTTAACACTCTTTGATAATGGTTTTGGAAACTCAAGCAAATTTGAAACTGGCTCTTACTGAGGAGGCTAAAATAAAAATGAGGATCATAACAATGATAATTATAATCATTAAAAGGGAACTTCATTGTAGATATATATTATGCTTCATCATATTGAAAATATAAGAGAAAGTAGATACAGTACATCACAGGTTCAAAAAACTGAAGAAACCACTCCTCAATTTGCTAGAAATTGAACTGTGCATCATATTAGGAATGAAGCAATGAGAATGAATATTTATTCAAGTGAACAGTGGGTTCAAAGGTTTCCATGATGTGTCCAATGCTCATTCTCTACAGCAGTTCCATTATTCACCAAGCAGAGAATGTTAATGAGACTTTGTGTTCACTGGCAAGCCTTTACTGGTTTTTATTTGTTTTGACTGGAAACATTCATGTAATATATCTTGTGTGCCAGACCTCACTACTTGTAAATATTTCGTTGTTCTTGAATGTCCACGAATTCATGATTTAAGATGGTTGTTACACAAATCATACATTAACAAAGCTATCCATCTTGTAATGCAAAGTTGTGACCCATCACTTTCTTTTGTTATTCAAGGAAATGGAAATGTTTTTCAAGGTAATGGAAATCATGTTCTTCCATTAGGATCATCACCTGAAGGCATGCAGAGGTGTAATAAATGTGCATCTTCAGAGATCATTCTGCTCCTTAATAATTAGTGCAAATGGAGCTGTTAATCCAATACCCAATTAGAACAAATGCAAAATGGTTCCCCATGTTCCTGTAATTCCTACCATTGTTTTTTAAAAAAAAATTTGGGTATATTTTAAAAATCATACATTGATTTAAATCCACATTTCAGAAGGGCAAATAAATTCATTCAGTAGGTTAAATAATGTGAATGCACATTAAAAAAATTTTAATTCTCCCATGGACCAGAGTCAACATCTCTTTTGCTTTTAGTCTGATTAGACAAATTGCTTATTCGTGGGAAATTTTTGTAAGGTGACAAAAAACATAAAGGAAGAATTTTTCAAATGAAGCTTGTGCTCATTTCTATAAAGTGTTTCTTTAGGAAAAGTTTTTTTTTTTTGTTTTTGCTTCTGAGGCTTGTATGAGATAAAATTGATGAGGGAGGGGCCATTTACATAATGTGTTTTGAATTCATCTTGTTCTTCCTTCTCTGGGCTATTACAGCAGCCAGATTCCTGCCATCTCCCTGGAGCCCTGGCTCCTGGTCTGTGACTGAGGCCTCTCTCCTTAATTGCCTTCTCCCAATCCACCCCATCCTTAACAGCTTGAGTGCTATTTTTAGAAGGATCCTATCTGCCAGTGGTCTTGGAACAGAATCAGACCTGCCTGTCATGGATTCCAGGCAACTGCCTGATCCATTCTGTTTTCCTCGCCAACCACATCGCACGGGCCTCCCCCTTCACTTGCACCTTCTTTTGTCCTTCAAAAACCTAAGCTCTCTTTCTGCCTCCGGTACTCAGTTTCCTTGCCTCCCAGCTGACTACTTTTCATTTCCCAGGAGGTAGCTCTCTGACCTTTTTTGAGAGATTCTTACTTTCTACTCCCCACACTCGGACATGCTCCTCATTGTTAGTCTTTCTTGAGCATTCACTCCCATTTGTTGCCTGCATGGTGCTTAGTGTCACGTGATGGTTGTTCTGTTTCACTCAACTGTGAGCTCTCTCAGGAAGGAATAATGTCTGTTTCCTTCAGTAGCCTATTCCCAGGGCTTCACAAGGTAAATAAATAAATAGATCTTTAATATTTTCATGCAAGGGAGGAACTAGATGAATTCAAAACACATTATGTAAATAGACCTTCCCTCATTAATTTTATCTCTCACAAACCACCAGAACAAAAACAAAAAACCTTTTTTCCTAAAGAAACACTTTGTAGAAATGAGCACAAATTTCATTTGCAAAATTCTTCCTTTGTGCTTTTTGTCATCTTAACAAAAATTTCCCACAAATAAACAATTGTCTAGTCAGACGAAATCAAAGCAAAAAGTTGTTGACCTTGGTCCATGGCATCATTAAATTTTTTTTTAAAGTACATTCACCTATTTTTTACCCTTTTGAAATATATCTGCTAGATCAAGTGGCATATATAGTTCAAATTTTTAATAGATTATCATCCAAAAGTCTATACCAATTTACATTCCCACTGAAAAAGTAAGAAAATACCTATCTCTCCTTCCTTCCCCCAGGTATAAAATTTGTTCTAGGTAATGCTTTCCTATTTCTTTTATGATAAAGTAATAAGTTTATGAAAAAGATATATTGTAACTTCATTAGTTAGCTTTGTTAATTTAAATACTAATAACTTATCAGACTATAATATATCAAAAATAAAGTTAAGATTCTGGGTATAGAAATCTAAGAATCTGGACTGAAAGCTAAGAACTGGATCTTAGTTAGACCCAAAGGATATGGCATCTCTCCAGGATCTAACATCATCCTGGCCTTCTGACCATCTCAGGTGATTTCATGATTATGTAAAAAGATAGCATAACCAAATATGCCATGTGAAATTAAATTAATTACTCCATAGTCATAGCTATGATTCTTTTATTTATATTTTTTAATCTTCCTTTTTTGTGATGGAAAGCACCTTTCACTTAAGACCCCAATATTTTAAGTATGGTGGGAACCAGGGCTTCTGTTTTTAGTAATAAATTGTATCAATATTATTGGTCATTCCTGAGGAGGGGCCTTTTTACATTTAAATATGAACCTTCCACTACCCCATGGGAAGAGCTAGCATGTGGAATGCTCCACAAGTTTGTCAGATACCCCAATATTTGGAAATGTACACACTGAATCTTTGTTTCCTGCTGTGCAGCAGGTGCCAACCTGCAGAAAGAAGGAACGGGAAAACCACATGGAATACTAAATAAAAAGATCTCTGATGATCTCAGGAGTGACTGTAGTTGAGAACTACTGGCTTCAGCATAGTGATGAAGGGTGATGCAGCATGTGAGTCTTAACCTTCAGGGTCAATGTATTTCTCTACCAAAGGGCACAGGTATTACTGGCTTTTTACCTAATGAGGCATCATACATGGATATTTTTATAATTAGTGGTTCCAAGTAAGTTTGGAAAGTCTTTGTACAGTTTTCTTTTTCAGATAGTACAACTTATTGTACTGTGAATTTCACTACTGGTGTCCTGAATAGGAGCTACAAGATCTCCTGTAAGTTTAATCAGAACAGATAGGCAGCTCTTCCTGCCTGCCTGTGCCCATGCAACTATCCTTTACTTTTCTCTCTTTTCATATATATATATATATACACACACATACATATATACCTATATACACATACAGATATACACATATATATGTGTATATAAATAATGAGTGTATTTTGTTTCTACCATTCTTTAGGAAAGGGTGCCTTTCAAATCACGTGAATCTGTTTCATATTCACTTCATATTCATATTCACAAAATGCTTAGAAAAGCACCGCACTTTCAGTTAAAAACACATGAACATATTTCTTCTGCAGTTTTGGACACGTATAACTAACTAGCTTTTCTTTGATTCAACACCACTATTCCATTCATGGAAATTAAGAAAAGTATCACAATCCATTACCTACCTGAATTCATGGAAATTAAGAAAAGTATTACAATCCATTACCTACCTGAATTGTTTGCATGCCTTACAGAAACAAAGTAACTTGGCCTATAGAATTTTTCTATGTTGTTTCACATTAACTTTTTTTGGACATCATTTAAGTTTATTTACCTTTATTGAAATTTCTGAAGATCACTATGGGCTCATTTATTTTTTAATTTTATTTTTTTTTAAGATTTATTGATTTATGCATATAGAGCTGGGGTAAAGGCCAGAGGTTCAGGGGCAGTCAAATGATCCACCAGAGACAGAGTGGGGAACAGAACAGGCAGATCAACAAGTCCACTGCTGAGGGGAGCAGCGGGTGAGTCAAGAGAAGTCTGCTGTGCCATGTGGGTCATCTCCTTGGCTAGGGATTGAACTTGTCCTGAAGTGGCTTTGGTGAGCTTCCTAGCGCTGTGCTTCAACTCTGTGTACCACCAGGGAGGGCCCCACTATGGGTTCATTTAGGCAGAAGTTTTCTCAGGGCACAATCTTTACAGAGTAAAAGTGTGTTCTTTGACTCCATATTGGCACACTTGCAACACAGTTGGCTTTGTTCCTAAAGGGTAACTAAAGGGAGATTAAGGTGAAGACTCCACCTGGCTTCTTCCTTGGTAGTATGAGTCAGTTTAGTTTTTCATTTCTAATTGTTAAACACAAGGTCAGTTTCATGGATGTTTGAGCATGTTAATTAACTTGTGTGAGTTGGGGACTTGCTGTTATTCTTTAGTTCTTCCTTTGAAGTCAAAATTGACAGATGTCTCCAGAAGGAATAAAAAGGTCAGGCTGGGTTAGGCCAGCTTCGTTTTAAGGAAGTGTTCTATGATTTTTTTTTTCTCCAATTACTCCAGGTTTCACTGTATTGGAGCACCTTGATATTCAACTGACCTGAAGAAGTTTTCTATCTTTGGGCTAAATTTTGATAATTTATATTTTGCAAAGAAGTTCTTCACATCCTTAGTGCTTTCAAATTATCACACATTTTGAAGTAGCACTTTTTATAGAATTTAAGGTAATTTTAAAAATAGAATTAGTCAGTAACTAGTTTTTACTCTAGCAATAAAGATCTAGAAAACAAAATGCAAAGGAGTCTGTTTACAATTTCAGTTAACTGTAAAGTATTTGGAAGCAACATCTTAAAGATGAGCAGAAGAATGATAATAAAGGGCAAATAAACAAGATCTAAGAAATTATGTTCTTGAAAAATCAAAATGGAGGCATTACAATCCCAAACTTCAAGCTGTACTACAAAGCCATAATAATCAAAACTGCATGGTACTGGAATAAGAATAGACA
>NW_004567117.1:18639859-18710711 GCF_000260355.1 Condylura cristata | reverse complement strand
GGGTGACTTGGTGATGGGAAACCCGCGGGGATTACAATCGAGATGGAAAAAAAAATGTACAAAATGATGTAAAAATAAACTTTTGTAATAAAAAAAAAGAAATTATGTTCTTGAATTTAAAAAACACAATAAATAAAATGTCGATTCCTAAAAAAAAATCATAATGCAATTCTCAGACTTGATGCCTAGTCTAGCTGAGGAGTGGAGGTGGAGGATGATAAAAAAAATTAAAGTTCATATGTAAGAAAAAATAATCCCAAATAGCTAATAAAGGAATTATTAAGCATAATAAAGGCTTTTGCCATATCAGGCTCCAGAATTTACTATAATGTTGCTATTATCAACAGGAACAATTATGAGATAGAGACAATTCTTACTTCTGGACTCATCTGCCTACCTAAGGGGGTCAGCTGCACTGCATGGAGCTGCTTTCACTCCTTACACCTTTGCTCCTGGAAGGGACTGAAGACAGAGAATATGGCTGTGAACCTGGAACATAGATTATACACACTGGTACTAGCCACTTCTCTTTTTCACCCATGACTACCTCATCAAGGTTGTTTTTCTCTCTTTGAGCCCACAAGTTACAAGACACATCTATTTCTTTTAGTTATAAGCTCACAGGAGCAGGTGCCATCCTTGGTCCCTGGTTATGGGGTTTTCTATGATGGTAAATAAGTTTAATTTTGTAACTGGTATTAGGATGCTCATGGTTACATTTTTCTACCACATTATCCACATATTGTTACAAATAATAAATAATTTGTTTGGTCTTTTTTCTATTCTTTATTTCTGAATTGGTCCAACAGAATGAGGTGTAAAGAGTTGGTTCCCTAACACTCTAAATATGTAGTATTATTCTAGAAATAGATGAAGAAAATACAGAAAGTAGAATATTCTGCAAATAATAAAAATAATGACATCAGTTGTCACAGAGGTAATTGCATGGGGGTGTTGTTGGGTGAGAAAAGTAAGATGTAGTATAGTATAGTTATTTGTACATATGTACAGGTAAAGGCATATATTGGAGACAAATATGGATAAAAAATACTGGGGTTTATGCAGGAGAAGACTGCTATTGCATGCTTAGGAAATGGAAAGGGTATTTAAATTGGAAATATAAAAAATAGTTCACTGAATATTCTCCATGACATCATATGTGTGTGTGTGTGTGTGTGTGTGTGTTTGTAAAGCTTAATAATATTTCAGTTCTTTGTATATTCTTTTTCACTTCAAGATATTAACTATTAAGAAATAGAGACTTTAATTTGCATTTGCCCTATGGCAACTGATGATGAGCTGTTTTTCATGTCTGTTGCCCAGGCATATGTCTTTCTAGAAATGTCCATTTAGTTCTTCCACCTGTTTTTTGATTGGGTTTTCTTTTTGTTGAATAGTATGAGTTCTCTGTAGATCTTGGATATCAGCACCCTGCCAGGGGCATGATATACATTTATTTTCTCCAATTCAGTCGGGTGTCTTTTGTTTTAATGGTAGTTTCTTTCACTGTGCAGAAAAGCCTTTTAGTTTGATGTAGTCCCATTTATTTATATTCTCTTTTGTTTCTCTTTCCATTAGAGATGGATCCATGAACAAAGGGTCAGACCAAACCAAGCTATTAATATACTCTATGAGTCTGACTGTAGAACAGAGGCTACCAGAAGGTTTGGGGGGGGTCAACCCAGTTCTCTCCCTTCATCATCAAATCTACTTTCCATAAACTCATCAGCAAGAGGCTTTGAAAGGAGTCAAGGAGTCCTGTGATATGCTCATGTGAGCTTGTGTTTCCTTATTTAGATTGTTTCAGTGTTTCCTTAGCTCTTGCAAGAAAAACTTGCAGTTCTTTGATATGGCCACATGCCTTTCATTAAGTTGAGTCAATGGACTGGACGTTTCATGATCTGCCATTGCCTGGTATGTCCTTTGGGCTTTTCATGTTTCTGTGATTCCAAACTGCAAACGGACTTTGCTTGTACTGGCAACTGCTGCCGCACCCCTAACTCTTTGTTAGCTGCCTCCTCAACAGGAAGCTGCGATTCATCTTCTTTGACCCCACACCTGCCCACCCCTCCCTGCCCTTCCACCCCAAACCAGTATGTGCTCTATGTCTGCTTGCCCATGCACAGCACCTGGGTAGAGCTTTCTTAAAGATTATTATATAATGTTTGCTTAAGACTTGATGGCTCTTAACTAGCCTTTAATATCCCAAGGGTGGGGCTGTGCTTTGCTCCCCTTTGTAGCCTCATTCCCTACATTGTTTATGGCAGATAATGAACATTTGTTAAATGGAAATGAAGTCTGGGATTGAAACTGAGTAAAATGTGGGGAGTGAATCATGTTTCTGAGGGTTACTTAGACAAAATAAGTTGGGGAGTGAATCCTAGGTGGAAATCTATGATCTGGATCAGAGATGCCAGGTGCGATTGTAGCATGCCAGTAAGATGCAGTGTCTGAAACTGTTTTTGCTAAGTTAGCAGTTGGGAATTCAAGTCAGCTACAGGAGAAGAAGTGGTCAGAATAAAGGTGAGACATTTGGCATGTAGGCATGATTATCATGAGAAAGCACCCAACAAATGACAGTAGAGTACAAACTATAAATCATCCTTCCGCATTCAGAGTAGTTGATCCAGCTCCCAACCTGGAAATGACTTGTCTACCGGGTAAGAGGGTTCCACCTGTGCTCAGTCCTAAGCACTTCCTAGTTAGGGTACAGAGGCTGGGTGGGTGTGGCTCCCTCAGAGTGTGAACAGGCTCCTGCAGGGCTGTGAGCTCAGCACAGGGTGAGAGTGTCACTCCACCTCCCTGTCTCTCTGCATGCAGCTCCTTCCACTGCTTTTCCATCTCCTTTCTCTCACCCTATTCCTTCAAGCTGTCCCAGGCCCTTCTCATCTCTCTGCCTGTCTTTCAGGTTCTTTTTGTTTTCATCCACCTTCTATGCTGCCTCTGGGCAGATTGTAGACTGGAAGGTTGTACTAATCTGTTTACAGAGGGAATTTTATGTTTTGTTTTTCACTTGAAAAGGTAGATGCCTCTCCCAAACTTTTTTCACACTTAACTGAAGAGCCTGCTAATTCAGTTACTTGATATTAATTAACTCAACTAAAATCCATTCTGCTAGAGCTTGAAGCAAAGATAAACTTCTGTGTATAGGGGGGCCGGGGAGGAGGATAAGAGTGGGGGACAGATGAAGGTGACAGGCTGCCACTGAGCAGGAATCATGGGCATGTCTCAACTTTGCAAAATGCAATCTATTTCATACTCAAATATTGAAGATCAAAGCAAAGAGAGTCAAAAGTGGGGTTGCCTAGATTCAGTGTAAATGAATGAAGAAATATGATGCACTTACCACCACATGCCTTCTCTCCACACAGACTTTCTCTCCTTGATAACAACTGGCCTGCGTAGGATGAGGATCCCTGAATACTCACGCCTGCAGATTCTTCTGTTGTACTCCAGGGATTTGATAACATCTCTCTCTATATATATTTTAAAGATTTATTTATTCATACAGACAGAACTGGGGTACAAGCCAGAGGTGCAGGGGAGGTGAAAAGATTCACCAAAGACAGAGAAGGGAGCAGAACAGGCAGATCCGAAGTACACTGCTGAGGGGAGCAGCAGGCGGGTCAGGAGAGATCTGCCACACCATGTGGTGACCTCCGGGGCAGGCGGGAATCGAATTCATGTGGAAGTGGCTTTAGCTTCTCAGTGTTGTGCTTTAACCCGCTGCGCCACCAGGGAGGGCCTGATAACATCTATATTTTCCTAGCCCTTTCCATCAGGAAGGGCATAAAAGATTTACCTACGGCTTTTTTTCACATGATGTGAACAACAATCAATGCATTGAAGTATCTCTCACTTGCATAGATGTTTGCTTTGCTCCAAGAGGCACTTTCCAGTCTGTTGCTCTAGCGTCCCTGTTCCTACCACTGGAACCCTTCCCATGTGTCTCTTAATGTATTCATAAAATTCAAATATTTGAGACTTGAACAAACTTAAGAGGATACAGTCTAATGGTGTTTAACTTCTTTTAACCATACCCCTAGTCAAAAACATGGTTCATGTACCAGCCTCGACATATTTTATAAAAACACATACTCCCACTATGTGTGATTCACTCTGCTAGTTACTCTTCTTTTATGTTCTATTGAAATCCATCAAAAATGTTTGTTTATATTGGCATATTAATATGGAAATCTACGATCATGATTTGTTATCGGAAGGAGTGAAAATCCACAGTGTGAAAAATTACACTAATCTAATCCAGTTCAATAATTTAACAAATAAGCAAAGTGCGGTGAACAGATTTAAATGGCCTATCCAAAAATTGGGCTTAAGTATGATTAGAATTCCGAGTTCAGTTATGCGGAGTTGCAAGTCTTGGTAGATAGAGCTTAAAACTTTAATCACTCCCCCGATAGATTATTAAGAGGTATTTAAAAATTTTCTCTTTGAAAGATGGATTAGGCATTCCCTGTGTTAAGGGGAAGGATGTCCTAAAGGAACTCTGCAGAGTCTTATGGACTCCACCCACTACTCCAGCTTTCTGGACCCTACCCCCTACTCCAGGGATTGGAAACTACAACTCCCAGCAGTACCAGGGAGAGAACTGCGAGGACCCAAGGGCAGAGCTAGCAGGAATTCTGGGACATTTGGGGGATAAATAGGGCACGATTGCATCTCTCGCTCTCTTGCTTGGGAAGCAGCTCTCCTGACTTCGTGACTCAATGTGTTCAGTCAGCCTAGCCGTAAGGTATTTCCTTTCCCCTTTTGTAAATAAACCAGTTATTGACCCTTTTGTGTGTACCTGCAGTATAACTGAATTGTGAGCACGCAGGTGAGGCCCCAAGACAGGCGGCCCAGTTTACTATGAGCTACCCTGTAACACCTGGTGGTGTAGTGGGTTAAAGGGCAGCACTGCAAGCAGCCAGCTGCTTCAGTGGGAGTTCGATCCCCGCCCCGGAGCCGACCCCCATGGCGTTGCAGACCTCTCTTGACCTGCCCACTGCTTCCCTCAGCACTGTACTCGTTGATCTGCTGGTTCTGGTCCCCACTCTGTCTCTGGTGAATCCTCTCACTGCCCAGTACCTGTGGCCTGCACCCCAGTTCTGTTTGTATAAATAAATTAATCTTTAAAAAAAAAGGATTAGTCCATAACCTATGGCTAAATAAATAATTTTGATAACAGCATTATATAGAGGTTGAAGAAATGTCATTTTAGTTACCATTATATGGTAGGCATTTATTGTGCCTAGCATGTTTTATGTAGAGTTTGGATCTAGAGATAAAACAATAATGATATAATGATGGAACCTTGGCTCGGGGTGTAATCATAGGCATGGGAAGAAAGGAACTAATTCTATTTATGCTGTGAAGGATTTTGTTTGTGAAATGGACAAATATTTAATTAATGCCTCTATTGTGACTGTTTAATATAACTCTACTAGGTCAAGCCAAAATGAATATGGAAGGGGACACGAGGTAGATGATTTTAAGTTAAAACTAAAAGAGATGAGAACAATAATTATGAATTTGTTCTGGAAACCCTTGAAGCACAGTGCTAAGAATTACTAATTACTCCAAATTTCAAAACTCATGAGCAAGCATGACCAGATTTTCCAGTTGACCAGATTTTCCAGTAAGGAAGTTTTTTCATTTACGTGTTCAGTGTTAATCAGTTTATCATGGAGCTTAGATAATCAGCTTCAGATAATCATTTTCAGACTTTTTCCTGTTAAGTGTTAGGTATTTCTGTCTTAGTTGAGGGTGTTTGACAAGTACTTTGCTAAAACCAAACACACCTGTTTCTTTAGAGAAAGGACACACCTTTTGATTCCATAGAAAGTTTAATTCCTAAACCAGTGAGATTTTCTGTGGTCTATTCTCTCAGACCCTCCTTTTGCTGTCTGAAGGAGGGAAGGGAGTGGAAGGGATACTCTACCCCCTTGACTTTCTGAGTTTTCAATTTTGAAGTTGTCCATGGTTCAAGGCAGAAAGAACCTTTGATTTACAGAGAGACTGGGAGAGCCAGAGTTATGGAGGGTAAGTGCTTTGTTCTCTTCTGATAGAGAACAGTTTCTTCTTTCATTTTCTCATACTTGCTTCCCTCCTGCAGGAAACAGCATTCTCTGAATGCTTCCCATGAGAAAATCTGAAGACAGAGGGAGAAAAACATTAGCTATTTAAATTAGTCAATCATCTGATATGATACAGGATTTTTTCTTTCTTTAGATATTCAGTTACTCTTCACTGAGTTTTATGAAATTTTTTCTGCACACTTACTAAATTTGATGAATTGTAGTGGGTTAAAAAGTGTCAATGTTCCAGCTAATGTGTTATTGCATTTGCTGTGTGATTTGGTGCTGATGTACTACTATTGATAGATTTCAGGAAGTAGGATTTATGCTGCTGTGTGGATAGATAATGGTCATCAGATATAGTCAATGGATCTTACTAGCTTGTAATCTATGTTTCTGGGTATTTGCTCCTCAGTTTGTGCTTGTTATGAAAGTGATTGCTGGAACAGCCTGTCATTCCCTCAGGTACGCAGGTCTTTCATTCTCTCTGGTCAAGGGTTCAAACTAAACATTTCATCTTTGTGTCATTTGTCATATATTTTCCCACCACTATCTCATTGCAGGTGAAATAGAGAATGTAAATTCCCCAAGTAAAAGAGGGTGGCATGAGAGGTAGGAAGATTGATTTGAAGCTATGGAGATGTAAAATAATGTGGATCAAAGTTAGTACTTGAAATCTATAAATTATAAAAGATTAGGCAGTGTAAAAATCCTAAATGTTGGCACTTTTGCAAAGAAATGTAAGCTTCATAGTGGTATATTGGGTTCATCGACCCAATTTCAGTACTGGAAGTTAAAATGAACTCCAGAAAAAAAATATTATGGTCATGATTATTGCACTTTAGCATATAAGGTGTTTTTTTTAATCAACATTCAGGACCACTTTGTTAATGTGTTGGGATCTAGAGATATTTAAATCTATGCATATTTTTTAATCCAGAAATTTCAATTCCAACATAAATAATGTAAACCATATGCAAAGCTCTATGCATGAAGATACTGATCACATTATCACTTATAATAAGAGTGGAAAAAATCTCAATGTCTATTCATGAGATGAAATATCTCTAACAGTACTTGCACAGTGAATTTTAAATGCTAAAGTAGATGAAATTCTAATATATATAATAATATTAACTTCAAAATTAGATGCAATGATTAGGAGTGCAGAGACTAAGAACAGCCACAAATTTGGGGTGCTTAAGATTGCCTGCCAGAAAGGGTAGAACTGTGTTAGTATGAACTGAAAGGGAAGTGTCACTGATAGTTGTATCCGGGTAATGGAACGTGATTTTCATTTCAGTTTAGATTTTCTAAATTCCCTACAATTAGCACACATTGATGTTACATGCAAAAACAATGCTACATAAAAGCAAACAGCCCCCCCCCCCACGCTTACAATGTTAACAGTGAATTTTCTTGACTCCATTACTATTTTTTTATACATGTCGACATTATATTACTCTTGAGGTGAAGGCTGGGTCTTCTCTGGGTGATAGAAGATAGCCCTTCAGAAGATAGCCCTATTAGGAGTCTACAGCTTCGAGGGCTTTTCCGACTTGGTGTTTTTAGGTTACAGCGCCATCTCTGGTTGCTGCCGGTTCCTGGTAATGTGACTTCCACCATTATTGTGGGCTTAGGATGTGAGCAGTTAACTAGGCAGTTATCTCAAGGATTATGATGTTAGATGAAACACAAATCATTCTTTCACTGCATTAGTTCAATGAAAGGGCTTCTTCGTGGGACTCCTGCCTAACAGCCTTATCTTGCTCCTATCAATATCAGCACGACCTTTGCAAGTGATTTCAAATTCAAGGCGGTCCTTTAAATATTTGTGTAGTTGTCTTTATTTTATAGATTAAAATAAGACTTATTTGTGTATTATATATTTAGGCCTCTGATTTCTTCTTGTCCATACACCGTTCTCCTTCACTCCCCAGTCTTACCAAATTACTCTGATTTTTAGAAGGAGCAAATCTCTTTCTCCATGTTCCCTGTCTGCCTCCTTCTCTCCCATTCTGTTTCATTGACTGGAAAGTCCTTAGTCATTTCTTCATAAGTCATTTCTTATGAGTCCTTCCAACCTCAGCTCGAAGCTCATTTCACCTTAGAAGCCTTTCTCAAATTCAAGGAGCTTCTCTCCTTCTCAGGCCCATTCATTCAGTGGTTTTTGAGTGACCCTTGTCTCACTGTGTTTTCACCCTTCTTTCTCTGTCTGTGAGGTTCGTGAAAGTCAGTGCCCTAGTTCACTCTCCATGACTTAGCTGCCAGGAAATTGTGAAATGCTTAAAAGTTTTCCTTTCAATTCTCTTTTCTTTTTTAAAAAAGTTTTATTTATTTATGCATACAAGCCCTGGGTACAGGTGAGAGGTGTGTGGGAGGGTTGAGAGGCTTCACCAGAGGCAGTGGGCAACAGAACAGGCAAATCAACTGAAATACACTGCTGAGGGGAGCAGTGAGTGTGGGCCACCTCCCTGGCCATGGATCCAACTGGTACTATAGTGGCTGTGCATAACTGCATAGAGCTGAGCTGTAACTCCTTGCACTATCAGGGAGGGCCCTTTCCTTCAGTTTTCGATAAAAGAATGATTGCAAAGTGGATGAATAAGAAAATATTTGGAAGCCATTAGCTTGTTGTTTAGTACATGATAATATTTATTTATTCATTCTTCTCTTTTTACAACCTTTATCTAGTTTCACTTTCCCCACTCAGATAGCTCTCGCCTCTCTGGTACCAAAGTTCTACCCAGTCAGTGCCTTCCTGCTAAGTACATAATGAAGAATCCCCAGCCAATCATTACTTATGCTGATCACATGAGCAAAATGACTTTTGCATCAACACCTCACCTTCCCTCACAGACCTATTCACTGTTTTCTGCCCAGCACACATTTAGCGTCTCTTACCTTAACTCAGTTATCTCACTAATCACAGCTACTTAGCTCTATTCATTACCAAAGTGTGGTGCTCTTTTTAAGAACAACAAATATTGAGGCAGTCCTCTTTTTCATTTGTTCTATACCTTTTCTATCTACACTACACATTTCTTATGTCCAAATTCAGGCTGCCTATGAACTAAGGCTTGTGTTAGAGCCAGAGACCTGTCTGCCAACCGTTTAGTGAAGGCAAATCATAAAACAGAACTCAGTGATGTTAGTGCCGTTTCCCTTACTTTTTCTTCACTTAGTGTTATTATTTTAAAAAAAATTATAAAAGTGGTTAAACTTTTTTCTTTTAAAAAAGATTTATTTATTTATGCATACAGAACTGGGATACAGGCCAGAGGTGCAGGGCTGGTGAGAGGATTCACCAGAGACAGAGTGGGGAGCAGAACAGGTTGACTGATGAAGTACACTGCTGAGGGGAGCAGCGGGAGGGTCATGAGAGGTCTGCAGGTGCCATGTGGGTCACCTCCAGGGCAGGGATAGAACTCATGCTGAAGTGGCTTTAGCTTCTTAGTTCTGTGCTTTAACCTGCTGTGCCACCAGGGAAGACCTCCTATTTATTTTTTAATGGCTGTCTTGGGACATATGATGAGAAGTAATTTCTTAATATTAAGGATGTAATTTTATCTCTTGTGTGATTTTTATTTGTTTGGTTTCTGAATGGAAACATAAGTAGAAAATGGGTTTGAAAGAATATAAAAAGATTAAGCACAAATGGCTATAATGAAAGAAATTTTATCAGCAGTTTCTTAAATTTCTGGAGTATATGTGAATATTCACTGCGGCATTGTTAATAATAGCAAAAACCGGAGTTGACCTAATTCTCTGGTAAAAAAGGTATGATTGAAAAGGTGTGATAGAATTTCTGAGTATTATGCAGAATTTTGAATTTCTAGATAGAATTTTGAAGAAATAATGTGTATATATGTATAAACACACTGACTTAGTATGATATTCATGATGATATGAGAAAATCAAGTAAGGACAAGTTTAATGGCAAATTCAATGAGTCTTGCTGCTAAGTTACTCTAATGCTTTTTGCTTAATTGAAATCTAGGAAAAGCAAATCTGTTATCATTGCTTCAAAACTAGTTGTTTTGGATATGTGTTTGTGCTTGATTGTCGATTTTCAGCTTTGCTTTATCATTTTCTGTTTTTATCTCTTTGAGGAACTACCTTCCCAATTCATGTTCTCTGAAGCATCTCAGAATTAATTTCATTTAGTGGAGTCCTAATTTATTTTGCAAAGCATGTGAGGTTGTATTGAAAACGGTACTATTCTTTCTGCAAATGATAAATATGTCCTGAAGTGTAATGGCCTACCTGAGTTTAGACTTGTGTCTTTTTGCTAAGGGTGCCATTTACACAAACCTTTTCAAAGACTATTCCAATGGTGTTACCTAGTGGCAACACGGTTGAACTGCAGACACTTCCTCTTAGGTGTGTGTGAGAGAATTAATGACCAAAATTAACGAGTGCATTCTATAAATTAGCTCTACATGTTCTATATACTAATATTGGAGACACAGAAATGAGAGAAACATTGTCCTTGTTTGTCAGGATCTCGTAGGTTGGTGGGCATATGAAAAATAGTGTGTTAGCTACTGAATGGAGTATAGGAGTGCTAGGTAAGCAAGCAGGTTCGTGCAGTGGAAGAAAGATCATGAAGTGCTCCCAAGAAGTGGCAGTGCTTTGAGTGAATGTTCAGGGGTGAGAAAGAAAATATTGAATAGATGACAGGAGTGAAGAAAGATCCAGATTGAGGAACCATGTCAGTGACAGAAATATGAGAAAGCATGTCTGTCTGTTTAGAAACTGACAAATATTCCATACACCTCACCTAAAGTAATATTAAGGTGTAAAAGTCTTTAGTGCACAAATACTCTGAATAAATGGTGGTAGGTGTGCTGTAGTGATATATAATATCTGAGGGTGGACCTATACCTCTGAGTCATGCACATGCTGTGTAAGAATGCTACTTCAAAAAGAATACAATAAGAAAACCAGATACTTTGATCAACAAATAAAATGACTAAGTGTCATTTTAGATTACCCATTAAGTATCTGTCACCTTGGGGTAGGGGTAGAGGGGCCTAGGGAATCTCCCAGACTTTGGGTCTAGAGAATTCACTTTGGAATGTTAGAAGACCTCAGACTTTTTGGCTCGAGCCACCATGTGGTCTCTGCCATCTCTCAGGGTGCTCCTAGGGCCTGGCCCAGGTCTCATGCTGGGTACTAGTCGTTCACAAACACAAAAATTTCATTAGTTCCTCATTTTCTATCAATGTAGATTCAGAACTTTCATAGGATTAAGATCCTCTACTGTCCATCTCTTTCAAATTCTTCCAGAATTAAATGAAAAAAATTGGTGAGTCAACATAAGGTTTTTGTAGTTATGCTGTCTTGAATTTGAATTTTAAAGCTGCTACTCACTTAAGGTCTCACATAAACAGCAACTTTTCTATGTGTCTTTTCTATGACATGAGTGTAAGTCATACCACATAGTTCTCTCTCTTATTTTTTTAAGATTTATTTATGCATACAAGAACTAAGCACAAGGCCGGAGGTGTGGGAAATGGGGGTTAGAAGATTCATCACAGACAGAGTGGGGCACAGAAAAGGCAGATTAATGAAGTACACTGCTGAGGGGAGCAGCAGGTGGGTCAGGAGAGGTCTGCGCCATGTGGCCAACCCTTTGGCTGGGGATTGAACTTGTGCTGCACATAGCTTCAAAGTGCTGCACTTTAACCTGTTCACTACCAGAAAGGGACCCACATAGTGCTCTTTTGATAGTCAATAGGATGATGTATTTTCAATAATTAACACAGTGTTATATAAGATGCTTTAAAAATAATTTTACAGTACTCTTTTATTTCAGATTTTTTATTAGATTTAATGTATTCAACATTCTCTGGGTATCCTGTTTTTGATTTTACATGTTAGGAATCTATAAAAGACAAAATTGTACTTGACTAAACTCAGCTCTTACCAACTTTGAGGAGCTGTCCACATTTTGCTAATTAAAAGTAATTATTCTTTCCTTTTTCTTTGCTATAAGGAAAGAAGTAGTAATTTTATTGTTTAAATCCAGTAGGAAGAGATAATATTTAATCATATAATTCAGGCAATACCTAGAGAAATTTCTGCAGTTAAATCAATTGATTTGTTAGTTTACAGTGAGCATTCTACTGAGAAGTCTTACCGTTAATACATAAATGAATTATAATGACTTAAAATTTGCAAATAAATTCAATCTTCTATATTACACCATAAAAATAAAGATGACAATTATCTAGCAACACAATGGAAAATGATTTTTCTGACTGTGTGTGTACAGGCTAGTACATGCTTAAAGGAGAAAATGAAACATCTTTCCATATTACATGTTTTATTGTATATAAAAACGTTATTACATTTAGTAATATATTGCAATCAGAAATATCCAATCCAAAAGAGGGACTTTTTAAAAATAATTTTTTTTTCTGAAACAAATTCATGTTCTTTATGTTTCGAAGTCTTCTTTTTCTTGTGCTTATTTATTTTTAAAGAACTTTTCTTTTAATAAGGCACTGTCTCAATGTCATATAGTAGGAAAAATGATTCAAAGTATATTTTATTAGATTAATTTATTAATTATTATTTCCTGGGCTTTTGGATTAATTTTCAATCCTTAACATAAATGTTATGTTATCTTTGCTGTTTAGATAAATCAATCCCCAATTCTTAAGAAGTTAAGGAGAATATTAGTTTATGCCTTTCATTTTGTTGTTGGAGATAATCTTTAAAAATACAATGATTTCAGAGAGTTTAGTCAAATATGAGCAGTACTGACTCTCTTGGAATGACTGAAGAGTTTCTCTCAATGATAACCATGACAGAGTAGATGGTCTCATTTCCACAGATAGTAAGGTTAAAGGCATCCATCAGAGGTAGAATTCCTCTTTAGAAAACACCCATAAGCCTGTAAATTGAGGCAGATAGAGGAGAAGGCTCACAGAAAACTTTTCTTAACTTTCTCACAGTGTTTTTTTTACCCCCTTTTAAAATTTAACTTGTCAAGTAAATGCTTAGTGTAATTTTATTATTAATTTCCCGTAGTACTTTCTGTTTTAATATCATTAGCACCTTACATTTAATTATTTGCTAGTTGTTTCAATGTCCTTAGAATTATTGATCCAAGAGAGACATATTCAGGTAAGGATATGCCTCCTGACGGATGTTAATGATGTTACATGGCTAGTGATTGAATGAGTGTTAAAATGACCATGGTGCCAATGATATGTGATTACCCTATGGATTTTATAAAATTATAGGGTGATGAAATGTAGCAGAATCTTGGTTGTGACTAACTAAAGTAAGGAATGGCAATAATAATTTGTAAATTATGTATTTTGGAGAAGGTAAGAGAATATGTAAATAATTTTCAGGCATTATGATCATTTAGCTATTCTGAAATTTCAGAAAACATATTTTCTTTTTTGAGAAGGAATTTTTTTGAAATTAAGAAATGGCAAAGACCACATAACAGGTCAAACTGGATCCTTTTTCTCCATGTTTGAAGTTACAATATTAAACATACTGGCCAGAATACCTGAGCAAAGGGCTCAAGGTTTTGTACCACTAGCGGGTTGTGGCCATTAAATCCTCATTTTCGATTCCTATTTTTTGTAAACTGAGAGAACTGAACAAGAGATTATGCAACATGTCTCACATTCTATGATAGTTTTATTTATAAAGGAACAAAACTAAGCAAGAAGCACTATAATTTTTTTTTCATTTCAAAAAAGAATAAGCCCTAGTGTTTATTTCATTTACATTATCTTACTTGTCACATTATAGTTACTACAACTTAGTTTACATACTTTACAGAATTAAATAAAACTATCTTGCTAGAGTTTTTATTTTCCAAATAAGCTTTATCCCTAATAAAAATAAGAAACCTCTGCATGCTTTTCCATTTCAGTCATTCAACATAAGTAGCAGGTTAAAAAAGAGAACTAAAACCTGGTAATGGGCTTCAAGTTTTTGTTACTTGTTTTTGGTAGGCACTCAAAACTATATCCTCAGAGTTTTAAGTCTAGAAATGAATTGGAAGGTCTTTGAAGGCAGGAATAATGTCTGTCTTCTCACCTACACATTCATAGAGCTAAGGCAAGCATTCGACACCTACTAGTATATAAGGAAATATTGAATATGTGCAGAATTATAGAGCCACTTTGGTAGAATATCCCCAAATGAATATTTTGTGACTTAAAATTATATTTAATGTGTTATTTTGACATTATTAGCAAGAATGGGGGAAATTCCCTGTAAAAGGGGGAAAAAAACCCCTAATATTTCCAAAAATCGGAAATTTATTGTTTCTACTGGAGTGTTGTCATGGTTTTGCTACTTTAAATTAACATACAATTAATGATATAAATCAATAAAGTGCAAGAAAAATTCATCTGTTTTGTGATTTATGTATGTGTCTATATACATAACCTATAATTCTTTGTGATGAATCACATTTAGTGATGCATTAGGCTGATAGATTGTATTATGTTAAGCATCTAGTAAACATTGTGTATCTTGAGAAATAGCTGGAAGGGATAAATGATTTCAGACCTTTAATAATAGCTCCATTCACCTTTTAAATTTCCTCTCAAAATGTGTATTTAATTTACTCTTTTCAATTAAAAATTCTTCATAGAGATATTTCTTTAAAGATAAGTATTTTAGGTGAGTACAGACAAGATTTCCTTGGCAAACTCTAAGAACAAGGTCATCTTGGTTTACAAGACCAGTTCCTCAGGCAGGACCACTAAGATTTGCCTTTTGAGCTAAGTATTTGACACCATCAAAGGATGGAGCAATTTTCCTCAAGTTTTTCTGGCATCTTATTTAAAATCAGAAAGGATTAAAACAGGTTTATCTAAAATGCTTGGCCAGATTTATCCCTTAAAATATATAACCAAAGAGTTGTATTGAACTTTGAATCTTTGCACATTGTTGACTGTAATACATTATCCATCTTTAATGGACATGTTGGTGATTGCAAGGTCCAAGATCACCATCTAAAATACTGACCATAAAGCACTTACTGTTGAGAGTAATGCACATTACTATACCGTGTTACTCTGTGTCGAGATGTCATTGGGGATGTGGTTTGGCTTATGTGAATGTCTGGACTCACCATTTGTGTCACCTGAATTTCTGGCCCTACCAAAATACTGCCACTCATCATAGGCCCCATACAACCATCAGGCATGTTACTATTGTTCATGTCAGGCATACCAGGACTAGACACCACTCTCTCAGTATAGATTACATTGTGTGTGTCAGCTAACTCAGCAGGTATACATATATTTCCTTGAACATCATAGACAGGTGTCATTACTGTTTCTGTCACGACAACACTGGGTGTGAGCTGAGGATCAAAAACAATTGTGGTGGGTTGTACACATTGATCAGCAGTAGTGTAAGTCTCTGTCACTACAATATCCCCATGAATAATGGGGTCAGATATTGCCATTTCTGCCATTTCTGCCTGGAATTCAGCCTCTGAGAGAGTCATTCCTGAAGATTCATTAACAAAGTAATTAGGTCCAAGCAAAGGAAGGTCAGTACTAATAGGTATACACATCTGGTTTGAAGGAAATGGTTCGATTTCTGTGTTTAAGCAGATTTCAGCAAGAGTCCTAAATTTTGGGTCTAATGTTTCCATGTAGCTTTCATCTAAATCATCCACAATCCAACTGCAACAACCTATGGAGCCCACAGGGGACCCTGCTCCCTCATGGTCATAAATGAGCAGACAGTCGTTCGCTGGCCGACCTTCATCTTCATCTGCATAGGCATATGCTTTCTAGAATTAGAAATAAAATAAGAAATCAGAGGTTTGCTTTTCTTAAATAATCAAAGAAGAATGACAATACTTTAGAGACATCTCATCTAGGACAATTTCATGGAATGAATTGAAATAAACATTGGTTCTTTTCTGTATTTCTGACTGGAATTTTTAAAGGATTTCAGGGTACGTTAATGGTGTATACATTTAAAAAATATATAAATTTCTCTTACTTAAAGCTAATTAATAATTTTTACATTTTATTCAGATTTGAGTCAAAGACCATGCTTTCATCTTTTGGCTTTTTAGTCTTTTGTGTCTGAGATGGTTCAGAAACAAGAAAGTAAATTTAATTATGTTCAAAATATTATCTATTGAATAAATTATTCTATAATAAATTGTTTGAATAAAGTATTTATTCAAAGGATATATAAAAATATATAAAGATACAATGATCTCTATGATTCTCAGACATATCAGAATATTTAATGAAGTTTCTGTGCCACTTGCAAAAAGAACTGGGAAGAGCCTGAATTTGGGTTAGCAGGAGGAAAACTTTACGAGGTATGTCACATTACTTTTAGTGCCAGGACCTTGAAATGAAATATTAAGTAGGAACCCAATGTGTTAAAGAAAAAAAGAAAGTCAAAATTTCCATGGGAAGGGAGTGGAGAGCCAGTTCTCTCTGCTATGGCCTTTGCTGGTTCCATGAAACCCTAGAGGTTTTGCCCAACCTATCTGAAATGGTCTGAGATAATCTGATCCTTTTGGAACTTTTATAAATAAACGAACCAAAGGGCCAAAGAAGGTGAATGGCATGCTTAAGACCTGAAGCTGTGGAATGCTCTCTCATTTATGGCATAGCATGCTACTTTTCTTGTGGTCTGTGCAGAATTCTGAGTGAAACCATCCAGTATTTTCCCTCTTCTTTCTGGTTTATTTCTAGTTCCATCCATGTTGCTGCAAAAGGCATGTGTGTTTTTTTTTCTTTTTTTTGGTTGCTGAGTAATATTCCATTGTGTCTATGTACCACATCTTTTTAATCCATTCATCTACTTTTGGTATGAGCGAGCTTTTTAATATCATATGTATGACATATAATTTGTGCTCATTTGTTGTTGTACTTAGTAGTACAATAATTCAATTAACTAATAGTACTTTTGCAACCTGAAATGCTATTTATAATCACCAGTTTTAGGATATAGTTTATAATTTACAATAATGTGCTTAGCAGTTTTTGTTAAGATCAGTGGTGGAATTCCTGTATTTTCATATGGGGTGTAAAACAGGCTAATTGAAGGATGAGATAAAATGGACAGTTAGTGAACTAAATATATCAAACGGGAGCTCATAAGAGGGGTTTATATATGCTGATTCTATTGGGTAAGTCAACCCAATGCCTCTGGGGCTTCTGCTCTAGAATGTTCATGCAGCCACAACCCCTCTCCATAGTGAGGGGCACTTAGTGGGTGGGGTACTGGATATACAATGTGAAACCTAGACTCTAGGCCCTGAGGTATGGCTGAGAAATATCAATGCTCTCTCTTGACTGGTAACTTTCCCCTCACCCATCCTGTCTACTAGTTAATTTTCTTTCTTTTGGCGACACCTGCAGAGCAGGAAGGACACAAATTTTTATCTTGGTCGAGATTCGCGGTGGCTGGGGAAACAAAATAGGTTATAACCAGAAGGAAGCAGAAGCAGAAACATGGCAAAAGTGGGGAATGCTGGGTGCTGGCCTTCTTCACAGAAGTGTGCGGTGCTATGCCAACTGAATGTACAACTGTGGCAAACACACTTTCTGTACTTGAAGAAGAGAATTTGTCGGAGACCAGCTCCAACCTTTGGGGTGTCTCGAGGCAGCACAGACAGGACCCTAAGATGGGAAGGCGTCGGCGAGCAGACATTCCAAAAGGGGAGACAGGAGTGGGTGTGAGGAAGACACGGGAGTCAGGATAGGGTGCAAGTCTTCCTGCTTTTCCTTCAGCAGGTCTTTATTTATACTGTGTAGCAAGTAGTTAATTGTAATAATGCATAAGGTAAGTTAATGAGATATCTCCATAAAACATTCTCAAGGACAAGGGAAAAAACATTCTTCTGTTTACAATTTGTGGTATGCTAAATTATACTTTTTTGTGACAGTTATCATATATACAGCTGTCTACTTATCATCAAAGGAAGAGGGGTCTGGAAAAGGGTGAGCTTGTTAGCAAGAGGTTGTTAAGGGTCTTGGGATAGTAGTAAATTGTGTTAGCATGTTATCAGTGAAAAGCTAATGGGTAATTTGAGGCTAACAGAGAGTAGTTTGTGTTTGCTTTACAAGGGAGTAAATTAAAAGAAAGTTGTATAGTTGTATATCAAACACCTGTGTAGTCAAGGTTAAAATTTGTCCATGAGTCCTTATGCCCTGGGAGCCTTATCTGATGTTTATTTTTTATTCAAAGAAACCAAGGAAGCTTCCCAGGAGTTTTTTATGTCCTGGGGTCTTATTTCTCCTGGAGCTTGTCTTGTCTCAGGAGACAGAGGAATTTCTCCTCCTGGGGCAGCTTGCCTGAACCAGGCAGTCACCTGTGTGGCTAAGCCAATCCAGTTGTAAACTGAATGTTGCTCAGAATATTTTGATATTATATTTATACAAAAAAGTGAGGTCATAACATAAGTTAGCAGTGGACAGTCTGATTTTTCAGAGCTTATCCTGATCCACCCAGAATCTGTCAGACGATGGATGTTGCATAGCTTGTGTCAAGAATTTTTATTTATTTATTTTTTAATTCAAGATGGACCTAGGGTTAAGAATAACTGAATTTATTTCAGAAGATCTTACTGCCATTGCCATTATTATTATTATTGAGTCCCAATTCTACTTTATGTCACCGAGAGCGGGGGGGGGGGGGGGGAATTACCTCAGAGAAATAGCTGTCCAAGAAAGCCATGTTCAGGCCAGCGTCTGCATATTCCCACTGTGTCCCCAGCGTCGAACTCCGCCTCCTCATGGTTCCTGCTGCTCCTGCGGCCACTAGGCCAGTGGCAGCCCCAATGGCTGTGTTGAGTTCCACTCCGGATACACCCCCTTCAACCGTCCCTCCAGCGGCATAGGTGTTAGTGTAGATTTCTGAAAGGAGAAGTGCTCGAGTTGTCTGCTTTGTGGGTCCATGCAAATAAACATTGCCCGTCAAGGTCTGCTGAAACACCACACAGCAGAGCAGGTGGTGCCTGGCAATGAGGCAAGTGCTGAGAACTATACCCACAACCTCCATGCTTGTTGATAAATAAGGAAACAGTACAGAGGGGGTCAGGTGTTTGACGGGGCCTCCACATTTGCACAAGCATCTCCCCTGGACTTAAAGGTGTAGAGGTAGGTGTGAGAAGGGAGGATGCTGGCCTGCCCTAGTCCCAGCTTTTGCTGCCTGTGGCAAGGTCCCCGCAGCCATGCGAGAGGGCTTGCACCCACTCTGGAACCTTCCATAGCAAGAGCAACATGTGTTTGCAGCGACTGAAACTTAGAGTCTTCATTTATCCTGATAATGTTCATCCTGATAATTTCTGAAAATTCTCAGGTCTGCTTTGAATGGGGCAACCACTTTTGTTCTTGCTGGATACCTGGGTATTTTTTCAGTATACTCAACTGTGTGTAGGACTACGAAATTTGGAGGGTATAAGAATAGTGAGGCAAAAGTGCATACGTTTAAGAAACTTTCTTCAAAGTATTAATAGGAGTACATGCTGCTTTTTTTTTTTTGAACAGCTTTTAAATTTCTATTACTAGTAATGGCGACAGTAGCACTGATTTTGGCCTACTCTAATGTATGCTTTTTGATCTATAAATACAGACACATACCGTGTGTGTGCATACTTGTTTACTTCTTGCAGCAACATTTTTCAAGTAAGTACTATGGTAATCTGAATTTCAAGATCAGAAAATTGAGGCCCAGAGAAGTTGAGTGTCTTGCCCATGCAGGTATTACTACTAAGTGAGGCAGCTGGGAGTCAAACCTAAGCATTCTGGTTCTAGAGTTTGCTGTAGATTTGTCTCGTTAAGTAATTTAAAAAGATAACAGATTTAGGTGTCCACTGACCAGAGGAATCGATACGCTCCTGGGTATTAGAGGCTGTCATTGGGACACATATATTTGACACATCCTGAAAAGAAAAAAAAAGATTTTTGAAGTCAACGCTTTATGTTAAACACTTGAAAATTGATGATAGATATTAACTTTTCAGTGTGTATAATTTTCAAGACACGCTCCTTTCGTTCCACTGAACCCCAAGCTTCTCTGGAAATGGGCACCTACTCACCCTGTCCTCGGGCTGGGCTCCTTCGATTCCCCAAGGCTGCATCACCCCTTCTCCTCCCTCGGGCACGGGAGCAAACCTTGTCCCCAGACCATCTGGCCGTCTTCGTTTGCAGCAGCAAATGAGCAGCAACAGTGGTGACACTGCCCGAGAAAGTGAAAAGTGTTAGTGCAGATTGCTCAGTTTAGGAAGTCATGAGTCTATCTTTTTGGGGGGAGGGGGAATGTGCCGATCTTTAGAATTAAAGGGAAAAATAGAAATATAAAATTGTCAATCTTCTCCAAAGGATTGAGTATACATATGTATATAAATAGGACCATCCACCAAATCCCACAGTCCCTCAGAGTTGAAATAGAAGGAGTTTCAGATTATGTAATCTTAAACAGTAAGATTATGAAAATAAACTCGTTTCTTTGCTCTCATCCAAGACTCCTGACTAATTGGTGGTAGAATCAAGGTTTAAATCCAACTTTTGATTCTTAGCTACTCATGTACATATGTGTGTAAATATATATATATACACACACACACAAAATTGTATGTATTTATGAATTTATGCATATAGGGGAATATACATATTGAATACATGAATAAACATGTACTTACCTCCATTGTATGTGTATATATACAGGTACCTAGATTTGTATGTGTGTAAATACATAAGCATATATTGGAATGTTTCTGTGTCTGTAGATGCAGTTGCATACCCATGTAACCAAGCAACACACACACACATTACATGTGAACAAGACTGGATAAAGGATTATAGGAACTAGAGACATGACCTTTCTTCAACCCTTATTACAGTCACCCACTAAACTTAATCATTAGATCAATCAAATATCACCCACTGAACTTAACTGAGCTATTTACATTATTTTAAAACTTTTCCAAAATTCTAGAATACATCCAGTTAAGTTCTTTGAGTCTACTGTGTTGCCTTTTTATACTTTTCTAAATTTTCTAGCATAACATGAATTCCACTGAATGAGAGAAAATTTCAAAGCTGTGATTGATTAAAATAGGGCTTATATTGATTAAAATAGTCAGGTTGGCAATTTTCCCATCTGCACCATGAACAATAAAAGGTTGTCTTTCATTTCCAGAGAATCTTCTGGAAAAGGACTAGCACTGATAGCCTCTAGGCCACTGCTCCACTTCCACTGTATTTTAGTGAATTTTGGTGTGGGTGGGGTCACCAAACATCACTGGTGCTCTTTTGCAAAGGAAATGCATGTGCTTTGTACTTACTGAATACAATTACTATATGAATAATCTTTCTGGGGGGCTAGCATCAAAAGTTTTAATTGGAGACCCTTTGGGAATGAAAATCCCATCCTGAATACTCCTTTGTGATGGCTTCTTGCCCACCTTTTCCCCTCTCCACTTCCTGGGTGTGCTCTGCCCTTTTATATTTTCCTTGTTTGTGCTATTCTCTTGTCCTAATCTACCTATAAAATCCACCCTCCTTTAAATAAAAAAACAAAAGAAAACTTCCTCTTCCTCTTTTTTTTTTTTTTTTTTAAAGGGAGGGCTTGAGTCAAGGCACTTCTCTCCCCAACCTCTCCTTTGGTGCAATTACTCTTGTTTCTTTACACTTCAAGCACTTTGTTAAAATTTGCACTGTAGATTTACTTTAAAGTTTTGTTATATTATACTTAGGTACTTGAATATATTTCCCATCTTCATGATTCTCACTGACCCCAGATCTTATTAGTTGTCATTACTGAAGATGTTCCCATCCTTTCTAGTCCCATTGCACTTTCCCCAATTTCTATAAAAATTGGTGTAGATAGCAAAAAAGCAATGATTACATGAACCTAATTATTCCATTGAGCCTGATTAAGTTCTTATTTTGAAGAATGACTGAAAAGGGGTTTAATCTAGTACTTACAAAGTAGTAGTAAGAGGCCAAGAACGATCATGCCAATTCCCGTTGGCCCAAGGCCAACATTGGAGCCCCCGACTCGGTCATCAGTGACATATACGTCACTGGTCACCGAGTTGTAGATGTTTGTGGTACTGGAGTACAGGCACGTGGGGTTGCTGTCACAATCACAGGCCTGTATCTGCAGGATCTGCGGCAATTCACATGCTCTGTTAAGGCTGTCCTTCACGAGTACTGGAATCTGGTAAACTTCAGGGATTAAGAGCTGCTCAGCTGTTAGGATCGCAGAGGTAGCTGAAAAGGCAGGAAGGGGGGAGAGAAACAAATTGAAATATACTCTGCTTTTAGATGAATGTTAGGAATTCATTACTACCTTGTAACTGTTACACAAACATACCTACTACTTTGGGATCTGTTTTTCACTTTACATATGTGGGTTTATGCAATATTTGTATCTCATATCTTCACAATTCTAATGCTGTATAATGCTACATGTAAATGATATATACCACAATTTTACTGGTCATTTTCTAATATTGGGCATTTGGATGTATATATAAAATAAAGAACTATGTGTATAGACATTTGTAAATGTAAAAATTTATATGTGTGTGTGTGTGTGTGTGTGTATGTCAGAACTGGGTGTAGGCCAGAGGTGCAGGATTGAGAGGATTCACTGCTAAGGGGAGCAGTGGGTGGACAGGAGAGGTTAACTGCACTATATAAGGGTTAGCTCCCTGGCCAGGGGTTGAACTCAAGCCATGTGGTAATAGCACTGAGACTTAACTCTTACACCACTGGGAAGGCCCACATATAGTTCTTTATAACAATGACTTCATTGATCCTATGTGCTCCTACGTGAGTAGAAAATGTGTAAATGTATCTGTGGACTAACTAAATCTCAGACATCAAATGACTAGCCTGAATTAATACAGTTTAGAGAGTTATGACACTTGGTAATTTAACCAATTATTTCAAATTGATCATATATTGGTTTAGTGCCCTAACTATATAAAGTGATATATAAATTGATATTTATGTACTACTATTTATAAATATAGTATAGGTAAAACTTTAAAAAATTTTAGTTTGACAGTAATTTTTAGTTAGCACATAGAAATAAAAGACATCAGAAAATATGACATTGCAGGGTAAGAACAATTCAAAAAGATGGAAGATTATATTTCCCTATCAGAGAGTTCAGAACTGCTATAGTAAACTCAAACAGAATAAAACTCAGAAAGCAAGTCAAAGTAGGATAATAGAACTCAGGACCACAGGTCAAATACACATTGTTTTTGTATTTCAAATTAGTTCAGAAATGAAATCAATGAACAGAGGCTAGAAAGTAAAACTTTTTACAAAGTACACACAGAAATTCAGGAGGCAAAGAGCTCAATAAGTGAGATCAATACCCCTAGAGGAAGCTATGGAAATAGAACACTTCAAATAGGAGATCAAAGTGGCAAACCTTGAAACAGTAATGCACTTAGGATCCTGGAAGAAGAGAGAAATGAAACATAAAGAAAATGAAGAAGCAAGTCAAGAACTTGAGTTCCAAGAAGAAAGTCAACATAAGAATAATGGTTGAGAGAGAGAGAGATAGAGAGAGAGAGAGAGAGAGAGAGAGAGAGAGAGAATGTAAGACTCATGAGGGCTCTTTTCACTTGCACAGTGAAACTATCATTAAAATGAAAAGACATCCTAGCAAAAGGAGAAAGTAGTTATACGTCATACATCTGACAATGGCTAATATCAAAATCTTCAAAGAACTCATGCAACTCAGGAAAAAGAACACTAATGATCCCATCAAAAATGGACTGAAAAGATAAATTAGACGTCTCCAAAGAATACATACACATGGCCAGCAGGCACATGAAAGGGAATGGCGGATTATAACTACAAAAGAAAGCTACCTCAGTCTTGTAAAACTGGCCCATATTAAAAAAACAACAACAACCAAAAAACCAAAATCCAGAAACAACAAGTTTTGTGCAGGTATGGAGAAAAGGAATCCTCGTGCACAGTTGGTGGGAAGAGAGTAGTCCAGTCTCCATGGAAAGCTGTATGGAGGCCTCCAAATATTTAAATAGATTTATATACATCCCAGTGATTCTACTCCATATTTCTACCCAAACAATACAAAAACATTAACTTGAAGGGCTACATGCACCCCGATGTTCATGGTAGCACTATGTTTTAACAACCAAGTTATGGAAAGAACCCAAGTTCCTAATGGTAGATGAGAAAATTAAAGAAATGTGGGATAGTATTCAGTAAAACAAGGGGCATCATCCTAAGTGAATAAATAAATAACTCAGAAAGAACATGACAAATACTGGAGGATTTCACTCATATGTGGAATATGTAGAAACAAAACACAGAAGCTGACAAAAGTAAACCAAAGCAAACCCTACAAATATGATGCAGAGTTGAGGGGATGAGAGAGAGTAGGTCAGGTGGGAACAAAGGGGAGAGCTGGCCCACTGGGTGCATGGTAAAGGACTCTGGACACTCTGGTGATAGGTACTGTTAAATAAGTAAGGAAATAAAAACATGATGAAAACCAGAAAAAAGCATTACAATTTTCCAGCAGTGTGTGTACATGAACTTTTTATTCCATTTAATATACATATGGCAAGAAGCATGCAATTGGTGGACATAAAGTATGTCGTCACTAATTACCTAGTAATTGTTTTTGCTTTTGGTCTTACTGTTTGAGAAATTTTGCATTCCACTTACCATTTATTGATCTGATATCCCATAAGTCAGCAGTCCCTGCTGGCTTATCGACAACACAGAAGGTAAAGGGAGCCCCAAAAGAGTGATCACTAACAGAGATGAGCGTAGATGGAGAGGTGATGCAGATGGCACTGCTCTCAGTAAAAATAACTGGACAGTAATCGTCAGCATCAGGAACTTCAATACATATGGTTCCCGTAGCTGTTTTCCCAGAACCGTCTGAAACAGAAAAGCACCATGGCTTTTAGACAAATGATGCAAGTTGAAAATTCATTCTCATAGTCTGCAGCAGATAGAAACAGGATGAATGACTCCTGAGATGGGCACGAGAGGTTCCCTTATTTCAACAACCTGCAGCCGTTTTTGCTTTTGATTGTTACCTTCCACTCATGCTCCTTTTTAGTCCTTTGGACAAGCCTCTCCCTAACTCAGGACTCTATACATCCTACTCACTCTTCCTAAAATGATTTTCATCCTGCTAACCTCTACATAGGTTAATGTACAACATGAAATGTCCTTCCTTCGGGAATGTATAGTGCTTTTTATTCCCTTCTTGTTGCCATATAAAATTCCAGACCAGCATCGAGCTTACATTCATCAGATGCTATTGGATCTTTGTGAAAACAAGCAAACAAACAAAAAAAAAACCAAGCAAACAAAAGCAACACAAATGAAAGTAAATAATGGTTCTGTATTTACAGTTGATTTTCATCCTTTCCATTAAATGCTTTTTCTCTCTGAAATAGCACATCTGGAAATATAAATGTATACTTTAAAATACACTTTAAAAGATAGTTGTTTGATTAAAATGAACAGAAACCTAGCTTTTTCCCCACCAACCCACTGAAATAAATTTTGGGTTATAGTTTATTAGGAAGCACAGTGGCCCAAGAGATGGGAGTACACTCTTACTCCACTTTTCTTTTACTTTATGCTCTGTTACTGTTAATAAAGAATTTCTTTCGCTTTTAACTTGCAAAGATCTTTAGCTTCCTTATTTGAATAAGGACATTCTCATCTCTAGGGTATTTTTCAAGGTCACTTTTTGAGAGATTAGTAAACTGCTTTCTAAGATTTCTTGCTCAAGTTGTAGAGTCATTTAGTAAGTTGACTGATATTAAACAAAGCCTGTTTCTGTATCCTACGTGTTTTTGTACTTTATTCAGCAGTGGCCTTCCTAGACAGAAGCTCTCATTAGACAAACATCAGATTGTCTCAAAGATTTGCTTTCTGAGTCACTCTCTGATACTCTGGAACTTTCATGTGTCCTCGTGATATGGTAACTCAAAGCTTAAGTGCTTGCTAACAGTGTTTGCTCTGCAACGACATTTGTCAACCACAGAGCTCCACCTTGTCACCTGGTCACTGGGCATCAAGCTTATCAGAACCATCTGGATGGCTCTGTGCCAGCACAGACAGTCTGCTTATGTGACCAGACAGACAATGGCCCTTGCTTTTAGTTTTCTGTTGGGATTTTCTGATAATGCTTTTTTCCTTCTTTATTTACTTGAAGCAAATAATTTTACTCTAGCTTTGGAAGATTTTCACAAATCACCAATATAAAGACAGACAGTGATCATCATGGCTAAAATCCTTTTTAGGAACAGATCTTTCAGTAGACTCATAACAAATAAGATTATATTGTTTGTGTAAATGATAAAGATATTAAAAGTGACACTCATAGGACAAAGAGCAAATTACAGTGATTATGTCTGGATGTTATTATGGGTTCTTTTATAATCTTATGCTGCCCATTTATTTTTCTATTTTTTTTGCTTGCTATAAAACTCAAATAAAAATTGATGCAAACCCGTATTACCTATATTCTATTAGGTATGTATTTAGGACATTTATTTTCTTCCTTCTTTCCTGGTTACTGGCCTTTTTCTATTTTTCAATTCCATAGTAGCTGGTTTTCTCTGAATTTCTCTAGAGATTAATTAACTGCTGATAAATAAACAAACTCTTATTGCTATGCCCCAAGAGGAATGCTTAATAGATTTTTTTCCCCATGAGAAGCAGCTAATTACAAGTTAAATCAATGCATCTGTGCTTTCTACTTTATGTCTCAAAGTTGGAATTACCATGTATTTTCTTACCCTTACTATCTTATTTCAGACAACATGAGTAATGAAGTAGTCCTCACACAGGTATCTCATTGTTACTCAGTTTTAGTGGTTCAAAATATTTATATTCCCCAGGACATTATATTTGCATACAAGTCTCCTACAATTCTTTTTGGAAGTAGGTGAAATAAATGATGACCCAAGTATAAATTTTGGTTGTAAGTGAATACTGAATTCAGTTCTTGATCTGAGGTATTTAGAACTCTCTGTAAGTCTTGCTGATACCACTAAATGATATATTTTACTTGAGTTAATCATAATTCACATTAAATATTACTTATATTTAATGTAATAATAGTAATTTCATAAAACTGAAAATAAACTTTCTTACCATCTACAGCCAGGATCTCTGCTGTGTATTTCCCATTTGAAATATATTTTGACTTCTTATCAAATTCCCTAGAAAATTGTATCTCACCAGTCCTTGAATCCACTTTTAACCAGCTACCTGCATCATGTCCTATGATATACCTGTTTTTAAA
Source organism: Condylura cristata (assembly GCF_000260355.1). Lineage (NCBI taxonomy): Eukaryota > Metazoa > Chordata > Mammalia > Eulipotyphla > Talpidae > Condylura > Condylura cristata. The sequence continues at coordinate 18,683,331 of NW_004567117.1, read as the reverse complement.
TAAATGAGTCCATCATTACACATATCAAAGTTAGCAATTTTAAGATGTATAAGGGCTACAATGTGTTAAACATACATTTATCTTTCTTTTTCTACAATTCTGACTCTTATTAAGCTCGTCAAATTTCTGAAACAGCTCTATTTTCATCTATTATTTCCTCCCTCTTAGATTAAACAGAGGGTTGAAATTAGCCCCAAAGTCTTAGTTAACAAAGGTTTTAAGGAAAAAATTGGTAAATTATTATTTACAAAATTGCTTACTCATCTTGGCCTCGCTTGGTACAAGCTACTACAAAAGATCAAAGAGACTCACAGAGTAACTGTAGGTGTTTCTTTGATCTTACAGTCGCTCTCTGAACACAACTCAGACCCACTTGGAGCACTTACAGCCAGCTGGAGCCCTTATAGTCTCTAACAGACTATTAAAATTCAGACTAAATGCCCACGCCTCAACCTTCTAAAAGAATAAAAACAAAATCTCCCACACACAGTAGCACATGTTGCATGAATTAACACTGAATAGAGCTCTGCTCTTATCACTCCACATCAGCAATATTTACAGTACCTGACGTTTGTTGCAGGATTTCCTGTGTCCAAATCTACAGCTGTATATGTGCCAAGCACATAATTCAATAAAGACTCTCCTCTTACTCCATCTCGCAAACTGAACGTCATAGAATTTGGACGAAACGAGGGTCCTTCTCTCACATTAACAACCTGAATTCTCACAGGGGTTGAGTGCATTCTAAATTGAGAGGCAACTGAGTGATGAAATTCAGCTTGGTTTTTAACTCCAATACTGAGATGGATATTAGGCATTTGTTCATAGTCCAGCATCTGAAATGATAGAGAGAAGCACTGAAACAGTGAAGGACTCTCTTTTGACTAAGAAGCTACAGTAAGTAAACAATAAACCTGAATAATATCTAGAGCTATGAAATTCAGATTCGGAATTGATAAAATTTTATTACTGCATTAGGTATTGCAGATGATCAAGCAGATAATCACTTCAATCGGTGACTTTAAACTGGACTGGAATTTTGGAGTTTTGAAATTATATAAAAACTCTAGAATAAAAACGCTCATTCTTTTCCAATGGGCTATTTATGAAAAGTGAAAATGATACAGAATGAAACTTAAAAAAAGTTCACAGCCATTGAATGAATAAATATGACTTTGGCTTCCTTTGTAGAATTCACTTCTGAGAATCTCTTGAAAGTATAATCAACAGAATAAAGGAGCCAATGTAGGTGATGTAATCGAACATGTTATTTTGTAAAAGGTGTACACAACTTCTAAAGGAGAATTCAGGGTTGTTAGAGTCAGCTCTAACCTCTAATTGTTCTGAGTCTGGTGTACAAGAAGACTCCTTCACAGGGCACTCAAATAAGTGAATATCACACCCAGAGAAAAGTCACCTTTGAAATGGGTTCCATGGATAAAAGATGAATAGAATCTTTTGATCCAGAATGATTGATGTGGTGACATGAAAAGTCACAGGTGAAAAGGGTGCTTGTTAGAAAGGGAGCGATGTCGGTTGAGAAGGTTCTGGAAGTGAATGGTCATTCACAGCACATTTACTGACAGTAGAGGATGGCAGTGTCCTCAGCCAGACCTGAGTGCAAGGCTGCTTCTTAGAGAAATTCCACATGACAAGTGTTTCGTTAGGTTATATTTAAGTTTTCCACAAATACTGATATGAGAGAAAGAGCCTAGGAACTCACTTGAGCTCTTGTTTGGTTTGGTTCAACACACCTCAGTAAATTTCATCGAAAATCCCTGACATTTGGGATTTCAATTGCTTTTGTATATCTGTTTCCTCGTTCACATAATGCAGAGTGCAGAGATGGCAATGAATTTTGTGCTCCCAAAGGAATTTTTACTTGGAAGAGATTCCTTTTCTATGACCCACTTTTTATTTTCAAAAGTCCATGCTATCCTTAAATACATGAAACATCTAGGATCCTTTGATCAGAAAGAAAAAGCTCTCAAAGTTTTCTCACGTGAACATAATTTATGTGCTTGTTTTTTAGCCAAAGAGTTCTCTTATTGATTAGAATTGTGAAAATACACTAATATGCATTAGAATGCATCAATTATAGAAAGTCACTGTATGTAAGAAGGGAAATTGGGGGAAACCTAAATTTCCAGGTATTAGGGAAGATAAAGGCAAGACTATTAATTTTTTGCAAGTATTTTCCTTGTCAAGTGTTTTCTGATTGTACTCAGAGATTAGGGGTGCGCAAAGTGTGATAAAAACAACTGCTTAACCTGAGTCTTCACTTGGATTTAGAATAAAGAGGCTGAAAAAAATCAGTCTCTAAAGTTTAGGGCGTGATTGAGAAATAATCACTTACAAAGAATATGTAGGTGTGTGTTAGGAAGTTGGTGGGATTGGCGTGAACTTTGGGAGTTTAAAGTGTGATTGGGCTACTGCTGAGTATTTTACTTCAGTACTTTTTTATATAAGAAGTTTAATCTTAAGATTCTCATATCTAGTTTCCTTTTTTTTTTTTGGCCTAGTGTAACATGACACTATTAATTCTTGGGAGATGCTGTTTCATGTTTTCATATTAAATTATTAAGTATGAAAGAGGGAGGTTAGTCATCTCAATGTAAAGGGGAAGTTTTACTATGGTGAGGACTCAAGAAATGGTCAAATATTCAGCAATACCACACCTACGCATTTCTCCAAAGAATGTGAAAACACTAATATGAAAAGATTATGCATACTGGTGTTCATGGCAGTATCGTTCACACTAGTCAAGGCATAGAATCAACCTGAAAGTATAGATAGAGGACTGGATAAATTGTGACACACACACACACACACACACACACACACACACACACACATATTCAATGGAATGTTACTCAGCTATTAAAAATGTCAAAATGTCTTTTGGGGCAAAATGGATGGGTCTTGTGATGGTTATGCCAGGTGAAGTCAGAAAGTGTAAGACAATTACTAGATGGTTTCTCTCATTTGTAAAAAATAAACCACAAAAGAAAACAGATGACCAAAACACAGATAAATAACTTGGATTCTGAAAATTATGGTGATTATCAAAGAGGAGGTAGGAAAGGGTGGAGGGTCTCATGGGGTAAAATGCTATCGTATATTGGCACTGGAACTTTGATAGGTAAAGTATGTTCAAAGTGAGGTCTGAAGTTACATTCCCAATCCTATGATTTTGTAAACAACCATCAAATCAACACAAGCTTGATGGAGAATGGAGGCAAGATGACTTCCTAATGAACTGTCTCAGAAAGTTTCATAGTGACTGGAATAGAGAAAGCTAGTAACAGTGTTGACTGACCACAATTCCATTGTGTGCTAAATTTAATGTGCATATATTTATATCAACATATATTATTATAAATATGTCTTACAGTGTTAGTAATTTTGTTTGAGAAAATTATTTTTCCTTATGAATTTGAATCTTATTGATTTATAGTTTTGTTTCTAATTTTTATCCTTAAATCTCATTATTATCCATAAAGCATAAAGTGGTTTAAGAAAAATTAATCTGTATAAAAATGTCAAGTGCTGTAGTCTATATTCAAGGTTCTCAACACTAGCCCCAACTCAGTAATTCGGTTCTTGTTTCTTCCTCTCCTCTGAGAATACGCTGCTACTGTCCCACAAAGAGCTCACAAGCCTGGAACATGTTTTTACACTTTCTCACCTTTATGTGGTAACTCATTTCATTATCCACATTAGCAATTTTAATTACAAGACATTCAACTCTATTCCCTGCATGGAATCTTTTTGGACAAATTTAGCTAAAAAGATTTCATTTCTTCAACTGGTTGTTTAATATCATAATATCTAAGCTACTATTAGTTTTTAACTTTAATATTATTATCTAATTTGGTACTTGACTTGTCTTCTCAAGTAGATATTAGGTACTGTGAGAACAAAACATCTTTTTATTTCTCTTGGTCACACAAGTTGTGTTGCTGGAATTCTCAGACAGGCACATTGAACTAACTTAAGGTACTTGTTCACATAAACAGTTTCAGGATATGGAGTATAACTTTTGGGGCAGAGTCTGTCTGTAATACTTTAAAACTGGAAGAATACTGAGATCCCATACTATACCTTGACAACTTTCAGAATGCCTTCATTTGTTCGTGGGTCTGTCTGGATTTCGAACCAATTGCCGTCATTTCCAGAAAGTATTAAATAATCTGCCAACCAATTATCGGTGCCTTCTTCATCAAGGTCAATTGCTTGCAATCTTATCAGTTCTGAACTTAAACAATTCTCTTCAATACTTGCTGAGTACTGAAATAACATAGACCACCAGTGTAATCAATGAAATTTTAAAATAGAAAAGATATTGATGGTGAAATAATACATATTTATCATTTAAAACAACAATAAACTATGTTAGCAATGTTTGCTTCATTATTATATGCCAATGTCCTATAAGAAATACAAGAATAAAATGATTATAATAGAATCAATATTCATATGCTATATGTGAAGTCAAAGTCAAACTGATACTGTTTTATTTTCTTATTTTTGATTTTCCTTGATTTACTTCCTTATTTTACTGTAAAGGGTCAAAAAGCAATACATTTATCAGTAGTTGCGGGCAAGAGAATTTTTGTGGCGACTACTCTTCTCTGCTGCCCTAGCAGCGAAACCACAGACAATACCTACAGGAAGGATGAGGCTGTGGTCTAAAGAAACTTACCAGCCCCACCCCACAACATGGGGCAAACCAGATTTGTGCGTGCTGTTTTTAGTTTTAGGTTTCTTTATACCTAAAAATGATAATGTAATTTGAGAGTAAATAGACTATTGAGTTAACAAGTCAGACATAGAAGGATGCATCTATATTGTTAAATGCTTCTTAGTTCAATTGTAATATAGTTCCAACTTTCTGCAAGTGGAAAGCATGGAGGAGGTTTATTACTTTCAAAAAGGAAATTTGTGCAGAATAATGACTGAAAGATCACACACTCTATTAAGGTATATTTTATACATAACACCAAGGTTTGTACAGCAAAGCAAGCTGCAAATGTCCATACATGGAATAGAACCAGTTTCACAAACAGCAGGAAAACAAATAGATTATTGATATTCATGGAGAAAGGATTATAAAAATAACAACTCACTGAAGTTTTTTCTAAGGTGGGAAAATTATCGTTGACATCTAAAACTTTGATTCTACAGTCACATTCGGCTGATAGTCCATCTGTAGCTCCATCCCGGTCTGAGCCTCTCACAAGGAGGTTGTACATACTGTGCTCCTAATTTAAGAAGAAAAAAATTGTAAACTTAAAAATTGTTTGGAATGAAAACTGATACCTGTTGATGTTATTGTACTTTCTATAATTGTAGGTCTTTTTCTTTTTTTAAAAATATTTACTTATTTATGCATACAGAACTGGGGTATAAACCAGAGATGCAGGGGTGGTGAGAGGATTCACCAGAGATAGAATGGGGGGCAAACAGGCAGATGTATGAAGTACACTGCTGAGGGGAGCAGTGGGCGGGCCAGGAGAGGTCTGCCACACCATGTGGGTCAGCTCAGGGGCCAGGGATTGAACTTGTACTGAAGCAGCTGAGGCTGGCTTGCAGTGCTGCTTCCTTACCTGTTGCACCACCAGGGAGGACCCTATTGTGTAGTATTTTAATATAACTTTTTCTTTTATATAGTTTTCATCTAAAAATTATAAGGTTTTTTTTTTTTTTCCTTCCCATGGTTATGGGAGGAAGGACGAATAGGGTTCATTTCACCTTCAATTTCTCAGATTTAAATTCTTTAGTTCTGATGACTTATTCATAGAAGGTTTTACCTCTCTGTCAAGGAAACTGGACATCGTGCGAACTTCTCCAGTGTACCTGTTCAGGATGAACATTGGTGCACCTGTTGGCTCCTGAGAGATGATCTTGTAGGCAATTTTAGAATTCAGATGATTATCTTCATCTGCATCTGTGGCACTTAACTTTACCACCAGTGTGTCTAGAAATGAGGATCGAGGGGGAGAATATTTGGGACTCTTAAAATCAATTCAAATTATCAAGCATAATTACCAAGCAGAGTGGTTAGCTTCCTTTTGAATTCTCTCTGTTGTAGATTTTCATGAAAATATCTCACCCAACTTTCAGATACACCATTGATTACAAAAATAATGATGGGTTGCTCCTATGAGTCCTTCATGGTTTATAAATTATTTGCATTCTTTACATAATGAATGATAAATTAGGGACAAAATAGAGTGATCTTTAATATATGAAAATGAAGTTCAATAGATGTTACCATAAAGCTAATGAAACTGATTTTATCAAGTTGTTTTGCTGTGGTCCTGTGAAATTATTTTTAAAAGCTTAATTAAAAGATTAAGGCTTAATTAAATTAAACATTGCAATTATTTATTGAGTACCTATATTACTAATTAGCACTCCCCTGGAAGGCTGAGTATTAATATTGGTTGCATTGGAAAATAACAAAACTTTACCAAACAGTCAAAAATATATAATTATGGATAAGATTTGTCCACAGGAATATAAGAAGTTCTTAATTATTCATGACAGAAAAGAACAGCCAATCCAGGCTGACCCCCAAAGATATCAGCCTATAAGATTGACTTTCTAGTCTCCAAAGGGAAAAATCCTAGTACAGAGAGTCAGGGACTCCTTAAAGAGAAAGAGCCAGGTTTCATGGAGTTCATAGTATGTCAGAGTGATACCTTGGCCCTGTGGTTAACTCTTCTCAGGGAGGGAGCAGTAACTAGTCCGCTAATCACCAACAAAGTGAATGTGGGTGTGAACTGAGATGTGGGTTTCACCCTTTCTTTTCTAGGTTATCCTGTATCATCAAGGAAGCAATGACAGATTTTGGAAGCTGTTTTGTTTCTCTTATGAGATAAAGCCCTCTCTTTTGCCTCTCCCTGTCCTCCATTGTATATGAAAAAAAATTGTAATTTTTATTTTCAACTTTATTTAGGGGATCTGAAGGATTTTTCCAGACACCACCCCCAATCATCTCTGCCTTTTGTTATCTCTGCTCTCTTCCACTATCTCCATCCTTTCTTTGACACTGCATCTATTACCTCTATTTTGCTTTCTCCTGACATTTCTTTTTTCATTCTTCTTCCTACCCCAATTAAAAAAAATTATTTATTATTTATGCATATAGAACTGGGGTACAGGCCAGAGGTGCAGGGGAGGTGAGAGGATTCACCAGAGTGGGGAGCAGAACAGGCAGATTGATGAAGTACACTGCTGAGGGGAGCCCTGGGCGGGTCAGGAGAGGTCTGCCTCCCTTTGTGGATCACCTCCAGGGTGGGGTTCAAGCTGGCACTGAAACGGCGGGGGCCAGCTTGCAGTGCTGCATCTGAACCTGTTGTGCCACCAGGGAGGCCCCTACCCCAAATTTTATTTGAAGGTATAAGGGCAGACATATTTGAGAGGAAAAGGAATATTAGGCAGTTGGGGGAAGAAAGAGGCTCAAGGCAAGGAGGGAGAGAAGAGAGGTAGGTAGCAATCTAGGAAAAGCATAAGTGTAGAAAGGAAAGAAATTCAGAAGAGATAGAAAGAGGGAAAGAAAAGGGTGTTAGACTTGGAAATGGAATTAAACTGTGGGAAAAATAAAGAACTGAGAGACCGTAATGTAATTATGAAGACCAGCGGTGACTCTTTAGGCCTGATCTGATGGGTATCTCAATCTATGGTGGGGCCTGGTCAAAAATTTAAGGAACATACAGAACAGAGCCCTTTCCACACTCACAGTTTCTTCTATAATTTACTCACTTGGAATAAATTAGTCATGAGCTCAGTTAAAATCTTGGAGGAAGGGGCTAAGCATATGCTAAATCACACATATAAGAATCCTTCACTACCAAGGGGGGGGGTAGTTTGCATTTTAGGCATATATTTTTTATGTTAATATTTGTGGAATTTATTAAAAATACAAGTTTGACATTGCCTGTTCTTTAAATATTTCAATCTTGAAAGTCTGCTAATTAATGAATAATATGAGCAAAGTCATTCTGCTTACTTGCGTCACTGTTTTCTTCAATGCTGGCTGTGTACACATTTTGTGTAAAAACTGGAGGGTTGTCATTTATGTCCATAACTTTCACTCTGAGCTCCAGAGGCCTTTCTAAATCTTCACCCCGTGAATTCAGAGCCCGGCAATAAATCTACGGAAAGTCATGAAAAACTGTCACTCTCTACCGAGGAAATAAAGTAACATACTTGAATATATATCAGAAAACGTGCAAAGGAACAATTTGCCTAGTGACTTGTATCATATTAGAATCTAGGAATTGAAATACCATCAAGATTTTGGTCACGTCATATGCAACACCAGAAAATTCTGGACTATAAACTTACATTTTTGTACTGTCTACTACTGCAGATCTTTTATTTGATCTTATTCTGCTGTTTTATCAAAAGAATTACTCTTGAGCTGCTTTTTAAGAAAGAATGTTGAGGGAAGAAAAAGAATATGCATAAATCAAAGCACACTGATGTGACTTACCAAGAAAAGTGGAGTTATCTCTCTGTCCACCACTGAAGTGATGTTAATCTCCCCCGTTCGAGGGTTAATGGTGAACACTCCGTAAGGCGGCCGATCTATCCCGGCTCCTGAGATGCGATATGTAATCTTCTGGTTCACTTCACAGTCTGATCGAATCTATGAGAAAAATCACTAGGATTGTAAAATTGGAATCTCACTACTTTTTTCTAAAAAGAACATTTTATATTGATATGTAAATGTGAGTTTGATGATTTAATCAAATGGTAGATAAATTAAGTCAGGAGAGAAATACACCATTTAGAGTTATTGGCAATAATTTTATAAATCAAATTATCATATCACCAAATAGGAAAATATCCAGCTACATAGATTTTGATTTAATAGTTTTATATCTATTGCACATTAATTTAAACAAAGATAGTTAAAATTTAAAATCTCACCTGTACACTACAGATGACAACTCTCACTAAAATACTAAGATTTGTGACCCAAATATCCACGATTAATTAAAGACTGTTGGAACTACAGCATGGATTAGCAGATCTCAGAGCACAAGTCTCAGTTGTACTGGAGATCTAAGTCTTTCTCCTGCCATCACTTGAGAACTCTCTATTCTGTATCAGCTCCCAGTAAGAGATACTGAAAACAGTCCTAAGTGACATGAACAATTGATGTGTCAGCCATTTTTCTAAGTCATTATGAAATACCGAAGGCTGCAAATCCTCAAGATGTTAGAGGGCTTTCCTGCCCTGCGATGACATTAGCTATCAGCATAGGCTACTCCTGTTAATTTCACCACTCACTCTGGCAATCGGATTCCTCTTGGAGTTGTCCTCTCCTTCTCGACAGGCTGCAGCAAACTTGATCCATTCTCGCTTTTGTCTCCTGACAGTTTGCCATGTCGTAGTGCCATTTTCAATGTCTAATTCTTTCACCTTCAGCAAAAATAGTTCACATGTTGTACTGTGGCAGGGCAATTTTGCTTCATAAGAGCATTTATTCATCTTTGTAAGGTACACACAGAAAATTCAATAGCATTGAATTTCAGAAACAAAGGAAATTTGTGCTATTTCCTAACTGCAGATTGATGTAGCTTGATGACCCTGCCTAGTTACTTCTTTTTCAACCATCTTATTTAAACATATATGATTTTAGTGAAACAAATCTCATTAGCCATGTGTGAGGCACATAATGCATCATATTGGATGATATATAGTAGTTCATCTTTTTCTCAATTTGTCCTTACAGGCAGAGACTTTGCCCACCTCAACCTTCATTGGGCTCTGAGCATGCTTTCTGGTCTCCTTAGTTTAAAAGATTGTTGCTATTCTATGTGAGCTCATACCATAGAAGAGGCAAGTTGTAGTGGTGTGCATGCTTACCTAAAAGAGAAAAGGGACTTTTCATTTCTGTTGAAGGTACCAGAGTGGCTAAAGCATTTAAATGTATTATTGTAGAATTAAAAGGCTATTTTAACTGAATTGATGATAGTCATGGGCACCTATATGGCTCTAAGTGTTATTCATTTGCATTGCTGCTTGCTATATGTTTTTTCTCTTTGTAGTCTTATGTTGCTACTGTTGAAAATATTTTTAAGAGTTTTATGCTATCAAAGATCTTGGAAATTTAATTACATGCCTAAACATTTGTATACATGCACATGCACACATATATACATTGTGTGTATATATGTGTGTGTGTGTGTGTGTGTGTGTGTGTGTGTGTATGTATGTATATATTTATAGTCCACCTATTGACACCCAGATGATGTATGTTTACATTGAAACTTCACTTAGTAACCATTTGGGAAAGGAGAATATTCCATGAGAATGAAGTTCATCCTTTCAAAAACCAAATCATTTACATTTTTCTCCATTTGACACAACTTCCTGAAATGTAACACATAGTTATTTTGTTAATGGAGATTACAAACATAATTTTTTTCAAAGATTTTTTAAGGTCATCAAAATGCAAATTTAACTACCCAAATAAGATTAAGTCCTGTCAGAGAGGACAGCAGGGTTCTGTTCCTTGAGCTGTTCTATAAATGGCACCAAATTCACTCTTGTTCTTTTCAGCTGTGATCTCATTGACTGACCATCAGCTATTTTTCCTATTGATGTACCTGTCTGAAGTTCCTCTTCTGTCCCAATGTATGACTGTGCTTCTTTTGGTTTGTTTTACACTGGGAAACATATAAACTAGCATAATTTGATAAGTAGGGGTTACAACACTGAGCTGTCACGAACCGTGCCTAAAAGCATTGCAATTTGGGGTTATGTCTTCTTAGCACTGCTATTTCATTTCAGAAGAGGTCCTTTTTGTGTAAATTCATCTGGATTATTTTGGTTTCAAATGTTGTGATTTTTGGTATGTGATACAGTACAAAATTTAGTTTTTCTTTCAATTTTAAGTTAAGAAAATACATTACCTCAACAATGAATTCACTGTTTACTTCCAGCACCACCTGTTACAGAAGGCACAGCATTAGCACAAATTTGCATAATTTAAAGAAAGCAGCATCATGAAAATATTGACAACTGTTCTCCTATTAATACATTTCATGAGCATACACTTGCCAATAGTATGGAATAAACATGATAATAAAAAATGAGGACTGGCCCTCACCGGTGGCGCAGTGGGTTAAAGCACAGCACTGAGAAGCGAAAGCCACTTCCGTATGAGTTCGATTCCCGCCTGCCCCGGAGGTGACCACATGGTGTGGCAGACCTCTTCTGACCCGCCCGCTGCTCCCTTCAGCAGTGTACTTTGTCAATCTGCCTGTTCTGTTCCCCACTCTGTCTCTGGTGAAGCCTCTCACCGCCCCTGAGCCTCTGGCCTGTACCCCAGTTTTGTATGAATAAATAAATAAATCTTTAAAAAAAATGAGGACTATTGACCTTATACTTTCCAAGGCTTTAAATTTTAGAGAAAGAGAGATACATAAACTCTACAGCAAAGCAAAATAGGATACATGCTAAACAGAGGTACCAAAAGCTGAAATGGAAAGATAGAAATGGTTTCACAGGAGAGTAAGGATTTGGATGGAGAAAGGGTGTGAGATAGGTGAAGGTTTGGAATGACAACTATATCCAAAAGGGGAAGAAATATAGATCAGAAATTTGACAGGGCCAAATGTTTCATCTTAATACACTTTCTTTCTCACATATAATTATTAGGCATTAATAAAGTATCTAGATCTAGAAAGTAAGTACAATATTTAACAGAAGATGGTCTTATTTGCTTGTATATCATGTTTTATTTCATAATAAATGGTGCCTCTTAGGAGTTAGACTTTCTTTTTGTTAGAAAAGTAAATGATTCTGGATGATAGAAGAAAATATAAAAATCCCACTACTTTGGAGACATTCTTTTAGACGTCAACATCCCCCCTCCCAAGCATATATAAATTCTAAGTTTTTTTTTTAACTGAATAGAAAATTATATACTATGCACCATTTTTTTAATTTGCATTTTACACTCAATGATTATCATGGTAAAATCCCATGTCAATTAATACGTATAGACATCATGCATTGATGGTTACCTGTGTACCACTTTAATAGACATCTCCTATTCAGGTCAGTGGGACAGTAGGTTTACTGAGCTGATTTTTTTTTAAGATTTATTTATCTTTATGCATACAGAACTGGAGTACAGGCCAGAGGTGCAGGGACAGTGACAGGATTCACCAGAGACAGAGTGGGGAGCAGAACAGGCAGATTGAGGAAGTACACTGCTGAGGGGAGCAGCAGGTGAGATAGAAGAGGTCTGTGATGCCATGTGGATCTCCTCTGAGGTGGGGATCAAACTCATGCTGAAGTGGCTTTAGCTTTTTAGTGCTGCGCTTTAACCCACTGCACCACCAGGGAGTTGATTTATTTTGTTTTTTAGTACTATATGTTAAATTCTGCCATGTAGTCTCTGGCATTATCTTCTAGTGGAAATGCTGCTTTAGTGGACGCAGAATTATTGGTAAACTTGGCACATGGACCCATTGTTAATAAGAAGCTCTTTGCCTTGTCTTTAGCTTCTCACATGTCTCTCCCCCCCCCTTTCATATTCTCTTTAATCTATTTCTTAATGCCTTCTGAAATTGGAGGCCTGACAAAGAATTCCAGCAGTTTTTCCTCAGAGCTCTAATAAACACAATAACCTAGTTTTGAATGTAACGTGGTAAGAGGGGATGTTAAGGGGAAAGTTGTCCTAAAGGAACTGTAGTCTTGTGGACTCCACCCCTTACTCGGGCTTTCTGGACTCTACCCCCCTACTCCAGTGATTGAAAACTACAACTCCCAGCAGTAATAGGGAGAGAACTGCAAGGACCCAAGGCATTCTGGGACTTTGGGGGATAAATAGGGCGCCATTTCATCTCTTGCTAGGGAAACGGCTCATTAGTTTGTTACCAGAGCTCCAAGTCAGCCGAGCTGGTAAGATATTCCAGTTGTTGTTTCCTTTTCTTTTCCCCTTTTGTAAATAAACCCATTTTATATGCACCTGCAGTATAACTGAATTTAAGCCTGCGGGTGAGGTCCCACAGACAGGCGGCCCAGTTCACACTGGGGTGCCCTATAACAGAAAGCCTAGCTGGAGTTCTGTTCATAATTCAGAGACGTGCAGGAAATTTTTTCTGTATTTTCCCTTGTTTTCTGCCTGCTTACAAAATGGCTGCAAGGTTAATATTGTATCTATCTATATGGATATCTATCAATTATGTCTATGTCTACTGGATCCAGAATTGATCCAACTCTCCATTTTACTAGTTATCCTTGTTGAATTATTTAAACAAGGTTGCCATAATATTGATGCCCTAATGCTTGTGTATATACGTCAAAATCTAAGTCTGTAAATAACCTGAAAGTCATGAAAGTAAAAGCTAAGAACAACCAATCACAAATAGTCAACTAGTTTTAAGTTATAGCCATCAGCAATTTCCTTACTGGTTTCCATTTCACAGAAGTTTTTCCAAAATAAACGCTTGACATTTCTCACAAGATGAATGGAGCAGAAAAGGATTAAACTAAGTGAACTAAGTCAGAAAAAAAAAAAGACAAAAATTAAATAGTGCCACTTATTTTGGGATATAGGGAAACCAAACATTTAGAGGAATGTGAATTTCAGAACTACCCTTTGAAAGCTGATATAGAACTGAGGCATTGGGGAGGGGGGAATAAAGGGCGGAGGGAACACAATGCACTGTGGGAAGGATGTGGTTGCTTTGGTGATGGGTGAGCAAGGATGACTCCACTTGAAAGGGGGATCCCATACTTACAAAATACAAGTGTGTGTATGTGTGTGTGTGTGTGTGTGTGTTTAGTGTATACACACTGAGGACTAGAAAAGGATTCCCTTACATACTTCCCCCAAAAGTTCCTATTTTGCAATTTTATGTCAATAAAAAAAATAAGCAAAGTATTAAAAAAAAAAGAGTGGTGTGAAAAAGTGTTCTTATTTTCTTCGGCAGAGCATTTCCAGTCCCTTCTGGTTTAGCTGCCTGCTGGAATAGAGCTGCTCAAATACTTCTTAACATTTTAAAACACCTCAGTTGTTCTTTGTTCATTTATACAACATCTAAAACTTTCCTTCAATCTTATACTACCAGCTCAATCTGGCTTTACTTAATCATTGTTATTGTGCAATTCTAGCTCTAGTCTCAGGGAAAGTATTGATGTTTGTTTTGCTACTTCTAATATTGTTTCGTATCAGTCTTTAGAAGACTTTTCTTGTGTAACTCTAAAGTTTTTGAAAAATGATATGCTCTTTCAAACTTTTCTACAGTGACATTTAAAAAAATTATAAGTTCAAATATTTGCAAAGGATAGAATTTAAGACTATTGTGAATGTTGTATTTTGTTTCATTCATTTTTAAATATATCATATAATACACTTATTGAGGTCACATTGGTTTACAGAACTGAATATGGGTCACTGGTATAAGTGCATAACTCTTTAGAGTATGGTTACATACTTTAGAGTATGGTAACCACCCTCCACCCACCACCAAAACACTGGTATTCTTGCATCATAGTCCACTGGGCTCCTCTCTCCCTGGTTCCCATCTCCTCTGGTCTCTGCTTAGCTTCAGTTCTACAGACAGATTCCAGTAAGTGTTGATATTTTAAGATAAATTGTTAACATTACTTTTTAATATAGTTGACAGTATATAAATATGGTAGTCATTTGATGGCCATTCCTGTTCGTTAAAAATAGATGAATGGAGGCTCTCCCTGGTGACACAACGGGTTAAAGCATGGCATTATGAAGCTCTCCAAAGCCACTGCAGCATGGGTTGGATCCCCACCTGGGAGGTGACCCAAGGTCAGCAGACCTCTCCTGACCCACCCAGTGCTCCCCCCAGCAGTGTATTTCAGTGTATCTGTCTGTTCTGCTCCCCACTCTGTCTCTGGTAAATCCTCTCACCACCCCTGCTCCTCTGGCTTGTACCCAGTTCAGTATGCGTAAATAAACAAATACATCTTTAAAAAATATAAATGAATGAACTCTTTAATAATTGGATATCATATTCCCAGTCAGCGACCTATATACTTGGCTAGGTTCATCTTACTTGGGTGTATATGCTTACTTCAATTAAGGACAGCTGTGCCTTAATTGAAGCAATAATATATTTAAGGATGCAGCATTATTTACAGCAAGTAAAATCCTATCAGAAATTCACTGTGAAGAGATGAGTGAAACATTTTAAAATTAATTCATGAATAAATATTGCTTAGTACTAGAATTAAACAAGTTTTAGCACAGATTCTGATTTGTCTGGTTTTGTCTTTTAGTTGTAAGGGAGAAAATTTATTTACATAAATAGATGATAGTGAAGGATTTTTTAAAAAGTAGTAGCCATTAAACTTATTCTGAATTATATTCTCTAAACCTGTAATCTGTCTTTAAAAATGGCATTTTAATGACCTAGTAGCTGGCAACTCTATTAGGCTTTCTTAATTCTATTGAAAAGAAGTGGATCTGCCTGTTCTGCTCCCCACTCTATTGAAGACTATATGACTTTCAAAAGAATTCATTACCAGCTTTAGAAAAAATTAGCTTTCTCAATGCAAACACAGATACTCTGAATTAGTCTTCGGTTTATTGTCCCAGATATGATTACAACCCATTGCAGTGCAACAATGTGATATTTTCATAGTTGAGTGGTATAATTTTTTTTAAAAGGAGCAATTGGAGGAGGAGAATCAGCTTGTTACCAATGGTTCAGATGCATGCTCACATCTTGATGGACTTAAAGAAGTTATGTACGTGTGTATGTATATGAGTGTATGTATGTGTGTGTGCATGTGTATATGCACTAAGGATCTAGGAGAGGATTCCCTTAAGTGCTTCCTCCATGACCCCAAAGTTCCTACTGCACATGATTTGATAGGTTACTTTTACAAAAGTCTTATATTAATTTATATTTTAAAAATTTTGAGCATTCTCCACATTTTGAGACTCCACAAATAACCTATCAAATCATATCAAATAGACATACTTTTACTTTCAAAAAGTAGGGGAAGCCTTAATTGAAGATTAATTGTTCTAGAATCAATTAAGCTGGTATCAACTTCTTAAAATCAGTGTGCATTACCAAGTTAAACACTTATATCTTAAGTGTATATGTAACCTTAAATTAGGGTTTAGTATAGAATGCATTGTAGTTTAGATATGAGTACTTTAAACTTGAGGCAGAGAAGCTGAGTATGAGCTTTTTTTTTGTCATTAAGATTTTTTATTTATGCATACAGAACTGGGGTACAAGCCAGAGGTGCAGGCGTGGTGAGAGGATTCACCAGAGACAGAGTGGGGAGCAGAACAGCAGATCCACAAAGTACACTGCTGAGAGGAGCAGCGGGCAAGACAGGAGAGGTCTGTTGTGCTCTGTGGTCACCTCTGGGCTGGGGATTGAACTTGGACTGAAGCGGCTGCCTCTGGCTTGCAGTGTTGCGTCTCTACCCATTGCACCACCAGGGAGGGCTTGAGTATGAGTTTTGAGGGGAGTGTTTTGCATTTATTTTGCCTGGTTTTGTTCTCACTGATTAACCCAACTCAACAGAAAGATGGTTACAATCAGAGGTAGTCTTAAGAATCTGTGTGAATACTTATTTTTCATCCCTTTTCTTGCCTGACATTTTTCTAGATATCAGTTTCAATCTAGACCCCAATTTTCTTATGTAGCAGAATTTACACTGTGCCTGATGGAGGCCTCCTGGGTACATTGCTGGTAGTTCTGCTTTTGGCTCAGGTGGTTCCACTGATGAGGATAATGAGGATAACAATAGCCACACCCTCCAAGTCCCCTCTAAGTGTGAGTATCTCTGTAGGAATTTGACAGATTTTATCCTCAGCCCTTATGAAATAATGAGTCTATCAGGTGGCTCTTCATCTTTCAAGAATCACCTGTGATTGGGAGTTTTGGAAGAAACATGAAATGACATCATCTTCCTAAATTCCACATAGTAGCATACCGGCACAAACCTCAATTAAGCTGTGAAAATAGTTATAGGCTCTTGATAATTGCAGAAATTCTTTGCCTATAAAAGTCACCTTTTTAGAGTCTATGTAGGTCATCCTTGTCCTAGGATGTGGTTTGATCAGAGACCGTGGTGAAAGACACCATACAGGGCCTTCCTGGTGGCACAGAGGTTAAAGTCTCAGCACGCTCAACCTATCACCAGCCACTGCAGCACGAGTACTATCCCCAGCCAGGGAGGTGACCCACATGGCTCAACAGACCTCTCCTGTCCCCACCTGCTGGTCCCCTCTGCAGTGTATTTCCATAGATCTGCCTGTTCTGCTCCCCCACCACACTTCTACCCTATACCCCAGTTCTTGTATGCATAAATCAATAAAAATAAATAAAAGATACTATGCAGAAAGGGGATGGCTGAACAAATTGGGTGATAGTGGAGCACCAGTAAAGGTAGTTCAAGGCACCTGCAGCTGAGGAAGAAAAACTACCCCAGGGAGACAGGTGTTACATCTCTACGCTTGGTTTATGGCAGAGCTTGCTGCTTTCTTTGTTCTCTGGGTGTCCTCACAATAATCTCTGGATAAAATGAAAACTAAGAGGAGAAAGGGTTCACCTGTTTGTAAAATGGGGGGAAAAAGCAGGTAAATGGAAAAAGAGATTGGAATTTTATGGATGACATGGAAGAAGCATGTGTAAGATTTAGTATTGCCCCAAAGGGACAAGGAGTTGATTCTGAAATGTGGATAGGATTTTGGACATGAGTATTTGGCTCAAATTGGGTTCACGGATGGTGCATTTATGAGTCATTTGAGTCCTGAAAGTTACTTTATTTGTAAAATGAAGATATTTGTATTTTTCTGGCAGGGTTTTTGATATGGGTGTGAAATGACTTTGTTAACTCTAAAGTGTTTTTGCTAGTGTAAGCTGATGAAATGTGAATTACATTGACAGAATAAATCTTTTTGGTCTCTTTCTAGCTACATTTTAAAGCTTCAAGTTCACTTTGAAGCTCATTAACCACATTAAAGTGGTCTATTAGCATATAGATGGGAAATATCAGGTGAAGTTACTTGCTAAGAAAGACAGATTGGAAACTAAATCCATTCATTCATTCAAAAATTTTCATTAATAAAAATATTATGTGCAGGCATCTAATATCTTTACAGGATGAATTGCCATTTGTTCTGAAATGCACTAGGGATAACAAGATATAAAATCATCTACATCTATCTAACCTTTGGCAAACTGCTGACGTTTTTCTAGTTTCCTTTTTTAATACTTTATAGAGACTATGATGATTTTATATGTGGTTATTGCAATATTAGAATATGCATTATTCTCTTATGTACTGAGTGTATTTAAAGTAGTAGCTACAACAAAAAGCTATTTTTCATCTCTAACTTACCTTTTTAAAGTTAAGTTTTCCAAGTTTTGCACACCTAGGACCAACTTATTAATAAGCAGTTCTCTCCTGAATAATACTTATAAAAATAATTGAGGAAAGCAATTGCCATCCTCAGAGGAGCATGGTAGAGATGCCAAGTTCAAGTCTAATTATACCACTTTTGTTTATAATTGCAGGTGTATCAAGTAGTGGCATTTTAGTTTGTAAGCCATGTAATTTTCTGTGTAGAAAGGAAGGGCAAACATTTCTCATGCAGGTAATACCTGAAGGTTTCACGGCAGTCATTCCTTTCCCAAACCCTGTCATCAGAGATGCTGTCTGTGAATGAGGAATTCCAACTGTGATCCCACTTGGGAATGGGAAAGAAACATCAAACAACAGTTTCATTGCTCTATAAAGAACTCCTCCTTGGGTACTCAAGGACTAAACAGGAGTCATAAGGCTGTGTATTAAGGATTGGGAAATTCCCTAAAACAGAGAAATAACTTTAAAAATATGGCAACACTTCATATAGTCTCAAGAACCATGAACTATTTTTGTTCTTAATTCTATAGATAGATATTACTTGAAAAGACTAGTAGTTATAGGTCATGCTGTGGTAATAATACTAGATATAAAACTTGTTTTAGTGCACCAAGAGCTTTGTAGGAATTTGAACAAAAAAAAAAATTTATCAACTTGTTTAAAAAACATTTTGTGATACATCAATCACTACACCAGTAAACACTAGAAATGAGATTTGCTTCTTTGTAACCTTTGGTGATATCAGGAAATAAGTACTTTCTATAAGTCCTACTAAAAACAAATATATTTAATATTCCCTAGGACATTTTGTTTAGTACAAATAAAAACACAATTCATATAAGTTGTTTTTTTCCTATCAGTCTATGTTTATAGAAATTTGCTGACAATACATAAAAACAATTTTTTGTTTCATATATCATAATCACATTATTTTAGGTAGGACCAAATTGATAAGTGGCTAGGTCAGTTCTAAATATATTTTGAAATTTTGCTGCCTATTAACTAAAAGCGAGGTAATTCCTATATGTTTAGCCACAGACCTTCCTTACTTTCCAAGAATCAGAATATTTAATTGGAGTGTTTATATCTACTTAGCATGAATGATCACTATGTGCATAAGACTTCTTCTTTGATAAAAGCTACCTGGCTGTTTTTAATGATCTTATCAACTGGATAAAATACAGGCCTCTTACAGTTAATAACTGTTTTGCCTGAAGTAATAGTAAAACTTATGCAATCAAACATTACCTAAATCTTTAGATTTTTCAACCAAAGTGAGGAAAATGATATTTGGGAAGCAGAGAGGAGCTTCTACTATATCACTATTCAGCAGGGATAATTAGAGAACCTCAGTGTTTCCTTTGAGAGAAACCTAATGACATCATGTCTACCACACTTTCTCACATGGGGCACAGGAAGGCTCCAAGAGACAGGGAACTTCGGCCAAAGTTATGCAGTTCCTTTGAGGAGTACAGTGACTCAACCCTTGGGCTTCTGAGTCTTGGTCTAGCACTGACTGGATCTCATGATCCCAATGCTTTTTACAGAAGAACATAATGAACATCCTTAGGAAGAACATGTGGAAGGATTTGTGTGATAAAATGAAGCACTGTATTCTAGCTTGCAGTTTTGGGATATCTTTTATAAGTTAAGTCAAAACCTTGTTCAAAGTGCTCTTTGTGGTTGAGATAGATGCCACAAAGTAGCTGTGAGTCTCAGAGAGGCAGCCACACCCTCTTTACTGTAAACTGCAATGATGCTCCAGAGAGCCTTTGATTTAGTTAATGAAAAAGAGGCAGAGTTCAAGTTCAGGAAATGAAAGACAAGTAGGCTCACCTATTTTCTACATTCATAATAATATATTGATTACTCTTATACATTTCCTTCATTTATTTTGATCGAATCATGTTAGAAATCTCTACTTAATTCAAAGAGATATTAATGGGTGTCTTAAGAGATCTAATAGAAGCATATAAAGAACTTCAGTCTATTGCAATTACACAAAACTGTAAAACACAAATACTTTAGTATTCGTGGGGTGTGGGAAGAAATTAAGAATCAGAAACACTAAAATTACCAAGCGTAATAAAGCTAACAAGAAAAGATCCTGAGAATCTGAACTGTAATACTCTTTCAAGATCAAGGAGGGAAAAAAATTAAGTCTTCAATTAAATAACATTGTCATAAAACATGCCTGTGCAGAGAGGAGTAAAAAGGAAAATTTAGTGCTCAGAAGTTGTTTATAAAATATTAATTCATGAAATCAATTTTCCTTACCAAAAAAAAGTTTGAGTTGAAGCATGGAGATACACTACAGAAGTTATATGACAAGAGATCTTACGGAATATTCTTGATTTCTGTTAAAAATTGAGTCAACATTTTCCCTCTCCCTTTAATAATTTGAATAAGTAATTTAACAGGGCATGACACTTCTCTTTGTGTAGTTTACAAATATTTCTCAAAAATGGTTTTATTTACACATTCATCTCCGTGGCTCAGAGATGGAATGTCGCACCACTATTTCCTTCCCAGCGTTGGCTGACTGTGTGCCTTTCAGGACTGAAGGTTATGGAAGTGAACTCTAGAAGAATGGCAATGGCTAAGCTAATTGCACAGAAAGTGTTCCTATATCTCCCCACCTAGCTACTCAGCCATTTAGAACTGATTTTCAGTCAAGTTCCATGTACAATGCCATTTGTCTAAGAACATGGTAGAAAGTGGAAATTATTTTCCAACTTTATGTCTCAGTTCTATATTATGTCTGTAGACATTTCTGAAACATTGTGATGCAGACAACTATAACATATTACCTCTTATTTGCTTTGGAAACACACACAGCCACACACACACACACACATATACACATACAACAATACAACTTCTTAATAATTCCCTCTTCTTTTCACTTACCTTTTAACTATTTTGACTTGAATTGTTCTGTCACTTGGCAATCAACAGACAGAAACCTATTGTAATCTAACCTAGTTGAGTCTTTGAGCAGACTTTCTAATTGAATTTGGTAATCAGGAATTGACCTGATCATTGATCCTTTAAAGAGCTGACATTTGAGCTATGCTACCTCTTTCAGGCAAAAGCCACTATGCTGATGGCTTTATGGAAAAGTATTTTTATGCTATTTCTTACTGGAAAATAATTATGATATTATTCGAACACTTCATAATTATTTGCAATGCACTTAAGTCACACTAAAATTTCTCTACTTTGAAACTAACTCACAGGGAAATAACTATGTAAAAAAAAAGCACTTGATCAACTTCCTTAATAATTTAGAATCCATTTGCACTGGACATGTTGACAACGATCAGTCAATTTTATTTCTGATCATAAATTTTAAAATTGTTCCAACATTTTACCTGAACTAGACTATGACTCTGATGCTATTTAAGTCTAATTCAGGCAGATTCTCACCCTACTTCTCCCTGGCATTTAGTCCCTCAAGGCATGGAGCTGAACTTAAAGAACTGCTTTTGCAGAAAGGGGTGTAAAATGCAATAAATCCTCTGTCGAAGGTCTGACAACTGACCTAGCAGACAGAGCTCCCGTTGCATTCAGTTCTAGGTCTTTAAATTCTACTCACCATTAAAATGATCAAAAGGCAAATATTCCTGAAAAGGAGCCAGTCCATTCCGTCAGGTTTCCTTTGTGCACGAACCCAGGCGAGTTTCAATTTTAGTCTTAGTCCTCTGGCTCCTGAAATCGGCTCTGCAGTAAGATGAGCTTTGAGATGCCCTTTAGGATGGCATGGGTGATAACTGTGGCACTCTCCAGGAGAGGAGTGAAGATGTTCTATAATGACTCTGTTTCCCCACCCCAAGCTCCTGGGCTGGTCTGCAAGGCTGGCATTGTTTGGGCTCTGGGTAAGAACATAGACACACCTTGATTCTTATTGCAATGAAACCCTTTGTTGGACACCAAAGAAAAAATCTTACAGAGTGAGGACAAGATTTACAGGGAAGATACCCAATGAATAATAAATTACTCACTACATGAAAAATAATTAAAACGCTAGGACCTATCATCACGCTGAATAAAATTAGTAGCCTTCTTCTTACTGCCAACATTGTAAAGCAAAATTACATATACTGACTGCACACAGACACACACCTGTCCACTCAGGACCAACCTTAAGGAATTGAGCAGGGGACATTGGAAAGTATACCAGTGTGTTGTGAGAGAAAGAGAATAGTGAAATTCATCTTTTCATTCAGGAGATTCTTGCTTCCCTCCTTAAGAAGTTCTGTAGCTGAAGTGCATTTCTCAATCCTCCAGATGTTCTGAGAAAAAAAGATTAAGACAAACACACACTTTGATTTGTGTGATTTTACTTGTGTCTGTTTCCACCTGTCAGCACCATTTTTTCTGAATATGCAGTCAAACCTGTATATATGACATTCACTAAATTGTTTTATCTTAAGCAGAACACAGAATGTGTTCTTCAAAACCTTTCATGGGTTAAAAAAAAAATAGGTGAGAAACAACTTGCAAGCCATCGTAAACATTTATTTAGAAGCCAAAATCCAAAACTTGAAAATGTGAGGAGTAGAGACTAGAAGCACCTAGATCTTTGTGAAAATTATTTCCTTATTTCTCTATTCTTTGTTAGCATGCGTCTGTAGGAGTTCATAGGTTCCTCATAAAAAAAAAATGCAGACTAACAGCAACAAATGCTAAGATAAAATGTAGTTAAATGTTTTCTAATTGATAATATCTGTTGGCTGGGGAATTTCAAAGGGAGACTGCATCTTGTGTTCACTACCCATCACTTCAATTCAGAAGTAACACAGGCACTCTGTCCAGTAATGGAATGTATTGTAAATAGCACTTGCCACTTGAGAACCTTAGTTTAGCATTTATGGACTCATAGGAAAGAGTCTAGGCAGCTAGAGAGTTGGCATAATATCCTAAAATGAAGAGAAATGGGTTAGACGTTGAAGATGTGAATGAGGAAGAGAGCAGAAAATTGTACTTTAGCAATGAAAAAAAAAATTTTACAAGGAGAAAGTGTTTGTATATATCTGCCTAAACTTCGCATTTAGGGATGTTAGCATAATGAAACAATATTTAAACTGGTGTAGACTCGTGTTTTAAAATACATCTTCGGGTAGCCTTCCAGCATATCCAGCGTGCTGATACATGCTATATATCACTGGATGGTTTATAACCCACCGGATGGTTTAAAGATAGGTCTTTAAAACAAGATTCAATGGAAAACTGTACTTGATAAATAGGCATTTAAAATTATTTTGTAGTAGTTTATATCTAGCTGGCTTTCACAATTGTTTGTTTTCATGCGTTTTTGTCCTGAGACTTGAAATGTGACAGTTTTATCTACCACAGAAAAGTTTCTTTTTTTATAGTTTGGTCAGAACAGCATTAGGTCATGTTTATTCTGTGTCATATCTCTAGCAATAGTGTCAGTGAACACATATTGCCATTTCCCCTTGTTACTTAATATGTGGACAGGGCCAATGGCACTTCTATACCCTTCCATTGGCATTAATTATGTTACAGCCTTGTTTTTATATTTGTATAAATATTTTGGAATCTGAGTGATTTTAGTGTGAAGAATGATGAGAATTCACACTGTTTCAGTGAGTGAGGAGATTTTCTAGCTAACAGTGTATGTTTGTATTCCTAGAGTAAGATTATGAACAGCTACGGAGATGGTTTCTGTCTTGTGGAAATTTAACATGCTTTAACATTTAAGATTTGAATTCTGCACAAGGGATCCAAATAAATGCAGTTTCAGTCTTAAAATACATGGCTCAGTGGTGATGGCACATGACGTGGTAACGTGGTGATGGGAAGTCCACGGGGATTACAATTGAGATGAAAAAAAAGTACAAAATGATGTAAAAATAAACTATTACATTATATTAAAAAATATATATGGCTAACTCCCATTTTCTGTGTGCCAGTTTATCATGGCAGTGTATACAATACCCTTTTTGGTATCTGAATCGAAAGGATGAAAATGAGCGGTTGGTAGAGAATATATAGAAACTTCCATGGCAACAGTATTATGCTTTGGGTTATCAAGCAGAATCAATGTGGGAGATTTTGATTGCAGTGGGAATCACTGAAGAAAGTGGGAGACATCAAGGGATTCTTTACTAGCATTACTGTTACAGACAATGGATTAATCAGGGTTCAAGGAGGAACTAAGGAATCAGGAAGTCAGTAACTGTCATGATGTTTTATTTCCATAGCTACTACCAAGCAGGCTCTGAGGCAACCAGTAATAGTGTTCTTCACTAACAGGCATTGTAGGGAAAGTTGAGAGTTGTTTACCAGCATACACATTTATGTCAATTAATGTTCACTTAGAATAACTTAATTTGCCTAAGAGGGTAAGTAAAACAGGTCTAGATTCCGTGTTGGTTTCCACAGAGGAAAGTTATTTAGGTGTGTCTGATGAAGATATTTTGCAAGAGCTTTTTTTCATCACTGTTGGTTGAGTTTTTCTGAGAATAACTTGATCTCCTTGAATTGTTATACACAGGGTGAATTTCACTGATAATAAATAACAAGCAATATAAATAGATACTAGATTGTTTAGATGATTTCTCAAGATTTCCCTATTTGTAACTCCTCATTTCAACAGTCCCCAGAACTTAAATCTGGGAATGCTACTATGAGTGATGAAAAGATTCTGCAATGACTGAAGTGCCTGCTTGATGCTCCATCACCTCAGTTGTGCTTCTTACTTGGGAAACCCATGTGTAAAGAGGCTCTCAAAGTAGACTTTCTAAAGGATTTCAGTTAATGAAATCTCTTTTAAGAAAAAATTTGGTCATGATTTTGAGCTTAGAAGAATACATAGCAGCTACTCCTATTTTTTTGGTATGTGTGTGGTGTACCAGCTATCATGGAAATAGAATGATCTACTAATAAAGATGATCTAATCAATTTTCTCCCTCTTCCTCCTCTTCCACCAATGTCATTGGTATATTCCAGAAAGACTATAGTCTACTCGTGCCAAAGATAGAGCAATAATACCATCTCTTTTCTACCCAAAGAATGAAAAAAAAAAACTAATTTGAAGGGATATACTATTCCATGTTCATCGCAGTACTATTTACAATAGCCAAGTTATGGAAACAACCCAGTGTCCAAGATTAGATGTGTGGATTAAGAATTGGGTATATATATATATATATATATATATATATATATATATATATATAGACACACACACTCACACATATATACATATATACACACATATAGATACACATGTACAATGGAGTACTATTCAGCTATAAAAATAAATGAGCTCTTGCCATTTATGACAACATAGATGAAATAGGAGAGGATAATGTTAAGCAAAATAAGTCAGATATATTACAAATACTGGATGGTTTTATTTACATTAGACTATAAATAAACAAAACAAAGGACCAGACAAACTAAACCAATAAATTAAAAAACCCTATTCATGACTGTAGAATTGAAGCTACCATAGTGATAAGGGGATAGTAGAGAGCACAGGTGGAGGGTGCCCCATGGACTGTGGGGGAGGACTTTGGGTGCCGTTGGCTGTGGGTGTGTTATGGTGACACATCTAAAGCCATGTGATCCCATTCTTCTAAATCATATACAGCATTGTTAAGCAATGTTACCTCAATAAAAAAAAAGAATAGTTAATAATAAAAAAAGGATTCGTCCTCTTGATTCATAGTCACTTTATATAAATGCTAGCCCACTTTTCGATATTGGCGAGATAAGTACAAGTGAAATAGAAAAGAATTGATGTGTGCATGCTATTGTTTTTTAAAAATCTTTCCACATCTTAGAATTTACCTGTGAGTATAATAGCTGTTTCTGAAGACAGAATTTTTCAAGGAAGTTTGACCTATTATTTGTGTTTGATATAAAACTAGTAGCATTTTATTTACTCATGGACATGCCCATTTAATTTTGAGAATGCCCTAGATCTTAACTTATTGTTCTTCTGCCTGGGTAATTTTGTCTAATTTTACTTTCAAAGTAGGACATTTCTATTTCCTCTATCATATCAGTCTAATACTCAGTCAGTATTTTAATACTTGCTTTTTAAAAATTTTTTATTTAATTTTATTTTTAAAATTTTTTATTATTTTTAAATTTAATTAATTATTTTATTTATTATTTAATTTATTTACTTTTTTTTTTTAAAGATTTTATTTATTCGTACAGAACTGGGGTACAGGCCAGAGATGCGGAGGGTGAGAGGATTCACCAGAGACAGAGTGGGGAGCAGAACAGGCAGATCTACGAGGTACACTGCTGAGGGGAGCAGCGGGCGGGTCAGGAGAGGTCTGCCACGCCATGTGGTCGCCTCCAGGGCAGGCGGGGATCGAACTCATGCGGAAGTGGCTTTAGTTTCTTAGTGTAGTGCTTTAACCCGCTGCGCCACCAGGGAGGGCCTAATTTATTTACTTTTAAAGATTTATTTGTGCATACAGAGCTGGGGTACATGCCAGAGGCTTAGGGGCAGCGAGAGGCTTCACCAGAGACAGAGTGGGGAGCAGAACAGGCAGATCTACGAGGTACACTGCTGAGGGGAGCAGCGGGCGGGTCAGGAGAGATCTGCCACTCCATGTGGATCACCTCTGGGGCAGGCGGGGATCGAACTCATACAGAAGTGGCTTAAGCTTCTTAGTGTTGTGTTTTAACCCGCTGCGCCACCAGGGAGGGCCATGTTCTAATACAATTTCTTCTTAAAATAGAGATGAAATCTATACAGGCAAAGATGTCATGAGAATGTTAAAGCTGTTTTCCATAACATTATCATAAATTTGAGGTTGCTAGTGGAGACTGTATAAGTATCCAAGGGAAGCTCTCTTTCTTGAGAGTAGGTGTTTGAGGAAAGGAAATTTAAAACATATTTATGGCCCTAAACTGTGTTTGTCAAATCAGTAAGCAAGTAGTTTTAGAGTTGACTCAAGCAAAAAGGTTCTCATTAGCAAGAGCCTGAGGGAAGTGGATAAAAGGTAAACAAAGCTTGTCTTAGTTTTGACCTAGAGTGGTTGCTATGAATAATGTCTGACCATTCACCTTGAGATAATGGCCATTAAAGTCAATTTATGTATGACATGCAGGGTGCCAGCTACCAGGTTATTTAGTCGGTGTTAGAAATCCTGGAGATTAAATGTCAGTTTCCTGAAGAGTGATGTTAATACCATAAGAATGATGTTGGTTTATACCTTAACGTCATCTTTTTACTCTGACAGAGAGCCTTAGTTCTCTCTGTGACTTCACATCCTGGGTGTGGGATGTCTCCAACGAGTATAGAAAGAACAGCGTGGCTTGGAAGCTCTGGGTTAATTAAAGTGTATTACTGGCGTACTTATTACATACTCGTTGCATACATATCCTGAAAAATGTCATTCTAGCACTCTCCCTGACTCCCAGTGATGACAACGTTGGCAGCTGTCCACAGTGTGGCAATTAAATGTCACTCTGTCTACTTGGCTGGCACTGGCCATGCCCCTCCTTGGCAAGTCTGCCACGGAGTATATGGTTTACTTTGATGATGTTAGTTGTGCATCTAGCAGACTCTGAGTGAGATCTGGACTCAAAGAGAGAGGAAATCTAGGAGTAAGAAGGTCAAAAACTACACAGTGCTTTTTGAAATATATTTCTTGGGTGATGTTGTACCTTGGTCATATGCTGCAGTTGTAGAAAATGCAAATTTCTTGCCCTCAGCTTTATTTAACTAGAATCTTTGAGGTCGAGCCTTGAGTTATTCATTGTTAACATGGTCTCCAGATAATTCTGGGGTTGCAAGTTAAAGTTTAAGACTAACTAGGCTAGGGTAATTAACCCACTGTCATGAGTGGGTTGCCACCATCAGGAAGATGTGGCAACAGGGTAACATGATGTTTTTCTAATGTGTTAAGATGAGCACCTCTTCATTGGTCATGTTCTGAGTTCAACAAGATGGGAACTTTGGCAAAAACTTCAGCCTGGCGTTTTGAGCAATTCTAGTCCATCTCCTAGAGGATCTCCACTAAGGTTGCCAAGGGGTATAATTAAACTTTGTTTATAAAATTAGGAAAGTAGTTTCCCAGGGTCAGCTGGAGTTTATCTTATTTGAACTTATCACTAAGGACTGTCTCAAAAAGTAACCGTTTCAGACCTTTTGATCATTTTGCTACCTTCTATTTGTATATATTATGCTTGGGACTTTTCAAGACAGTTTTAATAAAGTTTGACACTGTTAGTTAGGCTTTTTAAAAAACTTCTTTTTGGGTCCTCCCTGGTGGCGCAGAGGGTTAGGACGCAGCACTGCAAGCGAGCTCCAGCCACTTTAGCATGAGTTCTATCCCTGTCCTGGAGGTGACCCACATGGCGTGGCAGACCTCCCCTGACCCGCCCACTGCTCCTCTCAGCAGTGTACTTCGTCGATCTGCCTGGTCTGCTCCCCACTCTGTCTCTGGTGAATCCTCTCACCACCCCTGCACCTCTGGCTTGTGCACCAGTTCTGTATGCACAAATAATCTTTTTTTTTTTAAACTTCATTTCACAAATTGCCTTATTAAGCTGTCTGGAGTTTTGTTTTCATTTTGTCACATGTTTGGTTACTAACCTGTCATAGTCCAACTAGGTGGTATGTGTGCTGCGTTAAGAGAGCCAGCTACAAGTGATCTACAGGAAGCAGTTCTTTGCCCATGCTTCCCAGTGACGCTCCATTCACCCAGAATATGTCACGCCCAGTGTCAGACTCAATCTCATCCTTGTTACCTCTCACATCCTTGTTACCTCTTCCTGCTGTCCTTCTTTGATTTTTCAGCCACATGGACCTTTTTGTTCTTTTTTTTTTTTAAGATTTATTTATTTATTAATATAGAACTGGGGTACAGAGACAGTGAGAAGATTCACCAGAGAGAGAGTGTGGAGTAGAACAGGCAGATTGACGAAGTACACTCCTGAGGGGAGCAGTGGGCGGGCCAGGAGAGGTCTCTATGCCCTATGGTCCCCTCCGGGGCTGGGGATCGAACTTACACTGAAGCGGTAGTAGCCAGCTTGCAATGCTGCATTTCAACCTGTCGAGCCACCAGGGAGGGCTTTTGTTCTTTCTTGTACACTCCAAGCATGTCTATCTCATAAGTTTTGTAACCCCTATGCCTGAACTTGTTCTTTCATTTTCCTCAGGTGTTTGCTCAAATATTTCTGTACAACATTGTCTTGTCTCAACTACCTTGTCTATAGGAACTTCCCTACTTCTAATCTGCATTCCCTATCACAATTTGTCTTGTTTTATTTTTCTATTTACTAAGTTAGACTATCATCTAACTCACTATATAGTTACTTGTTTATAGTCAGACATCCCTTACTCCACTCCTTCCCTACCGTGTACATAAATTCAGTGGTAAAACTTCATCTATTTTGTTTTCTGTCATGTCACCACTGCTTGGAAGAGCTATGAGGTGTTCCACAAGTACCGACAGAAAAAAAATGAGTAAGTGAAAGAATGAACAAGTTGGTCAAAGAAGGGAACTTTCTGAAGAAATACTTAAACTTGAAAGCGGAAAGGATGGAACCCTATGAAAAAGAGGAGGATAATGATTCAGGCAGAGTGAATACCATTTGCAAAGGCCAAAGATGTCCTCAATCCACATCTCCTTATCTTCTCCATTACAGCTGTCTTAGTCCAATTGATCTACCAGTATTTGCCACCATCATGTTTCATTCCAGAACTGGCCCACGTATTCTAGGGCATACTAGACATATTATACAATAAAAATTCTACTGAAATTCTTACAAAAAAGGGATTAATGTAACTAGTTGATGTCTTAGAAAGCCACCTAAGCTCATTGTTTGAAGAAGGCCACCATGCAAATAGAGAGGCAGTACTGGCTGGGGTGGGGATGGCAGATGGAGATATAAACTATTAGATGACATGATATATTTTGTTTATAAGATCAATGGATCTGGTGGATCAGATAGGTGAGGCAGGAATGAGGAAAAAGATCAATCCAGGAAAGGTACTTTGGTAAAGATGGAGACTGGTAAGTGGCACAATCAGGGAGCGGGAGGGGGAAAAAACAGATCATCTGATCTGAAAGGGTTCTGGAAAAGGTGAAGATGGTAATGGTCTGGAAGTGGTACTGACAGCAAAAAATCATTGAGATACCCCAATGAACATGAAAAGGTAGGATTTTAAAAAGAGGGAAAGACACTTAAAAAAAAATTAAATGCTAATGTAAACAAAACAAAAATTAGTTTGTGAGGAGGGAAAGATGAAAACATAAAGATGCTAAAAGTATCAAATAAAGTTTCAAAATGTAAACTCTTTCTCATTTTTTGATTGTGTTAGGCTGTTCTGTTGTGTTCTGGTCTAAGCAGCAGTATGGAGAGGAAGCTCATAGTGAATATAGAAAAAAAAAAAAAAGACTGGGAAATGGAAAATAAAAAGTTTTAATGATGTAAAAAAAAAAAAAACTTCTTCCCCTATATAAGATGAAAACAGATTTGGTAATCTCTAATTACTCTTTACAATCTAAACCTTTCCCCCTTTTATAATTCAGAAAAGATGAGGAGTCATATCAATCAGTTTATTGTTGCAAACACAACTCTTTGAAAAATACAAACCAACTTCAAATAACCAACAGAGGACCAAGCAATGAACTATCACCCAAAAAATCAAAAAAGTTTTATATCAAAACTTGCAGAAAGCACTTTGTTTTAAACATCACCAAAGATGCATGTTAGAGTTTAAAAATACTTGTAAAATAGCAAAGGAAAAACAAGTTAGATTAACTATAGCTTGTAGATGAAGTTATTTAGTAACTCAAATACATATAACTAAATGGAGGGAATATAGACAAGTGATAGATTATTCATTGTTTTGAATTTTACTATTTTACTTAATATTGTTTTATTCATTGTTTATTTGATGGTTAATAGCTTTATTCATTTAATTGCTTGTCCTAACAATTTGAACAGAACTAGAAAATAATCCTATCCTATGGGTCCTAGAAATCTGTGTGGGCTGCTGTATTCTAATGCTGTATGAATTAGGTCTTAAAAATACCATACATCCACTCAAAAACTTAGAATTTATAAAATAAGCATAGGGAATATGATAACTACTTTTAAGAGTTTGGGATGGGTATCAAATATCTTTCTCAAATAGCTCATTTTAACCAATTGTTAATTTACATATGTTATATGTATTATGCATGATGACTGACATTCAAATACTGGTATAAATTCAGAAATTACTGTGTATATAGCTAAAAACATTTGATTAGAGTAAAAATGTAATTTTGGATGTTGTGTACTAAAATTCTGTTAGAAAATTACATGAAAAGATTATGATGCTAGAACTTTATACATAAATTTAGCATAGATAGCCAGATGAAGTCATACAGACAACCCCAAATGGTGGCATTTTTTGTTAACAATTTTGGTGAAAATTATATTGAGCAATATACATACAGGCTAATAATATATAACTGATGTATCTGGAATTAAATATCAGAATTAGCTCAATAGAGTAATTTGGTCAATGTTACATAATAAAGTATTTGTGATACACTAATTTTTGCCCCTAGGGGCCACCTCTTTAGGAAGTTAGATGTTTTATAAGCATTAAATATTTTGTTTATAAACCATAAAGACATACCATTTAAACTACTATTCTTGCTTCTCTTTTAATCAGAGCAAGTTGATCTGAGTTTCAACTCATAATATGGATTTGAATTTATGTATTCACTTATACAATATTTCAATATCTTTTAGGTCTGTGGAATGACTTAAAGTATCTGAGCTAAAGTAAACCATCTAAAACAAAGAACTAAATCCTGACCAAAGTGTATTCATTGAAAATATAACATGCCTTTAAATGACAAAGTTTGAGGACTTAAAAAATGTTCTTTTAAAAAATTAGGAATAAAATGTTAAAATATGAATATGCACCCTAAAATATGCAATTAGATTTGAAATTATATTCCTAAAAAAATTGATGACTGTCATTTCCCCCTGTATCTAGTTTTTAATATAATAAATAGATCTTACTAGCAACAGTTTTTAAGGATGGTCACTCTGGCATTTATAAGAACACCTAAAAAAAAAAAAAACCCACATGTTTCTGGATGATATTAGAACACTACTGATGATATCATATCCAGGTGACAAGATTTTTGTGTTCAGATACCCTTCCTTTTATTAACTAAGTTATAATTAAAATTATTTTTCATTCCTTCAAACGCCTACATCCAGGTATATTCAAGTATATTTCAGTAAATACATTTTGGTTATTTCTGTAATGCTTACCCATTGGCAATGGAACCCTCCAACTGGGAAGAAAAAATTAAAAAAATACTCCCTGTGAATGACTTTATTTACAGCTCGGCACTGTGGCATGCTACAGACTATCAGAAATTTACAGGCTACAGAGTTTTAAAAAGGATGTATATTGTGGCTTTAAAAATATTGACATCATCTGTTTAACATGAAGCAAAAAGTCTCTGGGGAAGTAATTCACTCCCCAGTTTCATTTGACACGTTTTGGAAGTTGAATAATTAAACTGTGATCTTACAAGAACCTGGGAAATTTAAGTAGTTGTGTGGGGGATTATGTCTTTAAAAGGATTTTGTCATATCCAGTTTCATTTTAGTGAGCACATATTAACATTGAATTTAGAAAGGAGAAAAAATTCCTTTATCATGCAATAATAAATTGTCTAAGAGTGCTTAAATTCTGTTTAGAGATTTTTAACTAGTTAACATTATATAGCAAACACACAGAAATGACATAATATAAAAGTTTTTGATAATATAAATAGTATACAACTAAATTTGATGCTAGAAAAATATATCATACCAAATACTTTGGAACCTATAAATTGGAGCATGTAGATACCAAGAGCTTGTTGACAATCGACAAATCAGGAATATGAAATTATGCTAGTAAGCACATTTAGCTGGGGTGGGGAGAGAGGAAGGAAATGGGATGGTCTAGTAAGTACAATTCTTATTAACACACTATATTCCACTCTGTTAGAAGTTTCTAGTTCATCCTTTCAAAATGACAGCAGAAGATTTTTAAAAAAGTACTAAACTCAGTTAAAACTAACAGTATGGTATCACTTTACAAAGCAATTCTAATTTTTTCCATTTAATCGTTTACATGCCCTAAAGCCTATTTTTAGATCCCCTTAAAAATATTTCCCCAATGTTTAACCATACTTCAGGTTTCTTATTCACAGCTCAGCTTAAGTAAATCAGTTTAACTTAAGAGATGTGGAATAAAGAGCTGGATATATAATCTGAAAGTACAATGTGGTTCCCACCTGCTTCCTTGGGAGTTAATCACTAGTGATGACAGCCACATAGGCATGACTTACTTCACCCTCAGGTCTATACTTGGCAGGTTTCTTTTATTAAGCTAGAGCCAGTAATGAAGAGAATAATGAGTACGATATCTTGTAACCTCCCAGGATTCATCAATATTGCATCTACCACTAAACACAAACTAGAATAAGAAAAGCTTTTGACTCCATTTGAATTTTTGCTGAAGCCCCATCTTAAGATACAGTCTCAGACATTGCCACTTTATCCAAAAGATCTCACACTATTGCCACTCCTTTATGGAATTTCATCCCAGAAAACAATTTCTTAATTTGAGATTTACTTTACCTATTACAGTGATTAAGGTAGATGAGCTTGGTGGCTGGTGAACGTGACTATCTAGTGAGACATTTTTCTTAATAGTTAACTGTGGACTGAATATGTGGTTGGATTTTTACCTATGTTATCTGTGAAACTGACAAGGTGTTTGGCACACTTCAAATTAATTTGGCACCATTCAAATTCTTCCCACATACATAAGCACAAATTGCATGTTCTTATTGAATATTGCTAGAACTCCATGGCAAATCAAAATAGGGCAAGGAGAAGTATGCCAATTGCCATTTTAAGGTCAGTGCTTTGCATGACCAACTTTTATTTATTTCACATGTTGGAGAAACACTACAGGCCACGCAGAAGCAATAAAGACTTTAGGCCATGCAGGAACAAAGACACTGTCAAATTTAAGAGCCTGGCCATGAGTCCATAGGCACTAATCTAAGAAAAAAGTTTACCAATGCTCAGGAGAACTTTCCCCCAACAGCATGTTTCCATCGATTTTTCACCTTGCTCCACAATTACCTTAGCACCTTGTGCTTCGTAAAACACATTGTTAGATCTCTGGTGGTGGGAAGTGAATGTAAATCACAATTACTAAGAAAAGCGTGTTGGGAGCCTGACTACTACTTGGTATATTGCACTGTACTGTATTTTGTGATTCGACTTCGGGCTGTGCTAGGGGAGGCAGACCCAAGGGTCTGGCTGAAGTGATGGTCAGAGGAACTCCGCATGTGACCAATGGTGGCTGTCCCCCCCATGCTGCTACTGAAGCCCCCACCTCCTCCTAGACTGCTCATTCCACCTCCATTAAGGGCCCCTCCAGCACTGAGACCAGTGCCAACCATGCCACTGCTGACTGTGCCTCCATTCATTCCTGTAGAACCGCTAAATCCAGCTACTCCAGAGCCAGAAAGCACCCGCTCCGTCACAATCACATTGTGTGCATTTGACAACTCAGGGTGCACATTCAGATTCCCCATCATGCCAGAGGTTGGTCGGATTATTCTTTCT
The DNA here is from genome assembly GCF_000260355.1 of Condylura cristata. Lineage (NCBI taxonomy): Eukaryota > Metazoa > Chordata > Mammalia > Eulipotyphla > Talpidae > Condylura > Condylura cristata. The sequence goes on along the minus strand of NW_004567117.1, from coordinate 18,648,273 downwards.
GTCACTACCACATTTGATGACTCTCTCGGATCTGTCATGGTCAGAGAGGTAGGTAGACCTGAACTTGGTGCTATTACCCTTTCTGTCACTATCACGTTGGATGCATCTCTCAAGTCAGACATATCTAACATTCCATGAAAATCAGCGCCAGACATTGGGCCAACCACCCTCTCTGTCACCACAACATTTGATGGGTGTCGATTATCGTGAATGTGGACAGAGGGCTTCAGAGTGCCAGAGGTGGTGTAAGACTCGGTCACAGTGACATTACCATAGCTCAGAGGGTCAGGAATAGGAACAGGATGCTGTACGCCTGGCCCTGAAGGGTAGGTGTTCTCAGAAATTACTGTGGTAGTGCCAAAATGAGGGGACATAGGCTCTGTTCCCTGCTGAGGGCCATTTGGTTCAGTGTCCTCAGGTGGCCAGGAGGGATCCGGGAATGGATAGTCTTCCACTTCTTTTCCCAGGCTGATATCTGCCAACCTCTTAAATTTGGGTCCCAAAGTATCCAAGAAACTGTCATCCAGGTCTTCTCCAATAAAGCTACAGCAGCCCACGGAGCCAGCAGGAGAACCTACACCTTCAATGTCATATATGAGCAAACAGTCATTGGACGGGCGCCCTTCATCTTCATCTGCATAGGCGTACGCTTTCTGAGTTTACAGAGGAAATGGAAAATGAAATTATGAACACATAATTAACAATGACACAATTCTTTATTACTTTTTCTGCCATGACAACGCCAAAGAAGATTATATAAAATAAAATCTAACATCTACTAGTAAGGCTTTAAAAATCATTCTATAATTAATTGAAAGAATTTGATTATTAATTATTTTTTAACTATACTCTTCTGATTATTGTAATTAATTTAGAGCAATTTCTTCATAAGATTATATTCTAGATGCAAAAGTACCAAAAAAAAAAAAAAAGAATTATTGTAACCAGGTTGGAGTTCTATAAAAGAGATAAACTCCAAATGTACCAAGTGTGTGTTTTCCACTGTTTAAAATATCTATTTCATAGTTGATTTGGTTCATTCAGTATTGTTTTCTTTCTTTCAATGAATATGTATAGCAAATATTACAGTTCTGTGTTGATAAATTTCAATGTGGCTTTATTGAAATAAAATAGGACAGTTTTTGAAACAATAGGACAGTTTGAGTAAGGCCAGTTTTGGATTCAAAAGTACAGGCATCCAAAGACAGTTTAAAAATAGATTTTCCTTCAACTCAAAGCCCATAGATATATACTATTATTTCCTTTTTTCTGTTCATGATATTGTTTGTAAACTTGTGGGCTAAGTGCTAGAAATACCTTTATAATAACTCAACTCATTGTGCCCGTTCATTCAGAAATATTTATTGAATTCTTACTATTTATCAGACTCTCTATTAGAAAGCTTGCAATGCAGTAATGAGCAAAGCCAGGTCAAGTCCTGTTCCCTTAGATATTACATTTGAGAGGATGAGACAGACAATGCAGATTTGTCGGGAGTTATTACATGCAGAGTAAAGGGAGAGAGAGTGATGGGTAGCTCTTTCAGATAGAATGGTCAGTGATAGCATCTCATATAGGGATGTTTGATCAGTGACTAGAATGAAGTGATGGAACAAATCAGGTGTATTGCATATTCTGGGTATAAGGAGCTTTAAGTGCAAAAGTTTTGAGGTCCAACTAGTCTTTTCAGGAAACTGATACGCATTTGTGAGGAGATGACTATGAATTATTCCGATGGAGCTCAGCAACAAGACTATCTTATCTTTTTATATTGCTATTATAAAGACTTTTAATTAATATATAGTCAGAAATATAAGTCTCACTCCACTTCTTTAAGAGAGTTAATTAAGATAGTTTAGGTCAGAATGTAGAAAGACATAAATGCGTCAGGAACTTTGAAGGCTCACATCGTGTGTAACCATAGCCAATTTTGTCTCTGCCTGAGATGGCAGAATTAATGCTCACTGTTCTTAGAATGTTCTGGAAAAGTAGTATGGCTCTTGGGCCTACTCTTATTGAGTGCTTACTAAACTCAGCTAGGTAGTTTCATCATAAGTAGTAAACATGTGGACAGGAACTAAAAATGGTAATAACACATAAGCTAATGGAATTTAGTAGTGATGTGTGTTCCATAAAATGTTTACATAAGGTATTACAGAAATACAGATAAGGGAATATTAATCTTATTTTGACAAGAGGGCTAATAGTAAAAACTTCAGGGAGGCAGTGATGCTTGCATTGGGTCTTGCAAGTAGGAGAGGCTTGACAGAGAGATGAAGGGTTGGGCACATCCATCATCAGCAAAGCATAATGCAGACTAGGCTAGTGTGAATACTGCAAAGGTGTTTGGTAAATGGAATTGCTGGTAAGGAGTAACTGGAGATTTGCAGCAGGGTCAATTAGTGAATAAAATTAAATGCCATGTTAAAGAGTTCACACTTTACACCTCAGACAAAACAGAGCTGGGAGCTCTCCTTTGTCATTTGAAAGTGGGGGATAAAGTGGTCAGGTCAGTTCTGGAAATATTAAGCAGCCATATAGATTGTCAGAACTACAGATTGGAGGAACTAAGGAGATGCTTATCAGAGCTGTGTTAGGAAGTAGCAAGACCCTGGAGTACACCAGTAGACTAGGATGTTTGAAAAAGACCTTACCTGACAGAAGTAATTTTCCATGAAATTCATATTCAGACCTCCTTCTCTACATTCCCTCATAGAATTTCTTCTTAATGTTCCAGAATATTCTTGACATATCTCAGGTACACCTGATGTTTTAACTCCTTCTGATAACTCAAATCCAGTTGTTCTTTCTCCTCCTCCCAGGTCTTGCATTTCTCTTCCACAATACTCATTTGTATAAACCCCTGAAAATATTGATAAAAGTAAATACACTTTCTCTAGTGTATCTTAGATTAGAAATTAAGCAATTGCTATAATGAGTTTTTAGGAATACATTTGTGACAGAAAAAGAAAAGAAAAAGAAATTAAGGTGCTACAAAAAGAAAGAAGGTAGAAATCCAATATTGAGGCCCTCCCTCCCTCCCTTGTGGTGCAACAGGTTAGGATGCAACACGACAGGCTGGCAGCAGCTGCTTCAGTGTGAGGTTGACTCCCTGCCACAGAGGTGACCCACATGGTGCAGCAGACTTCTTCTGACCCTCCCGCTGCCATCCTCAGCAGTGTACTTCGTTGAACTGCCTGTTCTGCTTCCCACTCTGTCTCTGGTGAATCCTCTCACTGCCTCTGCACTTCTGGCCTGTACCCCAGTTCTGTATGCATAAATAAATAAATCTTTAAAAAGATACGATACTGAGCTCAAAGTAATATTAATCAAATTGTTAATCTGATAATTATTTGACTACTAGATGTTGAGTCAGATGGAGGAAGGCTGCATACAAGTTATAAAACTATGTCTTTGAGAATTTGATTCTAAATTGAGTGAAGTTGGAGAAAATACCCAATTCTAAAAGAAAAAAAAATAGTGTAAGAATTCTCCAGTGGGGAGAACAAAGAGAGAAGGGAGCACAATGGACCATGGTGTGACTAGGGGCGATTGGTTGATGGGTGGACTATGGTGGGGATACTTGAGGAATGGGGAGTCCTCAAGTATCAATAACATAAGCCAACAATACCTCAATTGAAAATAATAAATTTAGTAATTAAAATAATGAATACTCGAATGCATTATTAAATGATTGCAGGTCTTCAGAAGAAGACATGAGAAATACTGGCTTCCAGAGGAGAAGCTATGGCACAGAAAACCTTGGATTTGCACTTGGATATGAGGAGTGATGAGGAACTGGTAGAATGTTGTGGTGGGTGAAATAAAACAATGGTCCTGACAAATGATGGAATTGCCAGGGAGCTGGAAAGAGTTGATAGTGGCTAGGTGTCTTAGGCCTTCAATATTTCATAGGTCTTAATTTTAAGAATTGTGTTTTTTCTATTTCCATTACTCTGGTGCCTCTCATTGTACTTTGTTCAACATTTGTGCAGATATTTGTGGATTTAATATGGTAGAAAATCATAGGAAATGCTGGTGGATTTGATCATTTGATAAGTCTTGGGAACTTTCCTGGGTGTCAGTGAATAGGAAGCTATGACACAATCACAAATGTCTGCTTTTGAGGTCAGGAACAATGGTGTTAACAAAAACAGATATATCGGGAGGAAGAAATATGCTTAAAGAGTAGCATTTCTAGTTCTACAAATTGTAAATATTCCTCTGCCTCTCGCATGTTAAAGTGTTAAAAAATAAGAGAATCAATAACATTTATCTTGAAAAATGACAAGATGGTATGATAATTTTCAAAGATATGGGAATTTTTTCAATAGCTTTTTTTTTCTGTTTATGAGAGTGCTAATTATCTACTTAGTATGTAGCCTTAATTGTGTTCTGGTTTCTACCTGTGATTTAGCCTAGAAATCTGTTTGGAAGCAAGTGATGGTGATGGTCTAATCAATATACAAGATGAAACCCTATAACATGGATACAACCTTAGCTAAGAACTTTGAATGATTTTGATAGTGTTTCCGGTGCTCACTTTCAATTTAAGAAATCGGAATTTTTTTCAAGTCAACATTTATCTGATGCTGAGGTTAGACATAGTTTTTCTTTCCCATGACAGCAACTGAAGTCAGAGTGATTTTGAATCATTTATAAATTGTGGTGGTCCCTACTGACCTCACTAAATGAACACAGATCTGTTTTGCACTTTAATACAAATATATATTTTTTTGGTAAATAATATTTGCTCTATTAGACAAAAAACCCTCAACTCAAATTGAATCAGGATTACAATGCAATTCTTTTCTAATTATTGAGGTCCTATTCATTTTATCTCCTAAGCATTCTCTGATGATTGAGGAAGATTTGAAAATTCATATATAAGAATAGTACTTGTCATCGGTTTGTCTTTACTAACTAATTTGTAAATTAGTCATCTAAAAAGGATTGAGAGAAGCCATTTTTAAAAACAAAGATATTTGAGAAACAGCAAAGTATGTAAAGAGGGAGAACAGAATTCCTTCTTAGTCAGTTGAATTGTTGAAATGAAATTTCTTACCTGAGTTGTCAATGCATTCAATTATATTTGCATTATCAGGTGGTATTTGTGGTACACAGATGGTTCCCAAATCCTAAAAGACAAAACCAAAGTTTTTCTATTGTAGTGATTCTTTTCTGTTTATAGTTTAACATTGTTTTTTTCTCAAGTTACCTGAGATGGTTTAAAATAATACTATGTAGGGAAATTTCGAAACCCGCTAAAAAGTGAAGCTTATTTGGAAAGGCTTCCTGGTTTCTTCCATCTTATTTGAATGTACTTTAGATTTCTTTTTATTTTCCCTATTAGCTACCCCAGAACAAACAAGAGGATAGACTGAGTGGGACTGGCATGGTGCACGTGCCTGGTTAGGTGGCTCCCAAAGGCTGTCTCTTCAGATTGTCAGCACTTACCCTGAGTTCAGGCTGTGGTCCTTCTAATGCCCAGGGCTGAATTGCTCCATCAGAACATTCAGGAACAGGCTCAAATCCTGCTCCGCCACTAGGGCCACCTCCACAATCACAGCACATCAACAAAAATGGGACCACTGATGAAAGGACAAAACATTGGAATTAGTAGGCAGGCTCCATGGAAACAAATCAACCTGCTTTTGCTGGTTATATTAGACTCTCCAATATAATTACATTTAATTCTAAAACTATGAAATGTTCTATGAAAGCAAACTGCACCATGGCGAAACACCAAATCAATATGAGCTTCAGTATACTAGACTGCAATCAATTTTAGTTACATAGTATTCAAATTACAAATATTATCCCTCAATTAAAGCAGTTTAGTCTTGTCATTGCCTAAAAAATAGTAAAAGCAACTGGGTGGTATAGTTGATTCTTCATCCATGTCTTCATTTTTCTTCTTTCACACTGGCTTACCTTTTTTTATCCTGGAAAAATTTCATTGAAGCAAATCCTTTTTATGCTTCAAGCATTTCTTCGCTATGAGGCTATTATTTCCCCTACATGGATATCTTTTTTGAAGTTAATTATGCAAAAGTAGAGATCATTAAACTGTTTAACAATGTTCTGTTGAGCAACTGGATGGATTTTCCTCATTCAAGTTTGTAGCTCAGAGTCTTTTACATAATATGATCTTAGGATAGTTTTGAATCTAGGAGTATTTGATTTAAAAGCCCACATATAGCTTTTAAATCTTTCAGTAGCTACATCACCTGAAGGTAGTCACTAATATCATAAAAACACCAACTGAAAATCAAAGTCTTATACCGTGTCCAGTAGAAATAACAACTGGGTTTTGATAAAAACTTTTAAAAGGGTGAAAGAATTATTTAAAGTTAGGGAAAATCCAGTTTACTCATTAATATAGTGAGAACTTTCTAATTCATGGCTATTTATGTTTTAAAAGAAGTAGAGGTACAAAATATTTCATATATAAATACTTTGTTTAATTTTGCGGACTTTTTAATTAGTTAATTTAATTTTAATTAATTTAACTTTAATGTGCAGATTTCAGCCTACTTACTTCAAAGCTCTCATTATTCCTTAAAGCTGTCTGTAGCATAGACTATTGAGTCCAATGTAGATTTAAATAAATACCTCTGGATTCAAAGCTACCCCTAAGTCTTATCATATTTTCAAGAAAACAAATCACCTAAGATGATTTTCCTTCTTTCTCCTTCCCTTACTATATACTTTCCTCCTTATATGGCTTCCCTCTGTCTTCTTGCCTTCTGTACATATTCTTATTAACACCCAATTCAGTGCTCACTTTACAGGGCCTTTTCTGATTGTTTCCATAATTTCTTCACTCATAGTTTTCTTCACTCAAACAACAATATGAACCTGTGTGTTACAGCTCTTATTTCTATAGTATAAGTGGTCAAATGATTTAATTTTTCAACTTACAAATCCATCACTAAACAGAATGCTTTGAAAATTGCACAAAATCAGAATTTGTACAATATATTTTATGAAGGGGTTTGAAAATGTATCACCTCTTTACTATATTTTTTGAGGGGAACATATAAATAGAAGTGCTCAGATACTTACATCCTAAGACTAAGAATCCCATGATGAGTAATCCAATGCCAGCAGGACCAAAATGTACATTATCAAAAATATTTTGCCCATCAACATAAGGGCCATTATTAGGGTCTCTTGAGATGGGAGTAATTCCATAATCAGAAGAAGTGATTTCGTCTGGGTAAGTGGTGGGGCCACCTTCTTTAGAACCAGTACTGCCTGTAGTGGTACTTTCCTCATCTCTCCAGTCACCGTCAAGATCAATATTAATTGTACCAGTACAAGTTCTTTGAAGAGAATCTGTAACATAGTTCAAAATGGAAGAAATGTTTTATACAATCATTAATAATAATAATAATAATAATAATAATAATAATAATAATTGGTGAGCAATCCAAAGTTGTTTTCTTTTTGCAGCAATGTCTTCACTCCCATCAGTTCAGTAACTTTCCATATTGTTCTTAGTCTGTGACTTAGTATTTAAATCAAACCACATGTAGCCAAGACACAGAGATATAAATGCTTATTGATGGATGAATGTGTAAAGAAGTTGTGGAATATACACATAATACAATATTACTTTGCTGATAAAAAAGATGAAATCTTGCTTTCATGACAAAATGGATGGGACTTGAGGTGATTAGGGAAAGTGAAATGAATTAGAAAGAAGAAGATACATAATGGACGATTTCACTATACATGGTATATAAATGGACAAAGCAAAAGAACTAGCAAAACACAATAAAAATAACTCAGATTCTGAGAATGAAATGGTAGTTACAAGTGGGGAAGAGGTGGGGAGTGGCAAGGAGGTTAATTTTATAATGGTGAGCGGTATTGCAAGTTTGGGGGGGGTGCAATGTAGGATATACATATATTAAATGTGAAGTTATACTCCTGAACCTTACCAATTTTTGGAGAACAATGGTAAATCAATCAATCAAGCTAATAGTTCTCTTGAAAATTGTCTCATGTTGCAAAGCATTAACAGTAAGTGCCACATTATGTATTGGCCAGCAGTATGTTATAAAACACATGGGGGGGTATCTCTAGATTGTTTATGTACTCCTATCCAAATGTTAACATGTTAATTAATATTTGCTGTTTTACTTTGCTCTTCGGCCCTTATTTATTTTTCCTTTTATGAACTGACAAAGCCAACAGATTTGAAGTAAGTTGGTTAGTCATTTCTATAGAAATCTCCCAGTCACAAATCAGCCTATCTCCAAATTCAAAACCAAGAACTCAAGTAACTCATAAAAGTGGGAACTAATGCTGTTGGAAGTGAGGAGGAATCTTCACACCAGTGAGAAAGTGAAACATATTTGTTTCAGAAGCAGATCTTTAAGAGTTTGTTTTTGAAAAAGTTTCAA
>NW_004567117.1:18638937-18639524 GCF_000260355.1 Condylura cristata | reverse complement strand
TTGTTCTTATTCTGTTAGATAGATGTGAGCTCAGTTGAAAGACTTTGTATATTGATGTTACCTTAGACTGTGGTATACTGGCTGCATTTGGGATTCTATCTGATGTCAAAGTCCATGTTTCTATAGTTCAGCTATGTTGATTGCTATATCAACATGTCTAATGTTGAAACCCAGGAAGTTGAAGATTTGATGACAAAAGTCTGATAATTTTGTAAGCAAAACTTCTAATTTCCCTTTTTTGTGTAAAATTAAGGTCAACATTGAACATAAGAAAAGGAGTAAAATAGTCTTTGCTTAAGCAATTTAATCACTAAGTCAGTAAAGATCTAAATATGGATGAAATTAAAATATTTATACGTTTAAAAACATTTCTTTTGATATTTGCAGAAAAGATCAGTATAATACAGTTAAGATTTGAATTGGAGTGACTTATGAAATGCTACTTTCTTTCTTTTACAGATTTATTTATGCATACAGAACTGGGGTACAGGCCAGAGGTGCAGGGGTGGTGAGAGAATTCACCAGAGACAGAGTGGGGAGCAGAATTGGCAGATCGACGAAGTACACTGCTGAGGGGAGCAGTGGGC
>NW_004567117.1:18599658-18638637 GCF_000260355.1 Condylura cristata | reverse complement strand
CAAATACAGTGAAGAGAAGCTAAGCGTCTCTAAAATCCCAGCACTAGTAAGTGATCAGTGATGGTATGGGATACAAATGCAGTCTTGTTCCAGGACTCATTGGTTTAGCACCAAGTTCCATTGCCCCTCATATTATTAAAGTTTTGGTTCTATAATACTCAGTAGGAAACTTTTGTTGAAAGAAGGGTTATTGCAAAATATATTAGTTAAAAATTTTTAAATCTGAGCATATACAAAACTTTCTTTAGAAAAGAAGTGAAGTTGGCTGCTTACCATCTATTGAAAGAATTGTTCCTTGGTATCTTCCATTTAGCATTTCATATTGTTGCCTGGTAACTCTATTTCTCAAAGTAATTATTCCTGTTCTTGAATCTATATCTAGCAGACCACCTGGATTATTTCCCATGACATATCTATATTTGAAAGAAAACAGTATAATTTAATAGCAGTTAACTTTTTAAAAAGAGGAACAACTTTAATTATGGAACATAGATTCCATATGAATCTGCGTTTTATATGAATCTATGTTTTATATGAATATTGTTTCTAATGACTAGTGACAATACTTCTTAGTGCAGTCTTAGTTTCTTGAGAACACTGAGAAATAGATAGAATTAAAGGATAACAATAAGATAATGACAAGAAAAAAAATACTGAGGAGCCATTTCTGATGGGATGCCTCTAAAACCTACTTGGCTATCAGAATAATCCTTCCATGCTTTTATTTTGATCTCCAAATCAGATGAAATCAAATCAACAGAACCATCATGGAAGACGCAGGTTATGGGAATTGCTGAGTGGTTGTTAAGTTCCAAATTGTTCTCTTACCAATTAAGTTATCAGCCTGCTTCATTTTCTCCCTAACTGCACTTTTACACTCCATATAGCCAATGACTTTACAGAGGTTCTTTTGGATTTCATATTATGCCTTTGACTGGTGCCTCTATCTTACTTTCTGTTCCCTTTCTTAGCTCTTCTTTGACTAACAGTTTCTTTTATATTTATGTATCTGTATTGGTTTGATAACTATTTCAGCTATTGTACTAAGGGAGGGAATAAAACTGAGAGCAGGTGGGGGAGGTATAGTCCATTCTGATTTCATGTCTGTGGGGATCAAGTATTGAACAGCAATGAAGGAACAGTATGACAAGAACTCTAAAAGAAGTATTCTGTGTAAGGAGAAAATAGAGAACTTTACAGAACTCATCTGTGAAATCTTCCCATTCCCCCACCTTGATCTCCAGTATTTTTTATCACAAGCATCTGTGTAAAATGTATGTGTGCATATACTCACAGTTTTTCATAATCAAGAGGAAATAGCATTATTTTTCCCTAATAGAGGCAATTTCTTAACCATAGAGGCAGTTTCTTACACCAACATTAAATAGTGTTGGACAAGCTGAAGAAAGCAATTGAAATTAATGAAGTCACACAGATTTCAATATGAGCAAACTTGCAATGGAAAGTCAGCCTACATATTCTTCCAGGAGGAATAGCCAGTGAACTGGTCACTAAAATATATAAATATATAATGCAGGAATGCCAAACTTTTAAGACTATGTTTTCACATTTTACATCTTTGTATCTTACATTTTGCACACAATTTAATGTTCTATTAAGCACTCTAAATTTAGTGCCAGTTCAGCAGTTAGAACTTTTTATTTTGAATGATGTTTTAAAAAGAGAATGAAAAGTACTTTGAGATGCTTAAAATATTTAAAATCAACATGAACTGAAGTTCACTATTTGTTGAAAATTAGTTGGAAAATGCCAGTCTTACCGAACAGTTGTTGAAGGCTGATTTGTGTCTTGATCAATAGCTACAAAGTCTCCCAATTTATAATTTTTCCCCATATTTCTATTTACTACATATGTCTTTGAACCTGGGCGGAACACCGGGCCTTCGATTACATTTTTCACTTTCACAGAGACTGAAGTTGCTGTGAGTTTATATTGAGACATAATTGATTGATGAAATTCAGCTTTATTTCTAACACCAAGGCTAAGTTGCAGATTGTTTACGGCTTCAAAATCTAGGGCCTAGAAAATAAGAGTGAAATATTTTTACTATAAGAAGAAAAACATTCCAGGAGAAAGAGAAATTCATTGAGAATAACAAAAATAAGTACTCTATATCTCATATATAAATCTATAGTTTACTCTATCATTCATTCTTACAAACACATGAAAATATAGTAAGAAAAACATCCAAGTGTCTATGACTAGTGGTTGAAAAGTTGGAAATGTATGACATGGGCTCTAATTGTCAACTAAGCAAATTAAAAATTGAGAATAACAGACGTCAAATCCATGCGTTGTATAGTACAAATACATTTATGTTAGTTTCTATCATTTAATATTTCTCAGAAAGTAAGTCTATTTATGGCAAGTATGAGCGAACTACATTGTAGTTGCAATCATTTGACTTGTTTTACCTACAAAGAACTACTTACGGACATTTCTATAAAGGCAACGTCTTTCAAATAAGTCAGGTAATAGAATGTTATATATAAATCATAAAAGAAAATGCTTATATTTTCAACATTTTCTGCAAAAGTTCATTTCTCATTATAAAATAATCAAGTAATCACTTTCACTATGAAAAATGGTGTTAATGTCCATTATTAATAAAATGTACAAACAACTATGCATTATGCCCAACTACCAAGTATTTTTCAAAGTATTCACATGAGAGTAATTAGATGGCCATCATTTCACACACAGAGCTCTCTAGTTAGCTAAAAATGTAAAATTGTGTCCTCATTTTGGCTTTTGTTGTAATTTTCAGAATGGCTATAAAATCATGTATTATATATATATGTATGTATTTTATATATATACATGATTATATATGTATTTTATATATATATACATGATTACCTATATTACCTATAATATATAATAATATATATAATATATAGGTACACATATTACCTATAAGTAATTGTAGCAAAGGAATGATGCCATGTCTGGGAGAAAAATCAACACCATTACATTTTATGGATAGAGATACAAATCTTCACACTACAGATTGAGGAAAGGCTTATTATCTAAAAAAGTAGTTTGGGGTATAATAGAGTAGGACAATTTCCAAAGCATATAATCTTAGTATAGTAGGAAGGGTATTAACTTAACAGCTAGAGAAACTTAAGTTTGAATGCACCCTTACTAGCTATGAGAACTCGAACTGGTCATGTGTTCTGTCTAAACCTCACTGTATTTTTATCTGCATGTGTACATATAATCTCATTTTCAGATATTGCATGAGGGAATAGACTAAATCATGTGCACCCACCTCAGTACATGGAAGCTATAGACATGTTCTCAGTTTATAAAAAATTATGACACATGATCCCCATTCCCATAGGAATCAAATTCCTTCAGGGTTTATTTCCTATGGCTTTTCTGAAGAAGCAACTGCTAAAGGGGGATTATATCTGACCTTGAAATGTACTGATTGCACGCATCCTATACAATCCAATTGCAATTCATGCAGACTTAGCAATAGACTAAACAAGTTTTATAGCATAAGGCAGACCTTCACTGTCAGTTCCTTAGAAATCAGATACTTCCCCCTTCATTGGCCTCCACACCAGCCATTGCAGAGGAAATTCTGTTGCAGGTAAATGTGGTGAATCATTGATATTGAGAGGAATAAAAGAAAATTCGGTGTTTGAAACCAAATTTCTCTGATTTGGACCAAATCTCTAGTCTATTCATGATTATAATAGCTGTTGGCCAGCAGCCACAGTGAAATGGGAATGTGAAAGTTCTCCAATCACAGTAATCTGATAAAAGCCCTCCAGAGGAATAAACAACTTTCACCTGATGAATATTTATGTATAATGATGATATACGTATTGACATAAATACACATAAAATCCATGTTGAATCTGCTTTAAAAATATTGTCAAAACATCTAAAACAAAACCTTAGGGATTAATCATACTTTATTGTAAACACAAAGTAAGACATATGTTTAAAAATGCTATCGCTTCTGGTTGAAAGCATTGTATGATCTATGTGTGATCTGCGAGGGAATATGGTCTTGACAGAAAGGAGTATCATGTTAAAGTTCTATCCTTGCTTTGTGTAATGACAGAAGTAGGAAGCTAAAATAAACTTTTCTATAAAATGCTATCAGATATCATGTTACAATATAGTACTTTTGATTTTTTCACTCCGTCAAATTTTGAAATATTAATATCATTTTATTTTAAGCTTAAAAAGTCAACAAAAGACCAAACAATAAAATGTTTAAGGTAATTATACCATACCTTCACGACCTTTAAAGTCCCCACATTTGTTCTTTCATTCATTTCTATTTCAAACCAATTTCCCTCGTTTCCAGAGATAAAGAAAATCATTCCCATCCAGTTAGCTGAGTATTCTTCATCCAAATCGATGATTCTAATTTGGAGTAAGTCTGGATATAGAGCATTTTCTTCTATAGTTATGTCATACTGAAACAAGTAAAAAAGTATTAACACAAACTGCGAGCTAAAAAAAAGCTATGCTAGGCTTACACTAGAATGTTTAGAGCTATTCTTTATTTAGAAGTAGGACTTTTATAATCTCACTTTTCATTATTTAAATATGCTATTTTCCTACATAGTATATAAACTACACAAAAAGTAGATGGTTATATTTGGTTATATGTAACTAAAGATAATATGTACACCTAATAAATAGAGTTGTTTTTGCTAATGCTAGAATGTAATGAATTTTAAGTTACTCATTTTAATACAGACACTTACAGAAGAATGTTCCATGTATGGGATGTTATCGTTGACATCAAGGATTTTAATGCTGCATTCACACTCTGCTGACATGCCATCTGCCCCGCCATCTCTGTCTGAGCCTCTTACAGAGAGACTATATTGGCTGTATTGCTGAAAATACACATTATAAACATACATTCTTTACTCCATTTCATGCAAAGTTCTTTTGGATTTTTTATCTCAACACTTAAATAAATCTATGATGGAAACAAGAACAACATATTTGCTCTTAGGGATTTTAAAATTCTACAAATGTTATGTAAGTTGGTATGGAAGTTTTCATCCCTTGTTATTTTTAAGGATTGAAAAAGATTATAACGGGTGAAACTGACCAAATGATGAGGGGAGAGAGGTTAAGATTTATCAAGGATTTACGGCATGAACCTTTCAAACCCTAAATAATCAGCCTCTGGGTGTGGAAAAAGAGTCAACAAATGGTTTGCACTTGCCCAAAGTTACAGCAATGGATTATAGCAGTTGAATAGGTGATGATGAGTTTATTTTAATTCTACTCAATAGTTTTATGTTTTTAGAAGCTGGCAAAAACTCTGAAATCTTTCCCAGATACAATTATTTATGTATCCTTATTCAAAATTGTGGGCATAAGTTTAAGGGGTTTATAGTTAACAGACATCTGAGGTAAAGACTCCAGGTTAAGGCTATCTTCCCAGTGACTACAGAGTTTTTTTTGCTCTGTAGAATCTTCACTATCCAAATTCTTTTGACTGAAGGAGTCAGATTAGACCCTTTAAGAAAGCTTGAGAAGGAAAAAACTAAACAGTTACTTCCTTCTCTTGGTAACTTTTTAATAAGAAATAAAGGAGATCTGATTAACCTAGAAACTTATGACACTTGAGTCATTGAGAGTAGAAACTAATCTGATTTTCCTTAAACCTGGGAGTCACTAGAGGGACTTTAAAACATTTGCCATTTTAAAACAATCATAAAATTAAAATTAAAATTTAGCATACATATCTAAAATATATACAGAGTAAGTAGTTACACACTAACTAAATTTTAAAAATAATGAAACAGTTCATATTCACGGAACCTCAAAGCATGCTAGAAACCATATAATGTCGATTACAATTTTTAAACAATTATTATCATTATTATTTATTGAATGGAAAGATTAGTCTGGGTTTTATTGATTTCTATCCATCATTATGATACTTCTAAAGTAATTAGTGGTGGCTAGTAGGTAGATAAAGGATTAAAGAAAAGAGTTTATTTGTCAAATAAATCTAAGACATGGCAGGTTAAAGAACGATGAGCAAGTTTCTCAGCTTGTATGATTTTTTGAGTTTCTGTCATGTTTACACACACAGCGAAGAGCCAAGGTTGGGATAAAATGACAAATTTTTACATATTTGTTTCATTATAAAACATGCTTTTGAAAAATTGAAATTTTGCCTCCTCCTTATGAAAACTTGACATACCCTCAGAATGGCTTTCTTAAATTGAGGTGAATATGATAGTAAAATTAAATGAAAACTGACAGTGTAAAATATGTTTGAAGAATCCCCTTTTTAAAATTTAAAGACAAGTTTTCAGCTGTATCATGTGAAAAAATTATGTAATCAAAAATTTTAAAATAGTTTCCTTTTCCTTTTTCTTTCTTATGTACTCTTGCCTTCAGAATCAATTCCTTTTAAGACTAAAATGTGATTTAAAAAAAAAAAAGAGAAATTACCTCCCTGTCCAGAAAATTATTCATTGTTCGAAGTTCCCCGGTATATCTGTTGATAATAAACATTGGTGAATCAGAAGGTTGCTGGCTTATGATCTTGAAGGCTATTTTGGAGTTCAAATTATTTGGTTCATCTGCATCAGTAGCATTGAGTACCATCACTAGGGTATCTAGAAATAAAGGAAAATTGATTGTTTGTTATATAACAACATACATATTGCTCTGCCAGGAAGTATGAGGGTTAGTTTTCTGCAGAATGTGTACTGTATCATTTGCCCTTTCTACTTCTTCAATTACTGAATATTTTAGCCACTTTTTATACCTTTGTTCTAACAGAAAGATCATGATTTACCAGGGGCCTAAATATAGTATAAAAATAAATGTGTTATTCTGAGTTTTCATTTTGCATTTTAGTATAATTTTTTAAGGTTTCTGTGATGGAAAAAAACTGATAGTAAAACCAGAATGAATCTTTCCCAACTATAGCACATTCTAGGTTTATAGTTTTGGCTTCAGTTTCCACCTCAATAGGATTATCATAATACCATCTTCATGGAATTCACAGGAGAATGAAACAGTTAAATGAAAGAAAATGATGTAATTTCCTATTAAGTAATGCACTCTCAAGAAATAAATGTTGTTGTTCTTTTTTTGTGTGTTCCCTAGTGGAGTTCCAGGCAACTAGTTGGGTTAAAGAGATGCTGGTTTACATACATATTTGGCCATATCCCTCATCTTTCCCATTAGTCTTATAAGTAGTTTCGATGAAGGACATTAGGGAGTGTGTAAAGCTGCCAGTGCTCATAGAGATGACCCTGCCACCATGCGGAGTCCCCTTGTGGAATCTACTACAAGGTGGTATGAGCGTAGCATGAGGTGATCCTTGTGTATGACTGATGGGAGTTGCTTCCTCAGCTGGAGTCACTATGGAGCCTCCCTCATGCTTTTCTCTCCTGCATATTTTTCTACACGCTTTTAAATTCCTGATAGTTTAGCCTCTAGCTGCCTGGCTATTAAAAATGAGCTTGAGGCACAAGAGTTAGGACGCAGCACTGCAAACTAGCTGTTGCAAGCTCGATCCCCAGCCCTGAAAGTGATCCACATGGCGCCGCAGACTTCCCCTGTCTCGCCTGCTGCTTCCCTCATTACTGTACTTCGTCAGTCTGCCTGTTCTGCTCTCCACTCTGTCACTGGTGAAGCCTCTCACTGCCCCTACAGCTCTGGTTTGTACCCCAGTTCTGTATGCATAAATAAATAAATCTTTAAAACAAATAAAAAGAATGAATCTGAAGTCAGTATGTAGTATATTATTTATATAATAAAGTGATTACTTACTTGCATTAGAATTTTCTTCTATTTGTCCTACAAAAGTAGACATAGAAAATACTGGAGGATTGTCATTTATATCCAAAACCCTGACTCTGAGCTCCAGAGGCCTCTCTAAATCTTGTCCCTGTGAATTTAGAGCCCGGCAATAGATCTAGGAAAGAAAAGAGGAATAATGATATGGTGCAACACATATTTATTATGTTCTTACCTGAGGAATTCAATTAGGCACTGTGGGTAACTAAAAGAAAAGTAAGATATTATTTCCTACTAAAATGTTGGCACAATCAAGTACTTCTAATATTAAAGGGAGGGCCCTTCCTGGTGGTGCAATGGGGTAAGGCCCAGCTCTATGGAGTTTTCTACAGCCTCTGCAGTGTGAGTTCGATCCCTGCCCAGAGAGGTGACCCACATGGTGCAGCAGACCTCTCCTGACCCACCCGCTGCTCCCCTCAGCAGTGTATTTCAGTCTATCTGCCTGTTCTGCTTCCCACTTTGTCTCTGGGGAATCATTTCACCCACCCACCTATGACCTGTATCCCAGTTCTTGTATGCATAAATAAATAAACCTTTAATAAAATTAATTAATTAATTTGAGAGAAGGAAACATGATACATTATATGAACAAAGCACTATGTTCACAGAAGAGGATGCAATAATTGAGATATACCTTAAGAGAATTTCAACAGGTAGAGCAGGGAGTTATCAGGATGTTCAAGCAAAGCGATTAATGTGAAGAGAGTGATGAAAGCCATTTGTTTTAAATTAGGAATAGGAATTATTGAGTGGTTGAAGATGCAGGAAACAGAGCTTCAAAAATATAAGCTATGCAGTGCTTATGTGGCATTTGTATATTGTTATTAATTACACTTGAAGAGTGTGTAAGTATACAATGTACTGTTTTACCTATTAGGTGTATTACATGTAAGAATCATTGTTTTTGAGGAAAGTTAATAGGCTGGGATGCTGGTTTAGAATTTGTGAGAGATAAAGCAGGAATATATATCTGGAACAGAAGGCTAGGGAATTAAACCAGTTTTAGGAATAAGAACTAGGAGTATGAGTGAAAGTAGCAAGGACAAATTATTGCTTCAAGGCATTTTGGAGATTTGATCAGGTTTTGACAGCAGAAGTAACAAAATAAAGGAAACTTTTTCTTTAGAGTTATTTATTATTACATTAACACTGTTTTACAGCTCTGCATGTGATTCAGAAATATAGGATCCCATCTCTTCAGATGTAAGTTACCAACTTTTACTTATTTTGGTTTATATTTGTTTCTGAGTATTAACAAATGTTGACTATAAGAGATAGAAATGGAAACAGCTAATGGAGCTGGCAAAGAAAAATGAAAGAGATAAAGTTGATGGAATAAGGTGCTTGAAAAAATAGGTAATTATGTGACAATAGATATCTTTGGGACAGGCTTTGGAAAAAAAGCAGAAAATCGGTTGTGCTTATTATGGATTTAATACAGAACATTTCTGAGTAAGAGGGGAAAAGAATTAATTGAGAAAGTTTGTGATGGAGGGACTATAACTTAATGAAGTTTGTCATAAGGTCAGCTGCTTACAGTGGAAGTGAAATTGAAGGTTTAAAAAAAGAACATGTTTAAGCATTGTCACAGCTCCTGTAAAGAATGGAGTGAGTTTTGTTAAAGATAAATAAGTATTTTCAAGGCATATTCTGAACTCACTTACGTTTGAGTCATGTGAATTTATAGTAAACTATATTCACTCAAAAAAGGCTCCCTTAATAGGTCTAGAAACACCATCTGCCATCTGAACACGCTAGCTCACCAATGGGGTGAGCAAGACTAGAAGCTAACAAATTTGCAAAGTAACTCAAGTGAAGCACTCCTTTGCTAAACTTTGTGCTGCTCATGATTAAGAGACAACAAAAATAGCTAATATTGAGAATTTTGAATCTTAGAGCCATTACCTCATTTAAAAAATAATTAAATTTAAAAACTCAAATGTGATCTGAGTTTAAGATATTCCAAAAATAGTTTGGCCAGAACATAGAGAATTTTATATGGAGCCCACTTACAATAAAGTAAGGCGTGACTTCTCGATCAACTATGGATGTGATATTAATTTCACCAGTTTTTTGATTAACGATGAAGATCCCATAAGGTGGCTGATCAATTCCTACTCCAGAGATACGGTATGTAACCTGCTGGTTTGCAGCACAGTCTGAATGAATCTGTGGAAAGAGTACAAGTGAAATTACAAAGAGCAAATAAAGAGTGTTATGTTTATTATGCAATAGTTTTCTTAAGAATTTCTTTCACTTTCAGGAAAAGCTGGAAGTAGAGAATTATTTTCTTAGATAAATGGAATAACTATAGCTCCAGTGTTTTCAAATAGAAATTCAATTTCTGTTTCTACCACATAATAAAAAAAATTACCCTAAGAAGTTAGTAATCACCTTAATTGAAGTCTATATTGTCATCATTGATTCATTCATTCTTTCATCCAGCATGTACAACTGATCATTTTCTTTTTAGTTTCTGTGTTAGCACTGGGGATAAATGTGGAACATTTTACCTTTTTGGGAGTTTACCAATGTGAAAAGTTTTAAAAGAAATTTTGAAAGTGAATTTATATAGGTAACAGGAATTATCTGAAACTGTAGAAGTTCTTAATACTGAAAATGGGAAGAACATATTAGCAAAAAAGTGAGGAAATCATTCCAAATGAATGATTATAGAAAAAGGGCTTTGAACTAAAATGACTATAATAAGCAAATCATACTGGAGAGTCTCTGTGAATATCTGTGTATATTTGTATGTGTGTCTGTATACATATATTTGTATATATATTAGTATATAATTGTATATATTTACATTAGTATATGAGCAGGCCTCTGAGTAAGTGGATTTATTTCTGAGGGTGTGTGTGTGTGTGTGTGTGTGCACGCGCAAGGTATATGTCCGGTGTATATGTACCAAGGAAACTAAGGGAAAATGAAAGGAAAAGAGTGTGAGACGTTTTTTTGAATGATTATAAAAGAACCAAAAGTAGGAATTCAATTTGAAAAATTTGAATTTGAATATAAACACTGTGCTCTGAATGATTTGAGTATTAAATACTTTATGTTTTTTCATCTAACATTTGGGATAACACATGGTCTTATGTATTGATTTCTCTGAAGTGTGGCAATGCTTACCTGAGTGCTTCATCTGTCCTCTTAATGCCTTCCATTTTCATAATCTGAGTCCTAACTTCTCAGTGAGATAGGCTAATGAAAATCTGACACACAGATTCTTTTGAGACTTTAACCACATCTGTCCTGATGTTTGATTGTATGCTTGGGGGGTGGTACTCACTTTGGCAATCGGGTTCCGTTTTGAGTTGTCTTCCCCTTCACGACAGGCTGCAGCAAACTTGATCCATTCCCGTTTTTGTCTTCTGACTGTGTACCACTTGATGGTGCCATTTTTAGCACTGTAATCTCTTACCTTGAGTGGGGAAGAGAAAGTAATACTATCTGACTTTAACTCATAATTCACATTCCAACAAGGATTTTAGAAAAGGGATAATTGTAATGTCAGAGAGGATATTTAATTGGCAAAGCTGATAATTTTGACAATCTATATATTTTAGCGTAGCACCAACTGTACTTAGAAACATGAGTTTTCTTTGGAAACTATGTTGTTACTCCCAAATCATTTTTAAATTTTTATTTTGGAAAAAAATGAATTTGCTCTATATTACCTGGACTCGAAATTCACTGTTAACTTCCACCACCACCTATAAAAAAGAAAACAATCATAGTGATTAATTTTTAATTGAATGCTTTATAATTCATATTATCCTGTTGTTTAAAAATCAAACAATAAGTATTATGAGTCATTAGTATTAATTTAAAAAAGCAGAGGCAGGTGCTTTATCTTTCTGGTTTACCTTTCAAGTTTATTAGGATGCTAAGGATTCCTTTACTTTTTGGGTTTTTACCTTCAATTTTGTGCTTCATTAATATTTTTTTTTCATCTTTTGCCTGTACAGATACTTGTAATCTTATGAGTTAGGATTTCAGTTACTAGAACCGGGAGAGAATAAGTTCTGAGAGCTTTTAGTACTTTAACCCTTTTAGTATAATGTGTGCCTGATGCCAGCTAGTGATATTCAACAAAAAGTTATCATGCTAAAAGCACCTGACTATAATTTACAGATCTGACAAGACACAGAAATAGAAAAAAAATGTTTTGGAGTTAAGAAAGGAAATGAAGCAGAAAGTATCTCACATTTCTAAATGGAGGATTTGCTAAGTTTTTAAATCTTTTATGATGATTTTTAAAATTCCCTTTGCAATGTGAGAATCAAAACTCTTAAAATTAAAAAAAAAAGCAATGCATTTCCTCTGTGTGAGCACTGGTTTACACTTGATGAGTTATTGTACTAGAAAAAATAGGTGGTATAAATGTATATTTTGATGTCAAGGAAAAGAAATTGCAGGAGCATGGGGGCAAATTGTTGTGGCTAGCAACTTCTCTTGGTGTATTCCCTGTAGTAAGCAGGTTCCTTATCAAACAAAGGAGCCAGTCAAGCAGAGCTCTACCTAGTTTCAGCTTGACCTTGTCACAGGTTTGTATTGATAAGTCAGGGTAATTTAAACCATTTTTTCTAAAGCCCAAATGCATTTCCAAAAGCACACTTATACATTAACTTTAATACACCAATGTACAAAAGATGTATAACAACTACCTGAAAAATTAGGTGTGGATTTGAAGGCTAGTTTCAAATTCTTAACTTTCAAACTATACCTAGAGTTGATGATAGATGATGTAAATCCTTAAGTTTTATTTCTGCCCACATAAGAAACTTTCAATGTCTAATTGAGTTTCTTCAGCTTCCAACTGAGTTTCTTTAGAGTTGCTAAATATGAAAATTGTTGACACAATTAGAGTTTATCTGTGTCTAAAAACAAATTTATAGTTTACATTAGAAGATAATCTTAAGAATAATTTGAAAATTCCTTTGGCAGTTATTTTCAAACTTACCATTGAATAAAATAACATTTCATCTCCAACTACCTGTATTTATAAAATTGCCACAATTGGTAATTCAGGAAAATATATGTAATATGCATAGTATGAATAGATGATATTTGCCTCATGGGAATTATATACTCATGTTAATCTTTATAATTGTCACTGTTACAATTCATTCAATGATAATCAGGTATATTTCAAAGAATCTTTATAATTGTCACTGTTACAATTCATTCAATGATAATCAGGTATATTTCAAAGAATCTATGTATTCAAACTTCACAAGTATATGTGGTCAATACATTAATTATTTTCACTTTACACATAAAGAAATTGAACTTTGATATTAATTTATGGCTAATAAAGTCCAACACCAGTGAGGATAAATTTGCTCTTGAGTTGTGGGCTTTACAATAACCTATAAGATAACCTATTCCAAGGAAACTACTAATAAAACAGGAATTGACAAGGAATTGACATTATAAGTGTGAAGATTCAGAAAAATTTTTATTTTAACCTAATTGCATATCATCCTTATGATCAGGAATGCTTCTACATAAGAAAAAGGACACAATAATAGTAATACTCAGAGGATGAAAGAAAAGTAAATGGCCCAAAGGATTGGACAAGCAATTGAATGTTATTGTGGGTCCCTCCTGTGCACAGAAGTGAAACACTTTTAATGCAAACATGTACTGCTTTGCCACCTGTGTACTCAAGAACACGTTTTTCTCCCTCGTTTGTGGGTGTGGGACAGAATTGTGGGGATGCCTGCTGTCTGTTTGGAAGCTACCCATGTACGCACCTGTTATGACCTTCTAACTTCCCTCACCACACCAAAGTGCCAGGGCCTGCTGTTTGTTTTGGAAAAGGAATCCAGGTGACTAAGAAATCTTCCAACTTTATGAAGCTCCGTCATTCTTTTTCCCATGAGAGGTAATTTAGGCAGAAGACCAAGTAGGTTTCACCATAGTGTCAGACTCTCAGTTGAATCAGTCATTAAAAAAACTGCCAAGTCTGTTTAAGAATATGTTATGTTGATATAACCTTATTATCTTATGTTCAGAGTCTAAAATAAGCTCTGAAACAAAGCCTTGAACTTTCAAAGGTAAAATAATGAGATCAAAAGAGCACTTGTTAGAGTCAACACTTTAAATGTACTCCTACATTCTCTGAACTTTTGTTTTCTCCTTGGGAAAATGACAGGAGTAGACTAAATTATATACAGTTCCCATTCCAGTCCTCACATCAAATTCCTGTGTGCATGGGAATGATATAAAATTGTGGGCTTAAAAAATTACTCTATCTTGATCAATTGGTGGAAACGGTAGGAAGAAACCGCAATTACAGGCCACAGAGATTTGGGTCTTGGGCGTTAAATCAGGATGGAGCTGAGGATGAGCTGAACTGGAGAAGTGGTAGTAAGAACAGAGTGAGGAGCTCAAAGACAAGATCACTGTGAGGGCTTAAGAAGAAGTGAGATACAGGAGTCAAGGGAGGGAAGAATCTCATGTGACAGTAGTTTTAAATTATGAGATTGGGAGCAAGCAGTGGCAGAACTTTAGTGGGTTTGAACACATTGAATTTGAGACGCCAGAGGAATGTCCAGCAGTTTGCAACATGTGTCAGCACCTTGAGCAGTTTGGGCCTGAAACATAGATCTGAGGGTTGTCTGCTCAAATGGGATGGTTGTAATCATGGGAGAATTTGAAATCCCTAAAATACAGGCTATAGCAAATAAACAACTGTGGCAGAGAATGAAACTATGGAGTGCCAACCTTTATATAATGGGGGATAATGACAAAGACCAAGAAACCAAGAATGAGATAGATAGGATGGCTAAAGAAATAGGTGAGATGTGACCAAGTTGCAGATGACATTAAAAAAAATTTTGGTCAGACTGAATCATGAGGAAATCCTAAGTTATTCTGTCACCTCAGGCGAATGCGTCTCTTTACCTCAGCTGAATAGAACAGTTTCTTTCTGACAGAAATTCTGGGGAATAAAATTAAGGATTAAGGGATTGGGGATTGGATAGAGGGGAATGAGACATTAAAAATGTGCCTTTTGCAAATAATTTGGTTATGAAAAAGAAAGCTGTGATAGTAGGCTTAGATGCCATATCTAAGGAGGTATTTTAGGAGGAGATCTGGAGTTTTTCAGGGATTTTTGAAGGTCGAGAAAGAAGGAAGTAGGGGATTTTGATTTGAAAGAGGAAAGGTTAAAGAAACAAGTACTTGATGGAGGCCTTCAGATACAAATAGGAGGGTGTGGGTAGAAAAGAAAGGACTTTGAAGACAAAAGGATAAGGAAGGGAGGAAATGTTGAGGTTAAATCAATGGATTGTGAGAATGGAGATGAAGAAAATAAGTTGGGAATACATACACTCTGTGATGGACCATATATTAGAATATATAGTGAATATATTTCACCTTCAGGTGACTGGCTGTGGGCAGGAGCATGAGCTACCTCGTCATTCTGTGCTTCAGTTTCCTCATCCCTCTGTGAGACTAGTGCTCTTTCTAACTGAAAATTTCTAAGCAAGCAGTGAAAAATTCACTTGAAATGCAACCTCAACAAGTCCTGTTTAGCTGTCTTTTAAGAGTCAATCTACATATTTAAAAAAGCACAAGACATAAAATTGTATGTTAATTTCAATGATTAACTACTTCTAGTCATTTTAAAAATTTTTCCTTTGATATTGAGCTTTATGTTTCTTTACATGTAATAAAATATAAGGAGTAATTTTTATAAGAAAAACCTATGTATTATGTAATTGAGACGTGGCCCTCTGCAATCACTTGACAGTTTTTATAAAGAAGAAAGTTCTAATATATGTTCTATATCTCACAAAGATCATCTGAAGATAAAGTTAAAAAATAACAAGTTGAATCTTTTAAAACCCTTTCTTTTGGCTTTCCTTTGTATTACTTAGGAAAAAGCTATCGATCTGGAATTGACAACACTCTGAGAGGTTACTTTCTCTTATTTGTTCATTGGCTTATTTATTTATTTGACAAGTACACATCTAATGTATATGGATCCCAGGCTGAATTATGAGTTTTGGGTTTAATCTTAAAGACATAAAGGTAAGCCTTATGAACTAAAATGTAAGTGTAATGCTATATCATAAAAATAAGTATAGGTCATTCAAGGTCATTGTTTCCATCTTTAATGTACAGATGATCTTTTTAGAGCGTAGGGGAAAGAGACATATCAATTCTCCAAAATTTACTCCCTGGGCCTCTCTGGTGGCACAAGGGGTTAAGTAGCAGCACTATGAAGCTATCAGCAGCCATTGCAGAATGAGTTTGATCCCTGGCCAGGAAACTAACACACATGAAGGCACACCCTCTTCTGTCTCATCCCAGAGCTCCCCTCAGCAGTATATTTCACTAGATCTGCCTGTTCTAGGCCCCACTCTGTCTCTGGTACATACTTCTGACCTGCACCCCAGCTCTTACATGCATGCATAAATAAATCTTTTAAAAAATTCCATTCTGTTGCCTCTACTTTATGTGATAAGACTTCTATTGGACAAGCTTGTACTGGTGCAAGGCATTGTGAAAGATACAAAAGTGAGTCAGACATAGAACCTGCCCTCAAATAACTTACAGTCAAGTGGCTTTAGGAGCAATAGGTAGTTACAAATTTGCAGGCATGTGGTTTTCATTAGACAATGTCAAATGCTGTGCACTACCCTCATAGACCAATTGAAAGAATTGATCAGCAGCGGATGGCATTTAACTGCTTTGAGCTGCCATAGACCAGTGAAGGAATTTGCATGTCAGGCATAACTAGTAGGGGTGACATGACCCAGCATTCTGTAAGGGTGTTCCCTCACTGATGAGAACATAAAACTGCAAGGCTGAGCATGCTTTCTGCTTACATGTTAAGCAATGCTTGTTAGGACATGGGGATACTCAGGCCTTAAAGAATGTATAATGGAGAAAGAGTTATAAAAAAATAAGCACTCAGACTACAGCTAAAGTGTTCTTTTTCTTGATCTGTGAGCCTTATTTAATATGTGACTATTGTCTCTAAATAGTCTGCTAGGGGTCAAGCCTTCAGACTAATCAAGACAGGATTTCCTAGTGCATAGTTTTCTCTTATTACTTAACTCAGGCATGGCAAAATGTTTTTACTTTGTGGCAACTTAAACCAATTAAATTGTGATAAATTTGTTCTTTTGATTTTCAGTAAGGTGAATGAAGATACGTATCCTATATCTGCAGTGAAATAATAAAACTTAAGAGCAACACAAATGGAACTGATTTCCCTTATACAAAATTTATAAATTTTACTGAATGGGTGAAAACAATATTGCTTCCCTTTCTTATAAGATATTATATTGAACAACTAAGGTCTATTACACATAGCACTATAATCTGTACATAGAAAGTATAAATTTTCTCTTTGCTAGTTTTCTATTTGGTCAGCATCATTCGTTTTTAGGTCTTCTCTTATTTTAGCCACAAGCAAATAGAATAAGATAACCTTTTCAAATGAATTGATGATCTATATAATGAAAAATATGTTGTTTCCAATGTTTGTTAGCCTTACTGCTGAGGAATACTCTGTGAAATGACTATGTCTTAACTAATTTCAGTGATGTTAACATTGCACAGCTAGTTTATTGGGTGGTTAGACGGCTCTTTTTTTGAATGGAAATAATTGACCATGGGTAGGGGAGAAATTTCGACTGGTATAATAAACCGAAGAAATCAGATCATTATTAGTAATAAAGTTAGGTTTATTTATCTTTATGCATAAATTACAAAAATAGCCCTTCTTAGGAAAGGGAACCTTTAGTTAGATATTGATTTGAGTTGGCTAATTCAACATTGCGAAGTTATAAGTAAATTTAAGTGTTTCCATTGTACTTTCCCACCTTTTACTACTATTACAATAATTCATAAAGATTTATTATATTTAGTGCATAGGTAAATTTGTTCTGTGGCCTAGAATATATTCAAGCTATTCCTTCTCTTTTACTTCCTGACACAAAATACCTTTATGGAAACAAAAAAAAGGAGGAAGAAAAATAAATGGGAAATTGATAATATCTACTTGACCTACAATATTATAACAGGTGTGAGTTACTGTCTGTTCAGGAGACTGGTCTAAATAATTGGATAGTCATGTGGTAATCTTGATCGCTATAAGAACAGGTTCTTCAGCTTGATTCTCCTGAGTCTAACCCACTAATTTAAACAAGATCTAAAACCTTCAGGTATATTGAACTGACTACATGACACGCTTGTAAGTAGATAGACACCCAGTTCTCAAGCAGATCTGCACAAAAATTCCACCAGTTCAAATGTCTGAAAGGTCTTCAAATATGCTTCCTAATATAGATTGACATGTTGACTTTACGCAGGAAGACTATAAAGACTTTACATACTTTTATTTCTTGAGAACATTCACAGTGAGACTATTAGATAGGTAAGTAGATGAGTTTGTTATAGTGCTGGTTAATTTTCAGGAAAAAGTATTTTAAAGTAAAAGTTGGATAATTCCCAAGGACATTTATCCATTCATTTGATAAAATGAGTAGTAAAAATAATGATTTCCCAAACCTTAGAAAGTGAAATGTTTCAGAAAAAAGTTATGGTGTCATGAAAATGAAACATTTAAATTCACTATATAGTAACTTCTTTGCAAAATAAATTTTAGAACTTTATAAGAAATTTGTGGTTGATTCTAAAGTAAGATATAGCAACAAACAAATAATCCATATATAAATGAAAGTTTATCCAGTGTTAGGAAATAAAAACAATGGACTATAAATCTCTCTACGAAGAGAAAATTCAATGAGGATACATGTGTTGATAAAATGACACATTTTACTGAAGAATGACTAATTCCAAAGTGATGATTTAAGGGGATTTTTATAGAATGCAATTAATTAGAAGTAATCATAATAATAAAAAATAAAATGTCTTAGAGGTTCAATGAATGTTCATAAGCATCTGAACAAATATGAATGAAATGACACTATAACTCTCCTTAAGGAGTCTAAGTTACATGAAATTAAAAATAAAATTATTTCATAATACACAAGTGCTCCTATTTCAGATGACTTTGTGCTCATTAATTCCTGCCACAATCCAAGGTATAATATCAACTGATTTTAAAGATCCATTTAAAAGCCCCTGGAATAAGGCTAATGTTTTAATGACAAAAATGGGCTAAAGCTGCCAGCTTATTTATTTATTACTAAATTCACCCATTATGAACTCTTCGTTAAAAACTGAATTCAAACTAACCAGCCCACCTTAAATCAAAGCCCTAACATGTTATTATAGAAACTCAACAATCCAGTTCAAAATTTAAGCAAGTAGAAACAAATATGAACCACAATGCCAGATCCTGCCAAATTGGAGGGTGATTTACCTGGCACTTGCCCTTTAGAGTACATTAAACTTACAGTGAAAGACTCAGATTTAAACATTGAATTAACACTTAGTATTGTATTACACTTTGTATTTACCTTTAGAATAGAAAACTAACAATATCAATGGGGGAGGGAGCATAAAATATTTTCTTACTCATGTCTGTGTCAAATGTACAACTTTACATCAGTTATTTACTGACTTTCTAGTAGTAAGAACAGTATCATAATAATTATACTTATTCTTTAATGATAGCCACTCCTTCACATACCATGTCATTTATAAATCTTCCATACCATCATTTAAAAAATTAAAATATATTCTCAACAAAATCATAGTTTAGCAGTGTGGGATTTCAATATTAGCAAGAGACCACCCCCCTCCCAACCATACACTAGAAGCAATGAAATTGTTTGAGTAGGTAGGCCAGACAAATGACTCTGGTTTTAACTTATATGGATTTTCTTTTTATGAATCCAAAAGATTATAGTGCAAAGATACCAAGAGATGGAAAAGTATGGAGGTTAAAAATCAGGCCACACCTGTGATAAAAGACCACCTATGAAAGATTTTTGGACAACAAAATGCTACATGTTATGATACAACTTTCCCGAATTCATTATTTTCCCACCATGACTTAGCAATGACTTGGCTGTCAGAGATGTGATATGATGAGTTAACACTGATGCATTAATATGAGCTTGAGTCTTCAATTAAAGAGCGAAACACTATTTAAAAATCTAGTACATAAAATCACCTTGTTATTAACATAAACTTTTAATGGCTTTAAGTTAGAAGTAACAGTAACTAACAGCGTCTAAAAAGTTTTCACGTGTTTACAATGAGAATGATTATGAAGGGTTTTTAACAGAATCCACCTACCAGGAAAATGAACAGCACTACAGCTGTTCTGAAGACGTTCCAGTCCATCGCTGCTAGACTCTCTTACATCCAAGACCAAGGGGATTTTGTTTCTTCTTCTCTGTTCTTTTTCTTTCCCCCACTCAGCAGGTGTCTGATTAAAATAATTTCTCAGTAGATGTTCTTACATGCAGGCTTTAAGGTGTTTCTGCCTTCTCTGGGAGAAGAACTGAAGGTAGGTATAACCAGTCTAGATCCACACCCTAAAAACTTGGGCTGGTCTCACTGAAATGCTTGACAAGATCATCATTGCTTCAGGTAAAATCTTCGCGACACGCCCTTCTTCCAGCTGAAAGGTAGCTTTCAGTTGCGCATGGAAGATTCACTCTTTCACTAAAGGTTTTTAGTGGCAGGTATTTAAAATGATCAGAAGCATGGAGAGTTATACATTTGAGATTTTTTTCACCTACACTTACTATCTAGTGGATTCTGGGTGCGTCTATTATTTAAAGAGAATTATTTGGCCCATGCTCATAGCCAGACAGACCCTTAGGCACAACCGAAAATTATAAACTTTCAGTTTCAGTGAGTGTTAAGAAGTATTCAGTCATTTTCTAAGTTGTGGCTTGTAAGACAGAAATGTGCTAATGTTAGGAGTGAGGATTTTTTTTCCCCCCAAGCATTAATTTGAACAAGCAAGTCTGTGATACTTACAATTAGAAGATCCTCTTCATGGGTCACAATTCTCTTTGTGTGACCAGCCTAAGTCAGGGAAGCCTCTATTTTGTCTCTAAAGGAGTATCTTCTTTTCCCAGGTACTGCTTTCTCTCTGAGAGCCTTCCCTTTGCAAATGCAGTGAAACAAAATTTAAATTATCGCTAAGCCAAATACAAAGGAAACAATCAAAACCATTAATTACAATCCTTTGATAATTTATAAAATGAAAATCTGTGCCTGAAATACTAATAGACACACAGAAAGCCGTTCGTCAGGCAAGGTGGGTTAAAAAGTCAACAATGATTCGCAAGCAGTGAGCCAAGAATCTGTAGAGTGAGCCAATTAGAACATGGGGAATACGCTGAAGAAATGGCTGCCCACACATGCAAATGGGAAATTGAGTGCAGCCCTGAGGTTTGTTGAAGTAAGTAGTGGCTCTCAACAGGCAGGTTGGAAGGTGTTCTTGGAATGTCTTCTTTTCATGTGACAATGTCTGATATAAATATCACAAGTGACCGGAAGTCTATGGAGCTAAAAATTGTCAGTTTGGACAGAGTGATCAAATAAGATGAGAGTGATTATGTTGAGAGGATGCTAGTAATGTCCCAGAAAGGAAGGCTGCTCCTGTGGAAATGCTGTCATTTCAGCAAAATTTACTCAATAGTCATTTTAATTTTGTGCTATTTACCATGGAACTTAGAGGGAAGGAGTCAGGTTGCCTATAATGTAGTAAATAAAAATGTCTATGATAAGAATTGGTTGTGTTAATAAAAATAGAAGATAGGGGCCCTCCCTGGTGGCGCAGCGGGTTAAAGCACAGCGCAAAGAAGCTTAAGCCACTTCCACATGAGTTCAGTCCCCGCCTGCCCTGGGGGAGATCCACATGGCCTGGCAGACCTCTCCTGGCCCGCCCGCTGCTCCCCTCAGCAGTGTGCTTCGTCGATCTGCCTGTTCTGCACCCCGCTCTGTCTCTGGTGAATCCTCTCACCCTCCGCATCTCTGGCCTGTACCCCAGTTCTGTACGAATGAATAAATCTTTAAAAAAAAAAAATAGAAGATAGGGCATGTTTTTCACAAACTGAGTAAGCTAGATGGTGAGTGTCAACCTGTGACTGAGTGTGAGCAATGTATTAGTAGGACCGTATGACCATGAATGAATGAAGAGTCACTAGGCACAAGAAAGAAAATAACTTATTCTTGTAACTTTCCAGGAGCAAGTGAGTATGTTATCCACTGTGAATTCTGGGCCTGGCATTCTTCATCTACTGAATGACCCTTCCCCAAGCCCAACCCTGACTCCACCTAAACTCAACACGCTACTCCCACAATCCCAGCTGGCTAGAGCACTCAGCAAACACCAACCTCACCAACAGCTTTCTGGAAAGGGGGTGTGGTATACCCCAATTTGCAGAGAAACTGCTACCTAGACTGTAGCATGAGAACTAGTAACATGAAGCCCAGTGAGAAAGAGAGTTTATGAGTCACCCTCCCTTCTCATTTACCTTCTTCCCTCCCTTTTTCTTTCTTAATCTTTAATATCCTCAGGAGAGTTTTGTCCAGTAAAGTTTTCTGATGAAAATATTCTTTGTTCTATTCAATGTGGTAGCCATTTAGCCCTATGTGGGTATTAAACATTTGAAAGGTGGCTAATATGATTAAGAAACTGATTTTATAACTTTATTTAACTTTAGTTAATTTACACAAATAACTACACATGCCAGTGTTTACCAGATTGCTCAGTGCAAAGAGGTTAGAACATCATTGCTTTTCTTGTCTCCTACCTTCTAGTCTTATCTCTTTCTGTTCTTTATAAGTTTAACTCTCTTTAATTAGATATACCCTACTCCATAAACTGAGGAAAGTGTAGTGTTCAGAGTTCCTGGTCAGCTGTCTGATTTCCTATATTTTCCATCCTTTTGTTTTCTTTGTTGGTGTAGTCCCTTTCCTGACTCCCTACCAATCCTTTTTGCTAATGCTAATTACTATACTTTAAACTTAAGATATTGGTGACGTAAGCTTCATCTGTCTACATAGTCCCATTTTCTCCATTATTCTTCAAGCCCTGTACTTATAATCTCACACATGGTTGAACACATGTGTGCAACACACATTGCGTCTTCTGTCTGGTCTTTGCTGGAAAGTCCTGCTGTGAAGATTGTTTAGTATGAACCTTCCCAAGCATACCAGTAGGTTTCATTTCATGGAAATTTGTGAAATTTGGAATTTCCCTAGTGAAAAGATTTTCTCATAAGAATCAAAATTCTGGGAAAAAATTTTCCTCTTTTGTAAAGCATTACAAATTACAGAAGGTCATCCCAAGTGTCTATACTTATATATCTGTTCACAGATTAGGCTACTGTAATTCCTTCTTGAAAAAGATAATAATCAGCATCTTCACCAAAAGGGATGGATTCTGTTGATCTAGAATTTCTTAAGCCTCACTGAGGTAACTGACAATTTTATACTCATGTATATAGTGTCAGGGACATAGACTTTGTGTATTTCAGAGAAACATTTTGAAATATCTTTCATATTATATGTCATCAACTGGTTTCATTTGTGTGTAAGTTACCTTAATCGGCTCTACAAATTGTCTACAAAAAAAAAATAGGTGAAATACAAAAATAAGCCCTAAAAATAGAGAAAAAATTGAGTAAAATATGTTCAGGATAATGTGAGTAAGACTTTGGCATTGCCTCTATAAATATTCCTGTGACATGTATTGATTCCAGGCCTTATTCACATTATTTAAATCAAAATATTCTTCAAGTAACCTAAAAAAATCTAAGGGATGGAGGCTTCTTTTTTAGATTAAAAGATAATTTTTTAATGAAACAATCAAAGGTGCTATCTGATCATTAACTAGGAGTCTTACTATCTACACAAACAATTTTGGGGATATATGGGGAAATTTAAATTTAAATATGAAAAGTTAGCGAAACTCAATTTTATTAGGTTGTATAATGAGATGTCCTATTTTTAAAGATATATACTAAATTACGTAGGAATAAAATTTTATGATAAGGAAAGTTTCTTTTATAAATTTAACAACAAAATTGATAAAATAAATAGGCAAATTATGACAATTGTTAAATAAAAATTAGTGTACTGTTTATCTATTTTATGTAAATTAGAGAATTTTTGTAATAGCAGGTATAAGTCATGAAGTAAAGTAGGGATTGGCAAACTATAGCTATGGGCTCAATTTGGCCCAATATTTATTTATTTATTTTATTGCAGCACGACCATATTCACTTTCTTATGTATTGTGAATGGTTCCTTTCCCACTACAATGGCAGGACTGGGCAGTTGTGGCAGAGATCATATGACCTGCAGAGCTTTACATAATGACTTAACTGGCCCTTTACTGAAGCGTTATACTGGCTACTGGGCTAGAAAAATAGATTATAGTTTGTAATAAAAAATATGACTCATTAGTATATTAGTAAATCTTAAAGTACTATAAGATTGATCTAGAGTATGAGCAAAATTTGTGATGATAAAAGGCTTAGTTCTTCTTTAAAAAAGTAAAAAATATAATTCTAATAGAGCAGCTACTGAATGTTCATTACTGGGGAATGCTCACATTAGAAACCACTCTTACAGCACTACACTAGCTGCAAGCTTGCTGAAACCAAAGTATTCCTACCGCCTTCCGGATGACTTTTTTCTAAAGACCGATGTGTATTAGCTACTACCGTAGTGTACGCTTTGGATATCACACATGAACTCAGCCCTTCATTTTAGTTATAAGAAATTGTCCTCAGTTTGTTTTTAACATTTTCCTCTGTTAACCTATTCTGTGCTTTGCACTTTATTAGGGACTGGATTTATGAATATGTATGCACCATGGTCCAATACCCTTATGTGATTCCATCTTAATTAGAATGAGAAAGACAAGAAACTTTTCCCCACAGTGCAAAAAGAAATGTGCACAGAATGACTTGTGGACCCGTAGTGAGTTTTCTAGGAATTGAAATCAGAGAACTCTTCACTGTTAAAGATTAGACAGTTATGAAATAATAGAACTGATTTCTAGAATGCTTCAATTCTTTTCCTTATAGTTTACCTAAATGAACTCATGTTACACTATTGCATCCTCTTTTGTCTCCATTTTGCTTTTCTGTCTTCATTTCCGCCACTGTAGTTCCTCCCAGATTCTCTTTACCTGCTATCCCCAGACCTCACAAGTAAGTGCACCTTACCCTTTAAATTTGTTTTAATATTAATTTGTCAGTGTGTCTCAAACATTGCTTTCCTAGTGTTGTGCCTCTTTTCAAGAAACCACAGTAACTTCACATCTCCTCCCACTCCAAAATGTCATATGTTGCAACTCTTTGGTAGTATATTTAGATTTCCAGATTACTTAGGGTATTTGCTGCAAATAAAATACAATTCACTCCAGAGTTGAGATTTTTTCACCATTACCTTTCAATTTTGAATTTCTGCTGCTGCTGCTCATATGAACATGTTGCTTGGCAGTAAACTGTTGCTTTTTGTTCAGAATATTTTCCATTTTGGGTTGTGTATATAATCTATGAACAAGTAAAAATATTTCCTTCATCTTTTCAGAAATGGTTGTTAAATGTATTTTTTTTTTTTAAAGATTTATTTATTTGTACATACAGAACTGGGGTACAGGCCAGAGGCTCAGGGGCGGTGAGAGACTTCACCAGAGACAGAGTGGGGAACAGAACAGGCAGATCGACGAAGTACACTGCTGAAGGGAGCAGCGGGCGGGTCAGGAGAGGTCTGCCACGCCATGTGGTCTCCTCCGGGGCAGGCGGGAATCGAACTCATGCGGAAGTGGCTTTAGCTTCGTAGTGCAGTGCTTTAACCCGCTGCGCCACCAGGGAGGGCCAGTTAAATGTATTTTTAAAAATTCAGTTCCATCAATATTTCCTGAACTGTATTAGGCACTGCTAGTTTTCAGGAAAGGCAAGAAGTTTCTACCTTTTAGAAAAAACTTGATTCGATCTCAAGAGTTTCAGTCTTGTCTTTTACAAGGGGCATTGACTTATGTGCTACAGGAAAGACCTGTAGTGTTTATGAGCTTTGCAAACTGGAAATAATTTTCAAAGTTGGGGAGATACTGCATGGAAGAAATAGATTTTGAAATTTTGGGGATGACTATATTCTCAATAGTGATGCACATTTTTCATTATTCATAAAGTTTAAAATATGACTCTGATAACAAATTAGATAAAGACAAGAAGCTATAATAACTAAGTGCCTTCCCTGGTGGCGCAGTGGGTTAAAGCACAGCACTAAGAAGCTAAGGCCACTTCAGCATGAGTTTGATCCCCACCCAGGAGGTGACCACATGGCTCCACAGATCTCTCCTGACCTGCCTGCTGCTCCCCTCAGCAGTGTACTTGGTCCATCTGCCTGTTCTGCTCCCCACTCTGTCTGTGGTGAATCTTCTCACTGCCCCTGCACTTCTGGCCTGTTTCCCAGTTCTGTATGCATAAGTAAATAAATCTTAAAAAAAAATAACAAAATCAAATGGAACAATCTTATTCAATGATATAATTGCTGAATAACATATTGACATATGAGTTTGGAAAACACATTAAAAGAATAACTCATGAGTAGTTGAAATTTTTTCTAGGAACGTAAGCTGGTTCAGTGTTAGAAAAATATATTCCATTATTTAACCACTGTGAGCTCAAATTAAAAAATAAAATCTTCCATAGATGTCTTAAAAAGTTTGATATAGTTCATCATATATTGTTTTTAAAAAGGAATGAAATATAAGGAAATGGAATGGTTATCAACCTGGTAATGATATACACAGTACAAAAAGCTGCCATTTTGCTTAGTCACAATGGTAAGCACCCTTGCATTAAAATTAGGGAGAATATTCTATTTAATATTTTCTGGAATTAATAGTAAATTAGAAAATTGGAAAAGAATTGTTATTTCACTGACTATAAATTTTCTAAATAGGATTTTAAGAAAATCGATAAAAATTATTTCAAACAACACAAAAATGTACTAAGGTGGCTGAATATATAATTAATAAACAAAATTTAGTAATTAAGTAGTTATCTGTTAGGCACTTGTCCATTCTTTGGCTTCTAATTTGTACCACAAGGTATTTATAAGAAGCTTTTGGGGTCTTTTGTATCTCTTTGCAGTTTTCATTGTTGCAAATTTCCATGACTTGTGTAACTGTTACATAGATTTTATATCTCTCTTCTCCTCATTAGTCTGTTATGTTCATGAGAGTGAAAACCATTTTAAAAAAATCAATTGCATTTCCTAGTATTTAGGACATGTCAGTGCTCAGGAAGAATATTTGAATTAATAAACACATAAATAATGAAATAATGAACAAAAAGAAATTACAACAAGAAAGGAGGTGTGTTTCAAACTTTATTGAGACATTTGAGGACATGATGGTAGTGCTAAGAAAAAGCCAACAAATTTGAAAATATTGCTGGAAGATTATTAGTAGATTTCAAGGCACCTAGAATAATATGAAGGTTAAGTCAAATCTTTTGTCAATTCTTATCAAGTCATGGGCCCAATCTCAGTGTCCTTCACAGATGAATGGAAAAATAAATTGTGGAATATACACTCAATTCAAATACTATACAGCTATGTAAAAGGATGCAATAGTGGCTTTGGGAACACAATGGATGGCCTTTGAGGTGGTTATGTTAAGTGAAATAAATCAGACAATGAAAGGTATCGTGTGATTTCATTCATCTTGAAACAGACATAACCAAAAACAAACAAACCAACTGTCCCCAAACAAAACTATACACATACAAAACTACAGTAGGAGTAAATCTTGAACTCAGTGAAAAATGTAATGGTTACCAGAGGGCATTGGAGTGGAGGAGGATGGGAGGATGGAAAGGACAGGGGGAGAGAGGCAGAGCAGTGATTGGCATGGCTGTTTGGTGGTGGGAGGGGGGAATGTGAACATCTGGGAGAGCAAAATTTAAATATAAATAAAATTAAAATAAAAAAAGTATTTTGTCAATCCTATTGATAAAAGTATCTAAAAAGATAGACTATGGGGATAGTCTAGGGAAGGGAAGGAAATGAGAAATAGCTACTCCAAGTAATTTGAAAAATAAAGTGTGAGAGTCTGTAGGTCTCAGTGAGGTCAGAGATATGTATTAAAAGCAAGGAAATAAGATTTCTGAAAGGCTAGTAAGTATTGGTCCTAAAATTTTTGTATTAGAATTTAAATTATTAGTAATGGAGCGATTTCTCAATGCTTAGGGTGTGGCTATGGGAACTGGCTTATGATGATCCAAATTGTACTCCAGATACTATGGACATGCTTCATTGAGAAGAAGGGAGCCTGTCTTCTATCTTCTGCTTCCCAAGGGTTGACTAGGACTTTGTATAGAACCAAGAAATATTAGTTAAATGAAATTAATGTCCTAGTTTTCAGAAAATTTGCCACCTTAGTTAATAAGAATTTTTCTAGGCTTTCTGTATCACAACTATATGAACTAAATTCTTCTTCATCGTAACAATTTATAAAATAATTAGCATTTGTTGCATCCACTTCTGAATTACTTGATCTCAACTAGTGATTTTTTTTGTCATTTTCCTACTGTCTAGGATTTTAAGAATAAATTGCAGTTATGGTCATTTTTGGCAATTATAGAAGAGTTACAATAAGAAACCTGGGAACAGGTTTTTAAAACATGTTTCTGGTTCTTGGGAGGGAGTTTTAGCTCAAGCAAGTGCAAACATCATCAAAATTCCATGATATAATCAAGTAGGTACTATGAAATACTGATGACTAAACTCTGGAACATCAAATCCACGCTGTCAAACTTGTATATCATGAATCACAGAATTATGAACTTGGAGTCCATGAAAAAAAAAAACAACGCCCAGAAATCTGCATACATTCAGAGATATTGATTGGCAGTTAAATAGTAACCCCAATTCTACCAAAAATGCCAATATTACATCATCAACTCTTATCTCAGACTAATCATATCCAGGAATAACTAAAGGATCTTTACATAAAGTTTTTACCATCAAAAATATTCCTCCTATGAGTATTAGATTTGACAGTAGTATATGCTTTGCACAATAAAGTATATAGAAAACTGTGCTTCCAGATGTTATTTTTTTAAAAAGATTATTTATGCATATAAGAACTGGGGTACAGGCCAGAGATGTGGAGGGTGAGTGGATTCAATAGAGACAGAATGGATAGCAGAATAGGCAGATTGACTGAAATACACTGCTGAGGAGAGCAGTGTATGAGGCAGTTGAGAGGTCTGCTGTGCCATGGGGGTTACCTCCCTGGCTGGGGATAAAACTCATGCTGCAGTGGCTGTGGATAACTTCATAGTGCTGTGCTAACCCCTTGTACCACCAGGGATGGCCCCCAGATGTTCTTATGCTGTCAATCCTTGGTCTTATTTTATGCTTACTATATCCACTTTTCCAGAGAATGGGATTGAGAAAACCCCATTTTTAGTAAATGCCCAAAGGGGGTAGGGATACCTCAATAATTAAGAATCTCTGACAGAAACCTCATTATTAAGGTTTTATTCCTAAGTTGTCAGTGTATTTACCACAAATGTTGCACAAATGAGTAAAGACACAGAAATCCTGGGAGTATTCTATTTAAGCTCTTTGCCAGTTTCTGACATTTTACAGAATTGATAAAAACTGAAGTATATTTTGTTAACTGGGAAAAATTGCTTGATCTAAAAGGAAGAAAACAAACTGGAGTCAGGCAAACTGAGATCAAATTCTGGATCCTCCACTATATGCCCTTAGTTGAATAAATACATGTCTAGGAGCCTCAGTTTTCTCATTGGTTGGTGATAAAGAGATGTGTATAGTATACAAAGATTTCTGGAATCAATAAGAGCATGCAAAATCAAGGTGAGTTTATGATTCTTCAAGTAGTTCAGTAGAGATGAAATGAGGCATGTGAAGGGAAGTGGTAACAGATAAAAATCAGAGATAGACTCAGGAGCCAGGTTATTATAGGTCTTGTAGCCATAAGGAGTCATTTGAATCTCATGTTAATAACTTCCCAAATCCAATAACATCGCCTCATGGTCTTTGTTTTATTACAGACACCTAAGCTATTCCTCTGCTCTCTCCTTGAATAATTTGACCCTGTTTAGCTGAAGTCTCACTAAGATTCCTGAAGATGAGGGGACAATGGTTCCAGAACCCTTAAGAACATGGAGGGTAAAGAGGCAATGTTGATTTCGCTGTCAGTGGGAAGGGTTGTGGCCCCATTTGCAGGGTGTCAGGAGACTTTGGCACTGAAGCCAAGCACATATTCATTAAGCACACATTGGGCTGGGATCTGAGATACAAATGAATTCAGGTATGCATGTTGTTACCTAACACATCATCTATTGGGATGAATCTATTCAGGTAAAAAGAAATAAAACATTATGTGCCAGCTTCTGTAATATAAATCTGTATAACATTCTGTAGGAAAAGAGAAAGAGAAAAACAAATGTGTTTTAAAGGTGAGAAATCGTCATAAAGGTTATCAGTTGAGATACAGCCTATGAGAATGAGAGGAATACGTGTAGATGGAGGGGGGAGATGAGAGAAGAGCATCATCTGGATGGATCAGATAGTGCCAATGTTACAATGAGACAAACTCGGAGGACTGAAGAGAAAGAACTTGGCAAGTGATGGTTCTGGGGAGTTATTGCTGCTATTATTGTTCTTCTTATTACTGGTTCTGTTATTTTACCACAACAGGAGAGTCAGGTATGCTTTGTTTCCCTGCTGTAGAGGGGGCTACAAAGAGCCTCATAAGTATGGCATGCCATGTACATTATCATCTCTCCCCTCTCCCATTTCCTCATCAGGAGACCTGAGCAGGTGTCTTCACATTATCACTGGCTTGCTTACATCAGCCCACAGTGGAGTTACTTTTCTGAAGGACAAGTACTTCTGTCCTGGGTTTGTTCAACAACTGGGTTTATGTTACTCATCTGTGAAGTATCTAAGGGTGCTCTGCTCCATGATTGCCTGCTTCTCCTTGACATAAGTTGAGAGTGGGGCTCCTATTTGGGAAGTTTTATGTCCATTTTATCTATTCAACCAGAATCAAAAACAACTCTTTTAAATGCTAGGTATTCCTCTCCAAACATTTGTTTAGCAATTTATTACTATTACTTATCTGCTACATGTGTTCTTTTCAAAGGATGATCTCAGCCTGTGTATATGTGTGTGTGTAGAGGGGTAGTGTGATGACACAGGCATCTATGTGGGTGTGTTGACCCATATTTCTTTGCTGTAAATTCCTCACAATACACTAAAAATTCACCTCTTCACACTGCCTTTTTTTAAAAATAGATTTATTTATTTATTCATACAGAACTGGGGTACAGGCAGAGATGCGGAGGGCGAGAGGATTCACTAGGTACAGAGCGGGGGTTCAGAACAGGCAGATCGATGAAGTACACTGCTGAGGGGAGCAGCGGGCTGGTCAGGTGAGGTCTGCCACGCCATGTGGATCACCTCCGGGGCAGGCGGGGATCGAACTCATGCGGAAGTGGCTTTAGCTTCTTAGTAATGTGCTTTAACCCGCTGCGCCACCAGGGAGGGCCCACACTGCCTTTTTTTTGTCAAGTTTTTGGACTTGGATAAAGTACCATGGAGATATGTTAAGTGGAATCTGCACACACATATCTCCCTTAGTCTAGAAATACAACCTTTTATACTTTTGAAAGAGAGCTTACCCATATGGCTTTGTGTGGGCCAGGGTTGTTCCAAGTCGAAATATAAAATATAAAAATATAAAAGCAGTTATATTTTCAGCAATTATTTTCTAAGAGAGAATGTCATAGACTTAACTTTGTGGTAAGGTACATGATACAAGTAGGGCCACACTTATAGCAAGCACCAGCAGGAATTTCACTTGCTTCTAAAAATGCCTCACCTCCACCCACACTCAGATTCCAACAAATACTTGGTGTAAGGTTAGCTGTTGATTAGTTATTGAAACTCTGGCAGAAATGGGATGATTGAAGATACAATGAATAATGAATTTATAGAGAACTGCCAAGTAGTGGAATTTAATAATTTATTTATTCATATAATAAATATGGATTGAGTTCTTATTATGTGTCAGTTGCTATGCTAAGTCAGATCCAAGACTTCAATGAGGAGATCACAGATCAGAAAACATGTGTGCCTATGGAGGAAATGATAATATTCTTTTGTATTTATTTATTTTCCTCAGGTCAGTGGAACACAATTTGTAAGCCAAAATTCAGGTCCACTGAAATTATTTCAAGGACCAGGTGATGTATAAACTTACCTATGGTTCTCTGTAGAGAATTTATATATTCTCCCTCTAGTGCTTAGAGTAAACAGTAATGCTTCCAAATGTTTATTCATATCAATATTTTTAGGATATTTAAAAATATTTATAAAAATTCTCCTATTTGAAAATTGTAATAGTTAGTAAAATACAACTAGTTTTTATTTTAATCATTGCATATTTTCTTGATATGAACTAGGAGTGCTCTAATCTAGTAAAAAGCTTTATATAAAATACAATCTATGAAATAACAAAAGGGACATCTCATACTTTAAATATAGGAACTGGTCTGGCAGGCCCCCACAAGCAATAGGAACTGGCAGGGGCCCTAATGCAGTAGGCCCTAGCAGTCTCAAGCAGCTCAGATGTGGAAGGTCCTCCTCAGCAGTAGAGCAGGCCCTGGCAAAAGGCACAGATGTGACAGGCCCCAGCAGAAGCAACAATAAGGCCTAGAATGTACTGATTGCTGTTCTTGGAGCAGTGAGGCAGAAGGCATGGATAGGGAGTTGTCCCACAGATTGGATCGGGATTCATCACTCTTGAGCAGTGGAGCTGACTTCAACAGCTGAGGAGATTGAAGCCACACACAATAGGAGGCAGGTAAGGAGAGGAATCTGGTTGTATGGCCTGGACTATGGGATACAGGTAACAGAGTTGTCAGCTCAAACTGGAGCTCTGGAGAGGGGGAAGCAGAGGTTATGTGGAGGCACACGTATTTGAAAAAAGGGATACCTTGTGAAGGAGTTGGGGTGCTCAACACTGACTGAATCCCAAGTGAAGATAATAGTACAGTAGGAATTCTGATCAGTACCATCTGGGACTGGTGTTTACCTTGTGAAGTGAACTGAGAGAACAGTGACTGCCAGGTTTCTCAACCCAAACCCGAGAACAAAGGATATTAGTATGCTACAAATAGTTGCCATGCCCACGTTAACTCATCCATACCAATAACTGGACCTTACAAGCCCCTCTACCCCTGGTGATAGAGCAACTAGAATATAGTTCTGAGTATAAATTGAAACTTGCAAAGGCCTAAATGAATCAATGAATACATAGATGAGAACAGCTATCCAGAATCCAAATTCAAAATGATGGAAGATAATATCTCCTATTGGATAGAGATAAGAATTGCTCTGATAAAGTCCAAGAAAGAGAAGAAAAATCAGAAAGGCAAGTAAAATTAACATAAGAAAATGCAAAAAAAAAAAATCAAAGATATAAAACAACTGAGAAAAGCTAAACAAAGCAATACAACAAAATTCAGGAACAAAAAGCAATGAGCACATAAATGAACAGAGGATAGAAATGAAGCATTAAGTAAGAAATTAACAGAAAGTCAAGGTATATAAAATTTAATAAATAAGGTCAAGAACTCTACAGAAAGCTATGGAAATAGAAAAGATCAAATGAAGGACTAATCAGTGACATGGGAAATAGTAATATATCAAGAAACCCAAGTGAAAGAAGAGAGAGAAACAAGATGTAAAAATAAAATGAGGAAACAATTCAAAAACTATCCAACACTATGAAGAAAATCAACAGAAGAATAATAGGGATCCCAAAGGGAGAAGAGAGGCTATTCAAAAAAATAATAGATGATTAGTTCCCACATGTGGCTGAGGAATTAAATATACCAGTCCATAAAGTAAAAAGGTGGTTACCTACACATAGTAGTGAAAGTAGTGAGTGTTCAAAAAAAGAATATAGGAGCTTGAGGGGAAGAGCACATAATTTATATAGGTACTCAGGACTTAAATGGACATCGGACTTAAATGGACATTGCAACAAAAATCTCCAAGCATTTTCTGTAGATCTGGAACGATGTATTCAAGCTACTCA
This sequence comes from Condylura cristata, assembly GCF_000260355.1. Taxonomy (NCBI): domain Eukaryota; kingdom Metazoa; phylum Chordata; class Mammalia; order Eulipotyphla; family Talpidae; genus Condylura; species Condylura cristata. The sequence goes on along the minus strand of NW_004567117.1, from coordinate 18,604,739 downwards.
AAGACAAAAACTGCCGCATAAGATACTATATGCCATATCCTATAAGATATGAGAAATGATGCTTTGACAGACAAAAGCTGAAGTATGTAAACACTAGATCTGCACTATAAAAATGTTAAACAGAGCAATCTTAGCTAAATCAAAACAAAGAAGTCTATAAAAATCAAATGAGAAAAAAAGAATAAAAAAACTACAACAAAAATGCAGCAACCCAGTCCCATATATCAATAATTATGCTAAATAAATGGACTGAGTTGACCAATCAAAAGACTAGTTGGCAAACAAAATCCAACTGCAGAAAACCCATTTGAGCTGTAAATATAAAGGTAGGCTTAAAGAAAAAGTTTGCAAAATAATCCTTGAAGCAAATGGGACCCCCAAAAAGAACATAGACAGTCATCTATGCATCCATTTAAAAATATGTATCCATTTAAAAAATCTAGCAGGAGAGGGAGATGGACATTCTATAATATTAAAGCCTTGATCTATTGGAAGATATAACAATCATCAACATATGTTCACTGATAGAAGGAGCATTATAATGAATTAAGAGAACTATAAAAAGACACGGGCCAAATACAATAATGGTAAGTGACTTCAAAAGCCCCAATTATATCAATGGGCAGATCAACCAGACAGAAAATCTGCAAGGAAATAATAACCTTAAATGAAAAACTAGAACAGATGAGTTTACTAAACATTCAAATGTCATTGTATCCATATGAGTGTGTATGCATACATACTCAGTTAATATTATTCTTCTGAAGTGCATATGGAACTGAGTATATATTCTTCCATGGAACATTCTGCATAGTAGACCAAATGTTGGGTCTCAAATTTGAGTCAATAAATTCGTGACGATTGAATCCTATCAACTATCTTTTCTGATCGCAATATCAAATTGGAAGTCAACCACAGAAAGAAGGTCCTAAACTCTCTAATCTGAAGAAACTGAACAGCATACTACTGAACGACTATTGGGTTAATGAGGAAATCAAAGAAGAAATGACATCACAAAAAATTACAGACCAATATTCCTGATGAACAATGATGAAAGGTTCTCAACAAAATTTTAGCAAACCAAATTCAATAATACATAAAAAGGATTGCACACAATAACAAAGTAGGACTTTTTTCTTCACAGTAGGGTGATTCAACAAATCCGTAAATGTCACTAAGCAATATAGAAATTTATGTGAAGTATAAAAGACCCTGTAATAGCCAAATCAGTATTGACAAAAAAAGAATGCTCCTAGACTTCAAAATATACTACACAGCTATAGAAAGCAAAAAACAAAACAAAACAAAACAAAACAAAACATGGTATTGGAATAACAATAGGCACAGAGACCAAAATAAATCCACATTTATATAGACAGTTAACCTATCACAAAGGATTCAAGAATATACAATGGAGGAATGAAAGTCTCTTCAGCCAATCATATTAGAAACTCGATAGTCACATGCAATAAAATAAAATTATGACACTATTTCACACCATACACAAAAATTAACTCAAAATGGATTAAAGATTTGCATATAAGTCTGGCAACAACAAAGTACATAGGAAAAACACTCCACAGCATTGGCTTTGGGGATGTCTTTAGGGAATCCTATTCCAAGAACAATGAAAATAAAAGCAAAATAAACAGATGGGATTACTTCAAGCCTAAAACCTCTACACAGTCAAAGAAACAATCATTAAAAAGAAAAGACATTTTCCTGAATGGAAGAAAATGTTTGCATATCATTTATGACAATATGCCAGAATATACAAAGAACTCATATAACCTATGAACAAATGGGGAGGAGAGCTAAATAGGCACTTAATAAATCACAAGGAGGTGGCCAACATGAAAGATTTCCCCTTATCATTAGGGAAATGCAAGTCAACACCACAAGGAGATAATGCCCCACTTCACTCCTTGAGAAGAATCCATGTGAAAAAAAAAAAAAAATCCCAAGCAACAAACACTGAAGAGCTAGTGGAGAAGAATGAAGCTTCATACACTGTTGATGATAGCAAACTGGTCCAGTGCCTAAGAAAAACCATATGACTTTTCCTCAAAATATTAAAAATACATATCCGATATGATCTAGCAATTCTATCTATGCAAAAGTGCAAATGCACCTATTTAAAGGAAATGCACACTCTGATGTTCACTGCAGCACTATTTACAATAGCCAAGTTGTGGAGTCAGCCTATCTGCCCAAGGACTGGCGAATGCATTAAGAAGATGTACAATATCTATGTCAGGTGAAGTGTCAGCAAGCACTGTGCAGATTCTCTATTACTTTAGGTAGACAGGTAAAGGAGCATCCTGGAGCCCTCAGTGGCTTTTCAGGCTTTTAATGATCTTTCTACACCATTTGTAATGAGGAAACCAGGTACAGAGCAGGCAGGGAGGCTTGGAGGTCAAAAAGCTGGCAAGTCTCCTAGCCCCTGAATAATCTGTACTCTTTTTGGGCTCTCTGGTGTTCCCTCAGGTCTCTCTTGCTTCAGCCCCTCATTCCTTACCTCCTCCCTCCTCTGCTGCTGCCCTGATGCTGCCCATATAAGGGCATGCTCATTCTCTTGGCTCAGATGTGCCCTATTACATGTGCCTACACCATATGTTAGGTGTCCACCATCAGGTATGCATATAAGATCACATGTGTCGGTCATAGATGTTAATGGGGGCAGGGCTGAAAAAACCTGGTGACTTCCATTTACCCTTTAATGGAATAGCTATTAGCTATAAATAGTGATGAACTCTTGCCATTTGGGACAACTTGGATGGGAACAGAGGAGGTTATGCTAAGTGGAATTAGTTGGAAGGAGATCTATATGTATTATTTCATTCATCTATGGAATATAGGAAAATAAAAAAGGAACAGATAAAGTGAAATCAAAATAGAGCCTAGAAATATGACTTCAGAATTGAAGCTAATAAGTCAGGTGGGAGTGTGGTTGTGGGACCAGGGAGTAGGTGTCCAAAAGTCAATGGTAAATGAGTGTGGGCTCCTTGGTGGTGGATTTGGAGTGTGATTTACATCTGAAGAGGGGTAAGCCTCTCTCCCTAAAGCATATATAGTATTAAAAACTAATGTTGCCTAGTTTAGAACAAGATCAAAAACCTTCAGGTATATTGAACAGACTACATGACACACTTGTAAATAGATGGACAGACACCCAGTTCTCAAGCAAATTTGCATAAAAATTCCACCAGTTCAAATATCTTAAAGGTCTTGAAAAATAAAAGTGAAATAAAAATAAAGATAAAAACTGCTAGAGAACTACTGATCATTTTAACTTAACATGAATGAGCCTAAGACATGTTGTTAAGGGGAAGGATGTCCTAAAGGAACTCTGCAGAGTTTTGTGCACTTCACCCACTACTTCAGCTTTCTGGACTCTACCCCCTACTCCAGTGATTGAAATTACAACTCCCAGCAGTACCAAGGAGAGAACTGCGAGAACCCAAGGGCAGAGCTAAGCAGGCATTCTGGGACATTGGGGGGTAAATAGGGCGCCATTTTGTCGAACGGTTTCTCTGTCTCGCTCTTGCTCTCAGACTGTGTGACTGGGGGCTATCAGATAGTTTGTTACTAGAGTACTAAGTCAGTGGAGCTGGTAAGATATTCTAGTTACCTTGTATCTCTCTCTCTTTCCCTGGGTTGTTTCTTTTTCCTTTCCCCAATAAACCCATTATTGACCCTTTTGTTTGTACCTGCAGTACAACTAAATTTTAAGTGTATGGATGAGGACCCAGAGACAGTCAGCCCAGTTCATGCTGGGTTATCTTGTAACAATATTTATCTTAAAACAAATGAATAATTCACTAATGTTTTTTTTTACCATAAGGATTTTCTAAAAATTGTTGAGATTTAAAACGATTCTTTTATGTATCTTATTGGTGTTACTTGAGTGCTTGCAATTAGATGCTATTCAGAATATTGATTTAAAACCTCATAAATATTTGTGATTAAGCATTTGAACAAGGTGTTTGGATAGATTTATTTATCTGTAATGAATCTATTTTTCTACTCAATTTTACATAACATAACAATGTTAAGTGTTTCAAACAAAATATTATTGACCCTAATAAATAATGTCAACTACTAATTTAAGGGAGGAAAGGGATGTAAGAAAAACATTTTTTACACTTACTTTTAGCCAAAAGCCCTAGATGTGATAAAATTTTTCAATTACCAAAGTTGGAAAGACATTTAAATTTCTTCTACTTGACTCTTAATGTGAAATAATTTTAAACTTTCCAAAGTTCAAAAATGAATGTAAGAATTAATCCCTAAATGATATTGCTTCATAGTCATAATTGATATCAGGATAAGAGCACTGACAATGAAAACCAAATATTAAATCAGAAATTCTGGTTTGTGGTTTTTTTTTTGCCATAGGCCTCTTCCTACAACAGAGGTAGTAGACCAAAAGAGTTTCAAACTTCATGAATGTACTTGAAAATATCCTTGCCTACTAAATTTGAAAACTGTTTCCATGAAACATCACTTCTTTTGCAGACACTATGGAATAAATCCCTCACTGTCACTTGAAAGTTTCATTTTCAAGGATCTCCTAGTTCATTTAATTCTCCTTGAATTTCAGGAAGTTGTGGCCTTTAAAATGAAAGATTATGAAAACTTACTGAGAGATAAGTGGGTGCCTCAGGGCTCTCCCTTATGTCTAACAACCAGTATTTGATGACATTGAATAGATAGATGGATAGTGGCATCTTCTGAATCTAATTAAGGAGCCATTGATTACTAGCGGCTATTGACACATCAGTGGGGGATTTGCAGAAATCTACACAGGTAATGACCTTTCCGAATGTTGAGCACTGATAAATTTATGAGATTGACACAAGCTCACTTCCCAGACCCCCACCTGAAGGTAGTATCAGGACAAGGGATGAATATTTGCTAATTTTTCTAAGTTGGGGGTGAATGTTTCATTTAATTGGCAAGTTTGTTTTTTTTTTTAAAGATTTATTTATTTATTCATACAGAACTGGGGTACAGGCCAGAGATTCGGAGGGTGAGAGGATTCACCAGAGACATAGTGGGAAGCAGAACAGGCAGATCGA
>NW_004567117.1:18546218-18599558 GCF_000260355.1 Condylura cristata | reverse complement strand
GAAGTGGCTTTAGAAAAATTCTCAGTGCTGTGCTTTAACCCGCTGTGCCACCAGGGAGGGCCAAATTGGCAAGTTTTTAATTTCAATGTGATTTTGAAATTTGAGACACTACTAGAAACCAGATGGACTTTTATTTGCTCCCTAACCACATGTGTGTTCTTTAAGAGAACTCTCGGGTCTAAGAATAGCCATAAATGACACCTCTGAGCTTGCTGTGTTTACCCATGTTAAACTGAAATCAAACTTGTGAAATTCTGGAAGGATGTGACCATTGTATGTATTCACTGCTATCTTATTATTATCTTACCATCTGCCACAGTTGCTTTATACAAATAATATTGCTATTATTTTGCTAAATTAATAGGTCTAGTAAATGAATGTTCTCAGCAAGAACTTGTTAAACTTGTTTTTTTTTTTTTCTCCTGAGTAGGTGTGACCCATTAGAGTAACTTCACAGATGTCCTTGTTACTTCTCTGATCCAGGTTAAATTACACACATAGAATTTAGGTTTAAAGACAAAGCACTTCAGATACTTCAGAAACATAGAAATATAAAAAGATAAATTGATTATTATAGCCCTGTTTATAAATTTATGACGTCAAAAATTAGTTTTTCTTGGCAATAATCAAGAAGAGTTGTGGACGGTTAATTTTTAAAACATTTTCCTGTTACTAATTTTTAAGTAAATCATACCTTGAGCAAAGTTGCTATATCACTGGGCCTCATTTTCTTTTTCTATCAAATGTTATGGTAGCCAAAATGAAATTCCTTCTAGTTTGAACAGTTTAACTCTAAGAAAAATATTTTTGTAATAAGAACAGTTATAAATTTAAGAAAAAGGAAACTTTGGAGTGGCATTCAATAAAGCCGCACTGTTAGTTTTAGTCACAATGTAGAAGATAATCATGATGATATTTTGAGCAGCAAACTTTTCTAACATATGTGATTACACATTACAACTTCTAAATACCCTAGTCCCTACCGTGAGTATATGCATTCAACACATTTTTAGAATAATTAAATCTTAGATTTGGAAACATCTATGGTTATTTCTTAAGAGTTACCTTCCCACATCATAGGGATGGCCTGAGGTAGCCCCGCTTTAGAGTGGGTCAGGCCTTTGGACTCTCTTAGTGTTGCCTTCCATATTGGTTTAGCTCTCACTGTGAAATTTCATAAATTAAGCGTGTTTATTAAGGTAAAAGGAATACCATTCAGATACAGCCTACCATGACTGCCAGGATGATGAAAATGCTACTTAGGTGTTGCTAGAGTTGAAATTACTAAAGAGTTACATTATCTTCATAATTACAAAATGAATGGGAACTTGAGTCCACAATTGAAATGGGATTAGCAATTGGGATAAAGGATGCAAATTTTATTTTTTTTTGCTGTAAAATGAAAAGGCCGGTCTTTTTGTTTAAAAATGGTCTTTCTGATGCTTAGGATTGTTTTTAAGACTTATTTATGCATACAAGAGCTGGGTGTAGGCCAGAGGTAGAGGGGATGAGAGGATTCACCAGAGACAGAGTATGGAACAGAACAGACAGACTGACTGAAATCCACTGCTGAGGGGAGTAGTGGGTGACACAGGAGAGATCACCTCCCTGCCTGGGGATCAAACTCATGTTGCAGTGGCTGCCAATGGCTTCATAGTGCTAGGACTTAACCCCTTGCACCATCAAACCCCTGCTGCTTATAATTTTTTGATTGTCTGTGCATTAGCACATAGTAGTGGCTTGGGATGGGTGGCATTGTTTTTTTCTCAGTTGTTATTCACCTGGTAGTGATGGCAATAATGTGTGCTTGACTCTTTTTGCTTAAAAGAATAGGATGATGCTCACGGTAGTCAATTCATCATATAGATCTCTCCTAAGATTAGATAGATAACTTATTGAGTGCTTTCTGTTTAACAAGAAGTATTATATGAATTCTTAACATCAATTTATTGCATAAAAATAGTCATTTAAAAGTGTTTCTGTCAAAAAGTATTTGCTGGGAATTTCTTCCTGCAGGGAGTAAGATTATAAAATAAGTGAATAGGTCCAGAATTACAGTCATCAAGGTACTATAGGAAACACAACATATACCTATGTAGCAACATAAAATTATGTGTCTAATGTAGGGGGCAGGGCAGTAGTCCCAGAGGGTGGCAACCTGTGTTCAAATCCTGCTTTTATGGTTTCCTATCCTTGTGACACCAGGCAGGTTAATTAATTTCTCTGTGCCTTAGTTTTCTCAGTTGGTAAAATAGGTACAATGCCAGTGCCTGCCTATACTGTTGAGAGAACAACATGATTTAATATATGTGCCATTCACAGAACAAGTGCTGAAAAGTATTAGCTGTTATTGTTACAACACAAAAATATACATAATTAATAAAATATACACATATACATTATAATTTTAAAAAAATGTGTGGTTGAATTCACAGGAGTAAATATATGTGCCAAGCAGAACTGGTGCTAAATAAATGTTAAACATTATTATTACTATCTTGCAGAAATATATACAATATAATAAAATATGATACACACATAAATTTCCATTTTTTTAAAGTTTGTAGTTAATTTCATATACATTAGTTCTGTGTATGATATTGTTGGCATATTTCTACTCATCCCTGTGGTGCGGTATTAATTTACATTTTCTTTCATATATATGCATAGACTTTGGATCAGAGTGTAAAAATATTTCTTGTGTTAGGTGATGCTGAACAAGGATTTAAAGTGGTTGTTCTAGAGTATCCGAATTCCTCCTTAGCTGACTCCTAAAGTTATTTAAGGGCTGCTTCAGTTTTCCCCCCTCTAGTGAACAGAACGTAGTAAAACTGGTGATGATAATTGTATAAGTAGCTTGGGAGAGCAAGGGATTGCCTCAGGATGTAGACTGGGCGGGGTGCAGAGGCAGTGGGTGGAGAGGTGCAACAGGGTGGGGGGTGGAGAAGCCCCAGAGCAAGCAGCAACGTGTGCTCAGACTCTGGGCAGGGCTGTGTGAAGGGTGGAGAGGTTCTGCTGAGATTAGGCTTGTCCATTCCCTCAAGGATGAGATGTAGGGTGAGAAAGGGAGAGAAAATGTCTATGTTATGGCCATTCTGAAGACAGCACTGTTGAAAATTTGGTAAGGAAGAGTAGAGGGTTAAATGGGGCAGGGCTAGAGCCTAGAAAAAGGTTGGAGAAAAGATGTAAGAAAATGCTGGAGTCTGTTGAATAAGAATCTTGGCATGCTAGACTGCTATGACTCAACATGATGAGTGGGACAGTGTTCTAAAGCCAATTAAGAGCTAAACTGAACAATGGCACATTAAAGTGACGTTGCTATTCGTAGTTTATACTTGATGCAGGGTATAAGAACAAAACTGCTGTCGCTACATTAGTAAACTCTAAAATTTGGTTTCTGATGCTGATGAGGAGCTTTTGTCTAATTGTAGATTTCACAATGAATTGAAGAAGCACGAAAGGTAATGGCATGCTTTCTTGTGTGATCTGTTTTCGGGACACTTATAAAGTGGTAGGGAACCACCCTAGAAATAGTATTATAGCTATACACCGAGAAATTTAGAGGTCATTAAGTACTGTCTGTGGGAAAAGGGGTGGAATAAGTAGCTCTAATACTTTTAATTGTAATCAATCTTTTACTAGATAAGACCTCACCTGCTAATATATACCCCCAGTTCACTGAAAAGACCACCCTCCAGCCCTCCAGCACTTCTGAGATTTCTGGAGGATTTCATCAAAGTATTCATGAGCAGATCTGGCTAGATGCCATTTGCATCCTGCTCCTGTCTAGACATGCCCTCTCTCCCTCTGAGACTAGGATCCCACAGTCTCATAGTCTGGGAAAAAGAAATGAGAATGTCATCCTCTTTGATTATGGGTGGGCTTCATATTAATGATGCATTATAATATCTTCCTAAGGAGGAGAATTTTGTCCCTACACCTCCCAAAATCTTTGGCTTGGGAGGACCGGAAGAGCTCGCAGGTGTCCATGGTATTGTTTTCAAGTGAGCTTCATGCTTGCAGAATACAGGCTTTGTTCCCGGACCATACTTTGCCTGTCTGTCCTTTATAGAAGTTTCTGCCTCTGCTCCTGAACCCTAGTTGTTTATGACTACAACCCTTTGTAACTGATTTCACTTTATTGTTAAAAAAGAGTTTTAAAGAATGCTGATAGGAAACATATTTATGTTTATTAAATTTTGTAGTTTCTAAAGATTTTTGTCATAAATCTTTAAGCCTTTGATAACTGATGAATAAAGATATAAACTACATTTGATGTGTTCTCTCCTTTTGAGTGTCTTCCTAAAAAGCAAGAGCTGCTGAGAAGTAGAACAGTGCAAGTTCCTGTGTTACTGGAAGTGCACAGATGTCTTCCTACCCTCCCTCCATGCCTCCGGGTTCACTGTGGATGGATAGTATCATCAGAAATTCAGGTACCTACTAGTATCTCACCTGTGAAGAGAGTTTGGAAAACATGTTCTGTCTCAGAAACAAAACATTTGTGGTCAGAGGGGAAGAAACAATCATGACCTACCATGGTGTCACAGAATCAATTCTCCTCTTGATCTTTTTGTTGCCACTCAAAAAGGAATTGCTAGATGTAAAATTGGAACATTATTTTCAAAAAAACTTTTAAATACTGATTATTGGCACTAGAAACACATGGTTCTCAATTGGGAAGGAAAGACTAGTACCTTTTTTTAGTGCAGGACATTTTTTAACTTTTGCATTTTGAGACTTTTTGAAGAGAATGTGGTATACAGAGGAGATGATGATAACCTTTAAAAGGGGCTAATCTCTGAGCACTGTACACACTGCAGCAAATGTCATCAGAGGGGGTCAGGGAGGAGAGGAAGGAGATGGTAGACATCATGGAGTAGATGTTGATGAGCATGTTTGAAACATCCTAGGGGTTCCAGGCACTCTGTAAGCAGTTGGGTCCAGGACAGATTTCATAGGAACAGGAGATTCTCTCAGCAGCTGGGAAACAAGAACCAACAATATAAGTGTATCAAGGACTGGAATACTCAGGGTATTTTCCCTAATAGATTTGTCATTCAGGAATGTAATTAGTTGAATGAGATTCATATGTGCTCTGTAAGTCAATAAATATCACATGTTTACATCCTATAAGGAAGAATACCTAAGATGGCTGAGAAAGACAGCTTTCTTCATGCAACCATCCTAAGGTCCCTATGTTCCAGAGGTAGTGATAGAAGCTATGTCAGAACACTTTCTGTGATGTCCGGCTGTCCCATCCTGAGAAAAATGAATATAGAGTATGACAATTGTGGAACTTAATTGTTAGGGTCCAACATACATGCTTGAGGTTTGTGAAGTAGTGAGGAGAAGAATATGAACTGGAAGAATATGAATCTTCCCTTGGTATCTAAACTCTTCACAAGTGACTGAAATCTTCCTTTCTACTCTGATTATTTCCAGTGTCCATTGTGTACCCACTGACAAATTTATCTTTACTCCAAATGTTAAGATCTTTCACTCTGTGATTTTTCTCCTATGGTTTCATCTTTTTTGGGGGGATGTCTTTACCCCAACTCTATTTCCTTCAGCTTAAAAATATTTGTAAAAAAGCTGAGTAACATTGGTTTATAGTACTATATATGCTTCAGGTTTATTGTCATACCTCAATATAACATAACATAATCTTAACATAATCTTTTGGATCCACTCATATTCTCACAAATGGCAAGATTTCATTTTTTATAGCTGAGTAATATTCCATCTTGTATAGCTTGCATATTCACAATGCAAAATGCATAGCATCTTTATCTCTGTATTTCAAATAACTTTCCCTCTTTATAGCCTATTCTGACTCTACAAAAAACTAGGATTCTAAATAGCATCTTTATCTCTGTATTTCAAATAACTTTTCCTCTTTATAGCCTATTCTGACTCTACAAAAAACTAGGATTCTAATACCCATTTCTAATATATTATTTTATAATCTGTCTTCTCCCATATTAGACTGTTAACTCATAAGATCAAAGTCTATTCATCTGTGTTTCCCAAGTTCTAGCAAAGGGAAGGTTAACAGTCAGGACGATTGAATATTCAATGGCTAATTAATTAATTGAAATAAGAAATATAATAAGTAATTAAAAGAGCTGTACTCACAAGTTCTGCTAATTTTTATTGCTTTTATGGCATTTTATCTTGAAATTCAGTTGATTTCACAGGGAAATCTAATCATGCACTTTTATTTCAAACAGAATTGATTTTTTTAAAAAGAGAAGAAGCTCATTGCCTTGTAATTTCAAGCCCTTAAGGAAATTAGATTCTTGGATAGGTGCCTAAATGAAAATTATGTATTCTTTCCTAAAATGATATTTTTATCACATTAGGAAGTAGGCCATGAATGTTTAGTTAACATTTACTTTGATTCTTATCAAAGCCATCTAAAAAGGATTACAATTGAATGGTTTAGGGAATTTGAGTAATGAATATTTTTTTCCCTTCAGACCTCATCAAAGAGAACTGCTAGATCTGCATTCACTGAACACATAGGTCAGATGGGGTGCCTTTCCCCCTGATTCAGTGTGGTCTGTGTAGGGAATGCCTGCCTGAAAATGGAAAAGCAAGAACACTCAGGAGAAGGATGGGTGGGGAATTTTGTTTATTGAATAAAGTTGATTTGTAACACTATACACAAACACACACACAATATTGCATGCATATGGTGTGTGTGGGTATATATGGGTGTGTGTGTGTGTGTGTGTATATATATATATATGAGGATGTGGGTTCACATCTCTACCAATCCCATACAAATACCTTAGAGCAGAAATGCCTTATGTAAAGGGTAAGGAAAGAAAATCAGAATAGCAAAGGGAAGAATGGGGCAGATTATGCAGGGTTTTTTTTTTTATTTCTAATATTTTTTAAATCGTTATTTTATTTGTATTGAAATAACCTTGTGTTATGACACTGTATAAATTTCAGGTGTGCATCATTATACTACCGGCATCTGCATACACCACATCACGTATACCACTAGAAGTCCATTTCGGTTTTTCACCATACTGTTTCCTTTGTCCTGATTTACCTCTGTGTTCTTCTTCCCCTTCTGGTAACCACTAAAGGTATTAGCATTTAAAAGTTTATTTTTGTTTTATTTAATTTGTTTGTTTTCTCTATAGCTTATATCTGAACAAAATCATATTTTGTGCTTGTTTTTCTCCATCTGGCTGGCTGATTTCACTAAGCATAATACTCTTTAGGTTCACTGATGCTGCTGCCAATCTGTTATTACAGTAGATTGTGGAATAGTATTTCCACATGTGTATATACCACATCTTTATCCATTCATCAGTGGGCTGCATTTTAAATTGTTTCCAGTTTTTGGTTATTGTGAATAATGATGTGATAAACATGGTTATATATATATACATACATATAAATATATTCCTTTATATTAGGTTTATTTTTATTTTTCAAGTATACATCTAGAGGGATGTATGGGATAACTGGGTTATATGATATTTCTATTTTCAAAATTTAAAAGAATCTCCTTCCTGCTTTTCAGAATAGCTGCACCAATTTATATTCCCTTAACAGTATGTAACATTTGTTGGCTCTTGTCTTTGGGATAATATTTACTCTCACAGATATGAAGTGATACTTATTCTTTTGATTTGCATTTCTCTAATAACAAGAGGTGATTAACATATTTTTTGATGTGTTTATTGGAGAAGTATCCCTTCAGGTCATCTACCCAATTTTAAAATTGGGTTGTTTGTTTTAATTATGGAGTTATGTGAGTTCTTGGTATATTTCCAATATATCCTTTATTAAATGTATGATGTGTAAATATCTCCCCCATTCAGTAGTATATGTTTTCATTTTGTAGTAAGTTTTTCCACTGTGTACAAGTTTTTAAGTTTAATACAGTCATGTTTGTTTATTTCTAAAGATTTATTTTTATTTATTTATGCATACAAGAACTGGGGTATAGGCCAGAAGTATGGGTGAGTGGGGTGACAGGATTCACCAGAGACAGAGTGGGGAGCAGAACAGGCAGATCAACTGAAGCACACTGCTGAGGGGAGCAGCGGGTGAGACAGTAGAGGTCTGCAACACCATGTGGGTCACCTCCCCGGCCAGGAATCAAATTCAGTACAGTGGTTGATGATAGCGTGGTAGCACAGCGACTTTAACCTCTGTGCCATCAGGGAGGCCTGCTTTTTTCTTTTTTTTTGCTTTGTTTCCCTATTTGGTGGAGTCCACGTGGAGCCATTTCAAGGCCAAAGGAATTTGACTTTTATTCTGGATAAGATAAAATACTGTTTAAAACATTAAGTCGGTGTGATTTGACTTGAATATTAAAATAACGCCTATCATTGCAATGTGGAAAGTGGTCTGCAGAGTGGTAGAAGAGTAGTAACAGTCAGGCTAGCCAGGAGGCTTTTGCTGTCATCCCAGTGAGAGACCTTGGTCATCAATATTATTGCAGTGGAAGCAGAAAGATCTTGTCTTAAACCAGTTTTGAAAGTACAATCAAGAAGATTTGCAGTCAGGTTGAATATAAGGCTTAGGGGGGAGAAAAAAGAAAAGTCAATTACGTCATTAAGATTTTTGGTCTGAGAAATTGGAAGTCTGGATTTTAAATTTATTGCAATGGGGAATAATTGTGGATGTAGTAGATTTGTGACAGAATCTTCATGAGGAATTCATTCTGAACATGTAAGGTGTGAGATTCCTATAGATATTAAGAGGAGATTTGACTAAGTATTTGGAATATACATGTGAGGGTTTAGGAAGGAATTCTGGACTGAAGTTATAAACTTGGTAGTCATTGGCAGCTACAGGTTTTTTAAGGCTGTGAGAAAAGATCATATGGTTAAAAAATATATCAAGAACAGAGAAGAGAACACATAATTGAGTCTTAATAGAATTCCTACAGTGAGAGCTTAGGTATAAGAGGTCGGACCAGCAAACAAATCAATAACGAGGTGAACAGTAGAAAGAGAAAAAAAAAAAAGATGTGGTGTACTGGATCTCGAGAAGACAGTGTGTATATATATATAAAACAGCAATGAGCAACTGTATTGATTAACAGTTATAGGTCATCTTAGATGAATGCTGAGAAAGAGATCTTTAATTGGATCCAATTTCTGAGGTGATGAGGAAGCCTTATTGAATAGGCTTAAGAGAAAGGGAGAAGATGAAATAGAAAAATCAAATATAAACTTCTTGCCAAGAATTTTGCTATAAAAGAGAAAAGAGAAAAGAGGAGATAATAGGAAAAAGTAGTTTAAGAGAACGTTGAAAAAGTATTTGATTCAAATTTTGTTTAGATGGGAGAAGAGGAAATGTATTTGTATAGTTATCAGAATGGTCAATTAGAGAGAAAAGAATTGAAGACAGAAAACATTTCTGTGTCTATTAAAGACTGAACTAGGGGATCTGTTTTGACTATATCAAGGGAGATTAAAGGTAAAAATGGGGGCCCTCCCTGGTGGTGCGGCAGGTTAAAGGCCAGCACTGCAGGCAGCCGCAGCTGCCTCAGTGCCAGTTCGATCCCCGCCCTGGAGGTGACTACATGGCGCTACAGACCTCTCCTGACCCGCCCGCTGCTCCCCTCAGCAGTGTACCTTGTTGATCTGCCTATTCTGCTCCCCACTCTGTCCCTGGTGAATCCTCTCACCGTCCCTGCACCTCTGGCCTGTACTCCAGTTATGCCTGTATAAATAAATAAATCTTAAAAAAAAAAGATATAAAATAATAAAAAATAATTTAAAAAAAGGTAAATATTGGGAAGAACTTGGTAACTATATGGCAGTGAGACCCAACACAGCATAGGAAGTTATTAAAAAGTTGTCTTATGACATTTTAAAAGCACTAAACATAAATATTAGTGTAACAAGTTGCAGTTGAGTATACCCAGTTCTAAAGATACTGGGGATTCAAGGATGAGTGAAATTCAGTCTTTATTTTTCAAGAATTCACTGACATTTTTTAACATCATTCTTCATTTTGTGCATGTTTCCATCTCAACTATAATCTCCATGGGCCTCCCATCACCAATTCACCTTTGTGCCATCACAAGTCCAGAGTTTGCATATTTGTAAAATGGGGTTATAATAATATGTATTGTACAGGCTGTTAAGAGCATTAGATAAGTCAATATAGTTCAGGAAATGCCTTACACATAGCCAGTGGTATGCATAGCTTTTTATTTGCTGTTATTAGTCAGATGTTATAAGTGCTCATTTAATGGAGGTAATATTAAAATACCATGACAGCTGTTCATTTTGACTAAGGGTTCAGAAGGTGTTCCAGAATGCTACACTTCAATCTTCAGGTAGAAAAAAGCTAAAAGAGAGACTTGTTAAGCAAAGGCTTGCTATGGCAGAGTCTGGAATGCCTTCTGCAGTGTTGGACCTGAGCTTATTCCAGGATGGTATCCTAGCACTCTAAGAGATAACAAGCATAAAGTGGGAGGGCCCGAGATATCATGAACTTAACATGTTTAAGCTGGTCTTTCAGTTACAGGGCCTCTGGAACTTGGTCCATGTTTGTGTTATTGGATTAACAGGCCCTTATTTGTTACCTTCCTGTTGCTGAAAACCTAATCAACTGGGATGCACTTTCCCTTCTAGTGGGAGGTAAGGGTTGGGGTTAAATTTGAGACCAGGGAAAGCATCTGTGGATATTTAAAGGTCCTGAAACCTGAGCTAGAATATCCTCCAGGCCATCCTGCTTCCCAGTTACCACCATTTTGAAATTAGTGTGGAATTAATTGGTAGAAACCGATAAAAGACCCTGCACAAGCAGAAGAGATTCTTCTCCATCCACTTCAGTGAAAAAAAAGAAAAAATCCACTTCAACTTCATTTGTTAATTAGGTTTTGGTTACAGTTTTCTACCATCTGTAGTTTCTCCTGTTTTTAACACCCTTGCCTTAACCTTGTGCTTCCTCTTCTTCACAAGAGTCAGTTGGGCTGAACTCTGGAATCCTTCCCTCCACTCTAGATGGGCAGTAAATGCTCTTCTTACGGGTTCCAGAGTATCTGACCTTGCCCTGAGAGAGTGTTTCTTCTTCTCTATGTAATTTTTAAAAAAAGATTTATTTATGCATACAGAACTGGGGTATAGGTCAGAGGTGCAAGGGCAGTGAGAGGATTCACCAGAGACAGAGTGGGGAGCAGAACAGGCTGACTGATGAAGTATACTGCTGAGGGGAGCAGCAGATGGGTCAGGAGAGGTCTGCTGTGCCATGTGGGTTACCTCCAGAGTGGGAATCGAAATCATGCTGCAGTGGCTTTGGTTACTTAGTGATGAGCTTTAACTCGCTGTGCCACCAGGGAGGGCCTCTCTATTTAATTTTAATTTTTTCTTAAAAAAATAAATGAGATGAAAGCATTAACAAGAAAACATAAATATGAAGTCCTTTACATGGCTGAAATTCTCAGGCAGTGCTTGCAACACAATCTGCAATTATAAATGCTGAGTAAATAAGTCAATTGGTAAAATAACAATTCTTTAAGATAAAATGACCGTCGTATAAGAAGGCAACCCTGGAGAGAGTAATGCTGAAAATTAGCAAAGAATTTCAAGGGAAAAAAAAAATCCCCTTATAGTTCTAGATTTGATATTGGATATTTCCCTCTTTGATTACATTTCCTTTTTAAAAAATGAGTATTTGAAAACACCTGAAATTAAAGATTCAAATCATTTCCTAAGGTATAAGCTGAATGGATAACTCTCAGCTACAAAAGAAAACAGTGCTTGAATGAAGGGCCACTTTGATAGAGGTAACTCGAGCTCCTTCAGAACTAACATTCTGGGCTAACTCGACATGCCATTACGTGTGGTCACCAGGTCATCTCATGGGGACATTGCTTCTTTAGAAATAAAGGTAAATGGAAATACACTAAGTTAGTCACCCACAGAGGCAGCTCAGCTCCCCTGTGCAGGAACACACTCTCCCCGCCCTTCCCTATTTCTGCTGAGGTGGTAAAGAATACCTCTGCCTGGTTCTCCTTCAGTCATCTGTCAGCTGTCTCCTTCCATAGCACTGGTACAGAGGCTGCCTCCTTCCATAGAACTTCTGGATATGTCTTAGAATCAGAAAGAAGATTTCTAAAATTCCTCTACTGCTGAATAGACCTGACAATTGTTTTCACTATTACTCTGCTATCTTTTACTAAACACACACACACACACTCAGCTGTACGTTTTTAGAAGAATAAGTTAGGGCTTATTTGTGTGTTACAAACCCTATCACCTTGAGTCTTCTCAAGTGTTCAAAGAAGGAAGAAATTAACGTTGCTGAGTAAGCACAGTGTGGTCTGTGCTTAGTAAACACTTCTGTATTGTTTCCGTAATAGCGGTGTGCAGAGAACGGTGACACGGAGTCACACGGCTTCCTGGCTATTGCAAAAAGCCACTAGGAATGGTAGCCACAAGGCTACCATTTATGTAGCCTTGAAGTGGGTTATTAGAATAGAATATTTGCATTTCTCTATATTATAAATGATTTAATGAGAAAGGACATTAAATAAACAGTTCAGAGGAGTGGAAAGATCTATTTTGTTGTTTGACAAATACAGCCTGATATTCATTCATTAACCTGCTTGTGGACTGTGTGACTTGGCAACCTGTAAGTTTGCACTTGTCTGTGAAAAATAAAACAGAAACCCACATAGTTTGATAGATATCAGGCTAGAGAGGTCTATTTTTTCTTCGCTAACTACTGTTATAAAATGGGGGGAAGTGCTCAAAAATAAGAGGTCAGACAAGATTTTCATTTTTCTACACCAGGGTTGGTAAATGGTATTACAACATTCATGCTGCAGAATTCAGCTTCTCTGGCAAACAGAAAGAAAACAAATGACCTGCTTATTCGATGTTGATATACTTATCTTAAGTCAGGATTACCTCAACATTTGAGGATGCCATTGATTTTCTGGGTTCAAAATAACTTCTTATGATTGTGTAGCAATCAGAAATGTTTTCAAATTAATGTTATCTCCCTACATACATCCTGACATTATTGATTGTGTTTAGTTTCTCTCACTTATAGTGCCATCCGTCTAAATCCTACCTCTAGCACTTTTGTAAGCTCTGTGGTAAAGCCCACCCAACTTGACATCACCGCCATTTTCAAAATGTGTTTACCAGTGACTAAGTGGGGTGTTTTGCTAGCCATCACTGCTGAAAACACTCCCCTAGAGAGAAGATGAGTAGATTATATAATTCATTCCCCTGGGAATGGGGTGGGGTATATTTCCTGGAAGTGGACTTGGAGAGAAACTGGGAGGCTATAAAACCTCCAAAAAAATGTCCTTAAGAGTCAATGAAAACTTTTCTATCACCCTCAACAATGTCATGGGTATTTTTCTCTTTTCTTTTATAGAAGTATCTAATCTATGCTGCTTTCCTAACATAAAGCAATTACAGATACAAAAAGCTTACGCTAGTGTTTTTTTGAGTAGTTGGCTACTTTTCCAGATCAGGTTATATAATAACTAATTCAGGACTTTTATATTGATAAAGAGGGAAGGGGTAAACTACTTAAGTTATGTATGAGCCTCCCTGATTCCATGGTGGCCTAGGATTAAGTTTTGTGGTAGATCCCCAGCCAGGTAGCTAACTCACATAGCTCAGCAGACCTCTCCTGCCTTGCCTACTTCTCTCCTTAACAGTGTATTTCAATAAATCCACCTGTTCTGTTCCACTGTCTCTGGTGAATCCTCTCACCTCCTCACCTCTGGCCTACACCCTAGTTCTATGCAAAAATGAATAAATAATTAAAAAAAGAAGTGATGTGCAATAATATTATCAATTTTTTTAAACTATGGCACTAACATCTTCTGAACAGAGAAAGTTAACTCTAAAGACTCAGAACAGTATAAATGATGATACATCAAAAGGTATTATTTTGAAAGAGTAGAGACAAAAGACAAAAAAAAAGACTTAGAAAAGGATTATAATTTGCTTTTTGTGATTATAAATTAGAATGCAATTTCTAAAAAATAGTGATAACAGGATCTTGTACTTTTTTATGTGAAAATAGTATTGTTGACTTACTCTACAAACAGATCTTCATAAAGAAAAGTACACACACACCAAGTTAAAATTGCTTATTCAGTGACGCTGCTCACCAAAGGAATTATTCTTTGACTCTGTTTTTAGTTGGGTGTGGAAAGGTAATTTTCTTCCTTGGCTGGAGGCTTGAAGAAGAGCCAAAGTGAACACCCATGTGAACACAAAACAATTAGGAAAGATTTATTCTGAATCAGTGGGTTCCCATGAGCTAGTTGAGATTAATGAATCTGCCCTGACTGAAATTAACTTAAAATGTAGATTTGGGATCAAGCAAATAGGGAAAATGACTAGATCAGGGACAATTCTATATTTAGGTGCTCAGAGAACATTTGGGTAGACAGACCAAAATGAACACAAATTAGAAATACAATTGGAATTACTTTTCTTATGAATAATCATTTTAAAAGAAAGAGACAAATATTAGTTTTATACTTTTTGTTTCACAAATTCAACTTTCTGAAGACATAGATAGATATAATTGTAGAAATTTAGATATTATCTATGCTGACAATTGATAGGAGATGTTTTTTAAGTAAAGAGACTTGTGTCTGTTTTCTATTTAGACTGTGCAAAATCAAGTTAATACTGACATGAAGTAATGTTCTATCTCTTACAGATATAGAGAATTTGTGTGCAAACAGTCATAGTAAATTTTGTGTATATAATATTTGCTTAAAAGCTGGGGCCTACACAAATTATTTTAAATAATTGCCTAAAGTGGAAGGGACATTTATTTCACTTATAAGGAATAGGTCACATTCTACCCATCAGACTTGTTGGTACAACTACAAATAGCTTTGGGGGAAAAAAGGCACAACCTAAGCATTGCTATTTAATTTACAGTGCAATTAATTACAATTGTTTCCAGCCATGAGCATTCTTTAAATACTTAGAATAACAGGTAAATGCTATAAATTGATACTAATATGGTATAGGATTATTTTTCTTGTAACAGTGTTTATCTGCTTTGTCATAACATTGTTTTGTACAATAGTGAAGGCAAAACCTCACCAGACTTTTTTTCTTCTTAAAAAAATGTGTAGTGACTTAAATTTATTTTGGGAATTTTGTATCTCTCTACTTTAAACAAAGCAGAGGCATAATCGGACTCTGGAATGACTCTATAGTTCTACATAATAAACTCTGGCAGGGAAAATAAGAAACTAGTTTTTCACATTCAAAGTTTGGTAGATAAATAAAGTTGCATTAAAATGACTCTACTTCCTTTGGAAATCTTTGTTGATTTGAAATAAAGAGGCTTCTGCTCTTCTATAGAACAAATGACGCACCACTGAAATAATTCCACCTTCAATTTCTCACCTGAAAAATACGTAGATAGTCACAACCAACAGCCACTTATTTAACAGGTATAATGTTAAATATAATATAAATAAAATTTTATGATGAAAATAACTGAGAAGATTTTAACTTGGAAGATATAGTGCAAATGTTAAAACTTTGTTGTCTTAACATCTAGAATTTTGCTTAATATTTAGGTATGATCTTTATAATTTCATAATCCGTTTTTCCTTCAATTTTTCAACAAGTCAAGTTTACCTTTTTTTAGAAAGGTGACATAAGATTAAGTGTATTTGTTAATTGAAAAGCTCTTTGAATCAAGCTGATCAATTTTTATCCATTTATCCCTGGATACTATATCCATACATTATATCTGCATATCAAAACATATCATGATCACTTTGAGTAAACCATTTTGTATTGTAATTTTTTTATATCACCCTGGTATCACAATTTTAAGCTTGGTACTATCTTGTCTTATCAGAGTATTTCCAGCTGTTTCATCAAGTGAATATATTTTGGGTATTTGATACACCCCCTCCTTCTATTAGTATTACTTTCTAATGGAGCAGGTACTCCATTAAAAATTTCATGAATCTTGTTTTGTTGTATCAGATGGTTTTTTAGGGCAAATTATTCTTAGTTTTCTTTTTTCTCTGTACATCATAGAACTTAAATGTCATTATTAAAATAAAAGGTAACATTTTTTCATTTATTTTCAATTTTGCCTTCAAGTAATATATTAAGTTTGGGGCTCTCCCTGGTGTTGTAACAGGTTAAAACACCGAATTATGAGCTCTCGGAGGCCACTGTGGCACGAGTTCAATCCACAGCCAGGAAGCTGTTAGATCTGTCCTGTCCTGTCAGCTGCTCCCCTCAGCAGTGTATTTCGGTATATCTGCCTGTTCTGCTCCCTACTCTGTCTCTGGTAAATCCTCTCACCCACCACACTGTATGCATAAATAAATAAATCTTTAATATATATACACACACACACACACACAAATACATATTAAATTCTTGTAGAAATAGAGTGTATATTACTGATAGCTATACTGCAGGTCTACCCATATCATAAGATAGATGATAGAAAAACATTTATTAAATAAATAAATGAGAAAGTTTATATAAATAGAAAAACTATGATATGAATTTCTTCATTAGTCTTGAAATATAATGTTCCCTAAAGTATTATATAATTTACAAAACCAGTAACAATATTTTGCTGGGTCAATTTCACCACATTATCATTGGAATTAATTTGATCTCCTTATAGGTGTAATATGTCATCTCAAGTTTATTATAATCTCCTTTATTTCTTTATAAGTAAGGATAAGTATTTCCTAAGTACTTTGGACACTAATTATAAAACATCTACTTATCCATTATTTGTTTATTCATGCATCTTTACATCATTTGTTATTTGAAGTATATTATACACACACACACACACACACATACACATATATATAATTTTAACCCTAAATGTTTTTGGTTAATGATCACTTTATACATGTTAAAACAGGTTTTAGAACAATTATATGACATAAGACTATTGAAAGTAATTTGAAGTTTGGCCTGCTTTAGATATAAAATAAAATTTAATGATTCTTTAGCAAATCTACTTACAGAATGCTGAAAGCAATTCAATTGGAGGTCACAACATTTTCATAAAAAATAAACTGCAGAGAATGATCATTTTTAATCCTTAGACTGAGTTCCTACACTTTTGTTATGCTGACCCAGAAGCACTGCTTCTGTGAGTGTCCTGCTTGTCCATCTTCATCCACTTCTGAGTTGATTCACTTTCTCATCAGCCACTTGAACTACAGTGCAGGGATACAGAATGATTACTTGACAGGGCCTACATTGCTGCATCCACTTAACATCTGCTGACTTACAAGACTTCACTCTCAGGGTTTTAATAACAAGCCATACTGCATTCTTCCAACAAAATTAGAATCTATATTGGTCCCTTTGCATGAAGTTCCATTTCTTTTAATATTCCTCTTCAAAAAAAAATACCTAATTTTAAATATCCATCTCATTTGATGCCATTTCCATAAGGTTCCCAATTTTCATCATCAGATTTCATCTCTCCCACCTGCATATCTCTGAAAACTTTGTTTTATTCCTGTTTTTAAACACACATATTTTTGAAGTTTACGTCTTTATACCTCTGCAAATTTCTTCCATTATAGCAGAGGGACAATAACAGACTCTACATCTATGTATGAGATATATGTGTGAAGTTCATATAGAAATAGTCAAAGAATATTGCTGTGATTATCTTTGCTCATAGCTTTTTAGTTTATTAATCTTCACATCCCTGGCTATTATCACAGTAAATATCATGTAGTAACAATTTAATGAATAATACTTTAATATAAAACAACTTTTCTAATGAGTCCATTTTCAGTTTTGGAAAAGAAAAGAATTCTGCATTTATCTGTCAAGTGGTAAGTAATTAAATTGGCTAAAAGTAAACTTACTAAGAAAAAGGAAAAATTACTTCAAAAGTTACATGTTCTTGAAACTATAGGCTTATTCAATGTGATTAAATTGAAGAATTGATTCCTTAATGGTTTTCAAAGATTTTTCATAATGGGTAATGGCAAACTGGCTCACCTGGTAGATTTTTTTAAAAAAATCTATCTTTAATTATCAGAATGATGTGAAGTATATGAGTTATGGCATATAAGAACTAAATCACTCACAAATGGAATTATCAAGATCTGAATCTGAGATTACTCAGCTGCTGTTAGAATACAAATTTAACCTCCTGTGGTTACCCAACAGAAGGCTAAAATAAAAAGATGATAAATATGAATGTAATTTGAAAAATCAACCAGAACCCTCATGTATTAAACTTATATGTAAACTGGTTGAAACACCTTGGACTTTTTGGGGGCACTATGTAGTAATGTGTAAACATATGCATGCTCTATGATGTAGCAATTCTACTTCCTTGATACAAAACTATTTTAAATGAATGAATATATACACTATAAGAATTGAGAATGTTTTGAGGAGTACTATTTCTTACCTTCTAAACTACAAACTGCTCAAGTGTCCATCAAGAACAGAATATATAATCAATCACATTATATTTATGTAATGGAATACTATACAGCAACGAACCAATCCATAACTACTTAACCAATCCGTAACTACTTCCAAATATATGGATGACATTCTAACTTAATATTGGGTGGAGAAGTTAAATACTGAAGAGATCATATAACATTTCACCTCTTTAAATACACAAACATTAAAATACAAAAAAATAGACAAAACTGGTGATAGAATTCAGACTAGTGGTTACTTTTGAAATTGGTGGTGGAGGGTCTTTTAGACTGTATCATGAATAGTGAGCTAGTTGCTAGGGTGTGTTTATCTGATAAAAAATATGTGACTGTGATGGGTGTAATTTTCATAGGCACCATAAGTACACCATATTTATACTTTATGTCAATTTAAAGAGTAAGTAGAGTCTAGACAGAATTTTTTTCCATTTTAATTTTGTTGAGGCCACATTGGTTTACAACACTACATATGATTCAGAGATGTAGGATCAATCACACCTCTTCAAATGTATGTCACCACACCACACCCACTGCAAGGCACCCACAGTCCTGCACCAAGTGCCTTGTGTTCCCTTTCCCCTCTCTTTTCACCTCTCCTTTTTCTCTCTTCCTGCGATCCCCTTAATTCTACAGATTTGTAGCATTTGTCACTGATTTGATCAAATGGAACTTTTATAACATTTTGTTAAAGTTTTTAAAATTCATTTAGAACTCTGAAGGAAAACCAGCCCTTTCCTTACTTTTGGTGTTCTGACTCATCCACAAGAGATGCTGAGTACAAGCACTAGTGTTTCCTCACCCTTTCTAAAGCTGTGGGGGCCTCTATGAAAATGTCATTCTTCCCACACTAGTGGGCTATACAAAGAGGTCAAGCACCTTGGTCTTCATAAGAAATAACTAATGTTGACTATTATCTAGAAACTAAGAGTTTTTATTACATTTTTATGTATTCATTTCCTTGTACTGGAAGTCACCAGACGAATGTCAGTATTCTAGTGGCAGATCTGAATTTGGGTGGAGGCTAAGAACGCCACACCTTTTGGGTGACTACCCGTTTCTACCCAAGGGCAAGGTGAGGTGACTCTCCCCTGCTTCTCCTTCCTTTGCTTACTTTTGCCAACAGTTGCATACATGCCTTTATTTTGAGGAAGAAACCAGGAAACAAGTAAATGTGTCTCAAATGCAAAGTACCTAATGTTAAGGTAGCTTATTTTGGAATAATAACATAAACTACTGCTTGCTAACTTTGTCTTTTATTCCTTCCGTTGAGCAGCAGAAATAAGCTTGAGCTTGTCCATACTTGTCACATTACATTGGGTTATTATGAAAAATTTTAAACACAATGTTACCTCTACTTTCAGCAATAACTAAATTTTGCTTTGTTGCTCTACTATGTATGACTTGAAAACCAGCTTGTTGTGAGAATCACTCTACTCAATAGTAAAACTGACTTTAGACAATAGTTGCTAGTTTTTCCTTTTCTCAGATGTCTAGATCTTCTCCAGTTGGCAGATGAGTTCAGACCAGCCTTCCTATTCGTGGCAAAGTCTTATTTCTGTTTCCCCTAAATTACTTTTTAAATTTATTTCTCCTGTACTACTTTGATCAACAACAATTTTCTTTTGCCTTTCAATTCACTCTCTGTCTCTCACCCTCTCTCACTTATCACTCCCAAATATAATTTGATTGCCTTTTTAACACTTGTCCTTTAATTTTCCTCCAAAGCTATTGTTAATTACATATGTGAATACTTTTATTGTTTCTTGTACTTCAAATTTCATTTCTCTCATTTTTGTTCAGGGTTCCCACATTATAATCATGCTTTTCCTCATTTTTATATTTCTGTCTTATATCACTCATGTTTAAGTGGTTCCTTTTTATTTTAAATATTTATTTATTTGCATACAGAACTAGGGTATGTGTCAGAGGTGCAGGGGCAGTGAGAAGATTCACCAAAGACATAGTAGGAAGCAAAACAGGCCAATTGGCAAGAACACTGTTGAGGGGAGCAGCAGGAAGGTCAGGAGAGGTCTGCTGTGCCATGTGGTCACCTCCTTGACCAGGAATCAAACTCATGCTGAAGAGGCTTTAGCTTCTTAGTGCTGCACTATAACCCACTGCACCACAACGGAGGGCTCTGTGATTCCCTTTTTAAAAATAATTTTCTTTTTTAAATTTCTTTCTGCATGTCTTAGTAAAGTTTAGAATATAGGAGCCAGATTTTCTCTTATCACTTCTTTCATATCTAAAATAAGCTTGCTGGGTATAATCTATAATACTAACTGAGGATTTTAGACCAACTCTTTTAAGATTTTTTCCTTGCAGTTTAAACTTTAATGCAAATATATAAACAGATTTATGTGTATGTTGGGAAATTTGGTTTTCAATTTATAAGTAAAATGCATGGAATTTTCCCAGTCCTCATTTTCTATACTCAGTAAATTTGGGTAAGTCCTTACCCCCCATCACACTGCGGCCCATCACCTCCCAGAATCTGTGCTATTGTTGTTTCTGTGACTTTAAGTCTCAATCATGATGTTTTTTCCCAGCCTTTGGAAAATACCCCAGGAAATTCCCAAATATCCACCAGACTCACAGAATCAGAAACCAAATAGAGAAGAAAGATTTTGAAAGAATGTAAAGCAAATAAATGGATGGAAGAATAATGACATGCAGAAGAGTAAAGCTAAGAAATGTAATGAAGGAAAATAGAAAGGAATATAGAGGAAAAGTAAAGAAAATAAAGGTTATGACTACATTTGCAGACTTCCAGGGATTCTGTTAACTGTCTTTGTCATCTAGGCACGAATTGTTTTGCACGTTACCATTTGCAAAGCAGCACCATGTTTTTATACCTGTGACAAAAGACTTCATTTTCCTAAAAAACATATAAATGTATAGCAACTTAATTTAATATGCATGATGAATAAGTGTGAAAATTTAGATTGGAGGCTACTGATAAACACTGTAGAATTTAGATGTATATCTACATTTTAGACATGGAATGACAAACAGGGAACTGGAAATTATTATGAAGGGACAAACACATCTTTTTTTTTTTTTTAAGATTTATTTATTTATGTTTACAGAACTGGGGTGCAGGCCAGACGTGCAGGTGTGGTAAGAGGATTCACCAGAGACAGAGTGGGGAGCAGAACAGGCTAACTGATGAAGTACGCTGCTGAGGGGAGCAGTGGGCGGGTCAGGAGAGGTCTGGCATGCCTTGTGGTTACCTCCTAGGGCAGGGATCCATCTCACCTGAAGTGGTTTTGGATTCTTAGTACTGTTTTAACCGCTGTGCCACCAGGGAGGGTCTCACATCTTGTTTTAAAAGGAAAAATACCTAGAACCAGAGGACCACTGTTGATGAATGATGTGACAAAAGATTAGTGACTGTTATTAGATGAAAATGTCGATTCCCTTTTCAGGAGTTGAATGGATGTGGGAGAATTTAGGTACAAACTGATTGAGGGTATATGAAAAGATCTGGGGATTGGACAATTCTTACTAATGAGCCATCTGTTTCAATTGTTCCCACAGGCTAACACTTCCCTTGAGGGAACTTTGATCCTTGATGGAGTATTTATGCAGCAGTGAGCATCCAGGCCATGATAATAAGCTGTTACTTATAAGACTCCCTAATCACAAAGGTCTGGAAACTTGTCTTTTCATAATGATAACAACCATAACCATCTGCATGGAGCATTGTAGTTTCAAAAGTACACCAACAAATATTTTATTGATAGATAAGGAAATTTGATGGGTTTTTACTTAAAATGTGAACTGAATTTTTAAAGTACTTTTAAACTCAACATTTAAATTAGAATTTATTTCCTGATCTATGGGATCATTCTTAGCTCTGACAATCATCGTCATAATATACTTCATAGTTATTTTTTCTCATATTCCAAGAAATGTAAAGAAAGAATTAGCATTGAGATTATATTAGTCTGATAAAAAAAATCACTCAAAACTGGAAATGGAATATTGAAATGTATCTTTTCCATGTGGTTATTTTGCTAACATTTGTTAATAAGAAAATTAATGAATAAAAATTTTTAGAGACATTAAAGATCTTGACAAAGATATTTGTAATGAGTATTGAATATACTGGTAACCAAAGACTATTTAACTAGGAATCCTTTAGACTGCATATATTGATGATGATTATAGTTACATTTGTTTACATAATTGACAGTCATTTATAATGTTATTAGCCATCTTAACCAACAAATATAATAATATTTCATAAATAAGGACAGCTTGCTGCAAAGATTCAGGACATATTTGCTTAAGATGCTGCCACCTTCAGGAAATTCTACCTTATGATGATGTGTATCTTCTATATTGGGTAATACATTTCTGCTTAAGGAGGATTAGAGTCTCTTCATTCAAATATTATTTTCTTTTAATTCATTTTGGAGAGTTGAATACCACCTCTGATATTAAAAAATTCTATTTTGAGGGCCCTCCCTGGTGGTGCAGTGGGTTAAAGCACTACACTAAGAAGCTTAAGCCACTTCCGCATGATTTCGATTCCCGCCTGCCCAAAAGGAGATCCACATGGCGTGGCAGACCTCTCCTGGCCTGCCCGCTGCTCCCCTCAGCAGTGCACTTCGTCGATCTGCCTGTTCTGCTCCCCACTCTGTCCCTGGTGTATCTCTCACCCTCTGCGTCTCTGGCCTGTACCCCAGTTCTGTATGAATAAATAAATAAATCTTTAAAAAAATTCTATTTTGAAAAGCATTTGAAGTAGGTTAGTTTACCTCATTAAGAAACAAAATATAATTTTTACTAACAGGTATAGCATGAATTTTATATACTTTAAATATTATTCCTGGATTTAACAACATACATAACACTACAACTTATTTGCTAAATACCTAAGTAATATTTCTGCTTAATAGAGATTTTATGATAAAACAATTTCTAATTTCTTATGTCTTTATTTGTTGTTATTAATATAGTTATGTTTCATTAATTTCATGAGAAGTACTGAAGAATATTATGTAATTATTTTTAAAATCAGCTTTCATTTGTTATTGGCTTGCAATATTACTGGTATCTGAAGTTTGTTCAAAGTCATAATTCATTAGAAATGTAAATCTACTGAGGCTTCCCTAGTGGTGCAAGCGGTTAAGTTGCAGGATTATGAAGGTATCAGAAGCCACTGCAGCAAGAGTTCAATCCTTGAACTTCATGGTGCAGCAGATTTCTCTTGACTCTCCTGCTGCTCCCCTCAGCAGTGTATTTCAGTAGATTTGCCTGTTCTGTTCCCCACTTTGACTATGGTGAACCTTCTCACCCCTTTTCCCATGCCCTGGCCAGCCTCCCAACTCTTGTATGCACAAATAAATAAATCTTTAAAAAAAAAAAACACATTTAAACAGGTGTGGTCCTGTACTCCTACAACATCTACTATGTGTTTAATCAATGCTACCTCAATTAAAAAAAATTGTAAGAAACATGGATATAAATTTGAATGGAAGAAATAACACTCTCCTTTGCTTCCACCTATGGGAACATTGTTTCATAAAGGAGCACCCTCTGGGTTTGGTCAAACACAATCATTCCTTCCCCTTGATCATTGAGCATTGTCTCAGGGCCTCTTACAGTGGAGCTTGGAATCTGAGAAATCCATGGATGCCTGGGAAATCCCCTTCCTTATCTGAAAAATCTCTTAAAGTCCCAAGGTCACTTTGGGTCATATTTCCTTTCTGGTGTAATTGTCCAATTCTCTTACATTTAATTTGCAAGTATCTTGTTTACATTTGCGTGTGCTTTTCTTGAAGTCATTTCCAATACTTTCAAGGGACTTTGAAAGTCAGGGAATTAGCCACTTGGGTTCCTTTTGCTTACTTGTTCATTTGATTTTGTCCTTTTTGCTTTCCTCCTGAGGTGGTGTTGTGCAACTCCAGTTGGTCTGGCTGTTCTTTTAGGGCTCCTTTCCCTCTTATTCTTGGCGTTTTCTCTCCTTTCTCCTTTGTTGGATCTCTTGCTTTTCAGGTGCCATCATTTCTGCTTTTTTGAGACCTTAAGGATTGAGAAAGATGCTGCTGGAGAGGAAAACAAAACAAGAGTCCATTTACTCAAGAAGATTAGAAGCTATTCTGTCCTGAAGAGGTTCACTTAGAAAAACTCTATAAAAATCATCTCCTATGTGAACATGGAGTAAAATAAATTCTGGATGATCAAATCATAACCCTCTTCCATCAACTCAGTAAGGCTGAATGCCAGGATTATTTCTCCAAGGCAGGGAAATGGATGAATGCATTCACCAATTGGTTACCCCTAATAGAACACCCCTAAGAGGACATAGGGGTACTAGAATTTTGAGTCAAGGGTACTAGAATTTTGTTGAAGTCCTTCTATTTTGTGCTTTCTCTGCAAGAGATGGTCTTTTGCAAGCTGTCTGATTGACTCACTGATTTGATCATTTAAATCTTTACTGAAACATCACTTCTGTGATAAATCTATTTAAAAAGCACCTGCCATCATTTTATATTGACCATCTCTCTTTCACTTTCTTCACAGGACATTCTTTAGATAACACTATTTGCTTTTTTATTGTTTATTCAGTCCCTGGTTCTCTGTTCTTTCCCAGAATTTAGAACTCTGTCTGGTATGTGCTAGGTTAAGTAAATTAGCCCAATGGATTTGTTTAACTCCGTGGGAGCAGAGATCATCTAATTCATGATGGCATCATCAGTCCTGCACTAGTTATTTATGTATATTCCAGAAAACCTATGTTGAATGAATGAATGAAAGAGTACAATCAAGGATGAAATTTCTCAATAGCTCTCGTCCCTAGACTGCCCACCCAAGCCTATGTAGGTGACTCTTTTCCTTTCTCCTTTTCTTAATAAGCCTTCCTTTTTAAAACACAAAAAGGTGAAATATCTCTTAAAATTTTTACTTATTTTTATTTTTAAATATTTATTTAGTCATGCATACAGAACTGGGGTATAGTCGAGATGAGCAGGGGCGATGAGAGGATTCACCAGAGACAGAGCAGAAGCAGAAAAGGCAGACTGATGTAGTACACTGCTGAGGGGAGCAGTGGGTGAGACATGAGAGGTCTGCTGTGCCACATGGGTCACCTCCTTGGCCAGGGATAGATAGAACTTGAACTGAAGTGACTGTAGCTAGCTTTTTATTGCTGAGTTTTAACCTGCTGTACTACCAGGGAGGGCCCTTAAAATTTTTAATAAAAATGTTTTGCAAATATGGGGACTTCACACAAAAGAAAAGTCAGTTGTACAGTAGAATTCAGGATGACTGATAAATTTGTCCCCCCCATGCAGGCATTCAGAGTCTGAGCTACAAGCTCTAAAGATGAGTGGCGTATTCGCTCATACTGAGAAAATGAGAAAATCCAAATGAGCATGATTAGTGACATGACTAGAACGTGGTAAATAAACCCCATGGTCAATGTCAATGCATAGCTACCCCTCTGGTGTTCTCTCCATTGTAAATCAACTGTCTCTTCTCTTTCCTCTCTACATATAGAGTTATCCATGGCTCATACAACTTTGGGAAAAATAAGCAGATAGTTTTGTATGTAACATTTTTAGAATTCTACTGAGATTTTATAAAACAGTATCAAAAGAAGTGAGTGCCCTAAAAAAATGAGCCATTCTCTGAAAATGTCAACAGCAAGTGCAGACAAGCTTGGCGTATACAGACAGCTGTGAAATAGTGAACAGCAGGAGAGGGTGCCTCACTATTCCATCTATAAATGTTCCACAGAAAATTAATCTTGTCTTTCTTAGGTAAATGCATTTTCACTGGCCTTTTTGTTAAAAAAATTCCTTTAGAGATCAAGAAGAGAAAAAGAAGCCACATTCATCAAGATGCAAGAAAGGACTGATGGAAAGAGCACTCCACTGCTCATTTTGATGTTTTTAAGAGCTCAGGGTGTGTTCTGTCTTTAATTAGGAGGTTCCGCTTTCATTCAGCAAGGCTGGCAAAACAAGGGATGCAGTTACCCGTGGGCTGAAGACAAGATCCTACCTGTTGTCTCTGTGAGCCTACACTATGTAGCCTGATGCTGTTAAAATAAACTGGAATTGAGTGAGAATGTGCTTAGAAATAAAGAAGATGACCAGGCATGATGTACTAATTTATACACACATGATCTCTATAGAGCGTGGATCATGTATATCCATATGATGTGTCACAGACATTTATAAAAGAGAATCTACAGTCATCTAATTTAGATGAACATAGCCTTATTGACATCAAACTACCATTCAGGGTTACTAATAGAGTTAACAAAATTTGTGAATAAATCAATAATAAGAGTGATTTGGCCTTTGCAAATTATGGTTTTGTTTAGCTATTTTGATGCTACTCTTGGGCTCTGTCTTCACTGAGGGACGTAGGGAGGGCAGGGGAAAGGCCGGCTGATGACCTGGCGAGAGACGCAGGGTCACCATGTCTGAAGCGCTCAGCTTTGTCCCTCCAGAGGCCGCCTGCATGTTTCCTGCTTAGAGATCCTGGGAGAGGAAGGAACACCAGCAATGTACACAAGGGCCACCAGTGAGACTGGACCTTTGCCATAGAAAAAGGGCAAATGTTCTGAGCGCCATAGTGAAAGGGCTCTAATACAAACAGGCAGGACAGGACAGACAGGACAAGAGAGTGATGTCGCACAACCAAGTCTCGTTTCTCCTGCCTTTCCCTGCTTCCTCATTGATGGGTGTGAAAACACCTCCTAGAGACTAAAGGATGCCAGGAAATCTGTCTCAGCAGAAACCCAGCACCCTCTGTGCCCAAACGTCATCAACAATAAAGATCTTACTTGGAAACAGAGAAGATTTACCTGTCTGTGACTACTGAGCTTATTTATATAACCTTATTTTTTTGACATTTGCATTTCTAAATTGAAAACGTTATTCAATCGCCTGCACCAGATATCATTGTTTGAAATTTGTATTTGCACGCTTTATACATTTACAAGCATAATGAGTAAGACAGTATCCTAGACAACTGGTAACCTCTGTTCTTGTCTGAGAGTTGCCCAAAACAGTTGACATGGATGTGAAATGGGGGGACCTGGGGTAGCTCCCTGACAACACAACCTTCCATGAAAAGAACGTGTTTCTTCTTTCCTTTCAAAATCGACTTTGTGTTAGAACATGTCAGTGTTGGATGGCAAGATTCAAAGCACATATTCACATGGTAATATTAATCATTCTCCAACTTGAAGAGATTGTCACATACCTACTGATGGAGGCTAAGAGTCGAAAAGTTAGGATGGAGATGTTACAAGACCAAAAAACGAGAGGTGGGGGTAGAAAGATTTAGGTACAAGTATCCTATTGTTACAAAAAGTATCTGGGGGCACAGGATGGAGGTGGGGCTATGTCAATGGAGGGCCTTACAAATCAACCTAGTCACAGTTCATTTCACAATAGTTAACAATTCCACAAAGAAATGAACCCCTGCCCCAAAGAAGACCACTAGTTCAGTGTGTCTGGCTGACACGATGAAGCTCTCCTGCCCATGGGTGTCTGTGCAGTTGTTTTCTCACAAACTTTTTCCCTCTGCAAAGCAGTAAAGGCACCTGCTTGTGTCTGCGCAAGTGTCTTCTTCTTTCCTTCTTTTTATATTAAGCCTGCCCTGCTGGATATAACCAGATGATTTTGCCTAGTGGAAGAAACTTGCTGTGGGCCTTCAGAAGGGGAATTCTGGTGAAGCATTCTCAGGGGCAATCCCAGGTTGATTTAGAACCAAATCGTTGTGGGCATTACTTAAATACAGTTTGGTTCTATATCTAGTGACTTCAGTAGAATTGATTTATGACTGTCAGAAACCATTAAGTCATAAATCAATTCAGGCAAGAAATTATTAACAAAACTATAAGGTAGGTAAAGATAAAGTTAAAAGTAAGGAGTGTTAAGCCACTTCAGTATGAGTTTGATCTCTGCCATGAGCTGTCTCACAAGAAGTGACATAACTTTCCTGAGCCACCCTCTGCTCCCCTCAGCAGTGTACTTCTCAGTTGGCCTGTTCTGCTCCCTAATCTGTCTCTGGTGAATCCTCTCACCATCCTTGCACCTCTGGCCCGTACCCCAGTTCTGTATGCATAAATAAATAAATCTTTAAAAAAAATTAGGAGTGTTTTATTTTAGATTTTTGTGAAGGAGAAATTGACATCTCAAAATTCTAGTGGAGAAATAGTTTCTTTGAAACTATATGTGAGATTTTATCTAATGCCTATGAAATAGTATTGATAACTTGATTGATAAAAATAGATGTGTTTTTCCACTGTATTTGATGGTTCACTTTTTAATGTTATTTTAATAATCTAAGAAAAATAAGACAAAATAGTGGTCTGTGACTTTGATGATCTTAATTTTACTTTATAAATATGGCACCCTTGACTCCTAAGAATTTAATTCCTCAAAATTTGTTACACCACTTATTGCCACTGACCAATGTAGACAATAACACTTTTGATGTTCTAAACAAGTCTGTGATGGGTGTGACAGAAAGCTAAGACTATTGTCTCATCTCTAATAATAGAGAAAACTCCAACTTTCTGTATTTTTGAAGGAACTCAAAGACAAGCTTCTTAGATTTACTTTCAGTTCATGATAGCAAGGGAATCATTAATTTGTGTGTATGTGTGTAGATCTATAAATTATAGAATTATCTAACTATGGAATTGTAATTTTGGTCAATTAACCCATAATTTTGAAAAAAATTATAGGAACTGCCTTGGTGCCATCATTTTTAATTCTTCCAAATTTATGTATAGAATATTATCTGTACATTTTTCTGTTTCAGTCTTAAATGAAATCTGGCCTCAGTTGAAAGGAATGGAAGAAATTGTTTTTAAGTAATTTTTGCTGTTTTCTTGTTCTCAAGCAGGAACATTGAACATTTGCTTTGTCTCTTCTTGGAACTGTCAGGGGGAAAAGCATGACCTGAACAAAATCTACAGATACAGGTTTGATAGACTCTAACCCTTTCCCATATACCAGAAACTACAAATCACAGCATCACCAAAGGGAAGTGTGCTGGGACGTGAGGGTGGAGTTAAGCAGTGGTGTTTGGATATAAAACCAGACGTGTAGGTTTTGGGGGTCTCTTGGCCTCATGGCTTGTGGCTTGTCTCTTGGCTTTTCACTGGCTTTCAGCAAGCTACTGGAGTTCAGGTCAGCAGAACTGGTAGGACGCATTAACCAACTTAACGTTTTCTCTTGTAAATAAACTCATTATTAACCTTTTTGTATGTGTCTGCAGTTGAATCTTAGGGTATCATCCTAAAGATGTGTGTTGTTTAATTTCAAATAAACATTTTGATAAACAAGCACAATTTTCCGACTTTCATAGCATCCTCGTGTATATACATACATATCACATACATCTTCCACATATATATATTTAATTTTATACTTTAGAGTGAAAAATTAACAACTATATAGTCCATTAATTTTGCTTATTAACATTATGAATTAAATCCAATGGTAATTTGAATAATTTATAACACTGATTACGTGTCAGAAGATGAAATGAGAAAATTTGCAGAAGATAAACTAATATTGACTATTATTTTCATTCCTATCAGTATTGGCTATAGATATTCTATTTTAGATGATGCAATTTTAAAGTTATAATACCATTAGAACCATTGATAGGAACTTACATATCATTGGAGATTTTAATTATCATTTTTCAGAAGCAGCTGATCATTTGTAATGCTTTTGTCATGCTACTAGGGAATGTTTGGAAGTGCTAACAAGATTGACAATTTGATCTTGCATATTTTCTTCAGCAGGGAGTTGCACCAAATATCTTTTGCTTTAAAAAAATGAAAAAAAAAATTGGCCATATTTGACATCTACACTCACCATACTCCCTTACACAAGGCCATTATGAGTATTATTTTCCGAACTGAGTAAAATGAAGTAGAAATAAGTGTAGAAATATATCATCACTGCTATTACACAACAGTTATAAATGTTCACAGAGTTTGCATTGTTTATTATTACACAGGTCTGATGGCATCATTTACTGTGCCTGCTTTTACAGGACAGGAAACAGTGAGAAAGGTGTTTAAAAATGTTTGGCTTTCCAGAGCTCTCCAGGAGACTATCTCTAGCATGTGAAGTCACTTCTCAACTGAAAGTTTAATTTATCACCACACCCATGAAATCTTGTTTCCTCTATCAGAAACTGCTAATTTATATTTATTTTATGTGCAATATAGACAGACACCTGCTAGGAGTTAGATTGAGTTTAACAATACTTCACTGAAGAAAGAGGTTTTAATACTTAGGTGGTAGCAGTTCTGATTCTTAGCTTTAGTGTTGCCAATGCCAGATAAACTTAGATTACTGTTTGGTACACAGGTGGTCTCATTTCTAGGGTTCTTTTTCTGTCATTGATCAAAAGAGAAAAACTAGGAAGTGTTCCTCAGTTGACTTGTCTTAATTATTAATTTAGAATAGAGCTGTTTCTTCTACAAGAGGATCATAACTTGTACATAAATTCCATTGTTCTTGTAGCATCTCTCTGTAGTCCATGTTATCTGCTTTTTCTGAGAGAATTAATGCCACGGAATATTTCCAAGTGGCTGATTTATTGTTGTTTACTAATTAGCACATACAGAGTAGCAGTAGTTCCAAGAAGATATGTTCAAATCTCAATGAACTGCATGTTTTATATATAATCACAACTGCAAAGAGTCAGGCTGCAGTATTTCCTGTGGAATTAGTCTATAAAGCCTGCTTTTTTGACATAGTTCTTTTGGCTTTTTATTTCTTTGGGGTCTTGGGGGGATTAACCTGTTCAGTTTTCCTCTGAACAGGTTTCCAGCTTCCCTTAAGGTATTGAGTCTTTGGGAACAATCATCTCAGCTCAACTCTTGGCCTACCATACATCTCTCTTCTAATGCTTGCTGCTGTTGCCTCTGGCAAGTGAAAATTATTTACTTCTTGCTTTCTAGTCAAAATGTAGCTGCTGACTGACTAATCTGATGTTTCCTTGAGGCACCGCTTTCAGCAAGACATAACTTATCTGAGTCATATCTTTTCTCTGGTGGTAGCCATTTTATCTTCCGCTTCCTGTTTTCTCTGTCATGATTAGACCAATTCTAGTAGATATTCTGGCTTCCAGTTTAGTCATCAAATCCTCTAAGTTTCATTCTTCCTAAAATTTCACTTGGTACCTTTGTATCACTTCCCAAGTCTAATTCAGGCCTACCAAATCAATAGCATTCGGGTAATCAACATTGAAAATCAGTGAAGATGTCAGTTGACTTCTAAATATCCCAGACAGAAGGATGAGTGTTTTCTGGTGAGATGTTCCTTCATCAACAAAAGTGAGAGGTCTTATTTTGGAATCAAAGTTTTGGATTCTAAATGTCATAGGAAATATTCAAAATATTTTACTGGTAGTACATTTACACAAAGTCTAAATTAAACTCAAACTAAAATATTAAGTTAAACTAACAAAGTTGCATATAGATTATTACTGGGCAAGGTGAGGGGCACCTGGAACCCTCAAACATGCTCTCGGGGTGAAGCTGGTATGCACTGTTAATTTAACCCTTGAGCCATCACAGGCTCTTGTCTGCAAAGAAATTTGCAGATATTTTAGATGAGTAAGCAGAAAGAAATAAACTTTGAAGAAAATAAAGCTTATTTAAAGGAAAAAAATAAGGACTCCCAGGTATGCTGTGCTTGGGAAGCACCAGGTCCCCGTCTAGGGGTATTTAAACCTTTTCCCCCTCTATTCTAAAATCTCATCATCCTGCTCTGTGATTGGCTCTTTCTCTTGTGGCTCTATACTCCTCTGGGTAGATGTGTTTATTTTCCCATCTCTTTGACCTCTCCTGCCCAAGGTCTCTTAAAATTTACTGCCCTCACTAGCCCTCCTGAATTCTTCTGCCCTTATCTCAGAGCCTCTTTTAACTCTCCAGAAGTCCCTGCTTGTGCTGTTCCTGAAACTGCCTAATTAACCCTAACTTGCCCTACACTCTTTTGGAGTTTATCTAGTACAGATAAACTCTTAAGCCTGAAGATACTGGTGATTTTTTAAAAAAAGATTTATTATTTATTTATCCATACAGAACTGGGGGACAGGCCAGAGATAGGGAGGGTGAGAGGCTTCACCATAGACAGAGTGGGGGGAGCAGAACAGGCCGACTGACGAAGTACACTGCTGAGTGGGAGCAGCAGGAGGGTCAGGAGAGGTCTCTGTGCCATGTGGGTGCCTCTGGGGCGGGGATCCAACTGGCACTGAAGCAGCTGCCACTAGCTTGCAGTGCTGCACTTTAACCCACTGTGCCACCAAGGAGGGCCCTCTGAGGACAGTTTAAATCAATGGGACAAAACTTAGCCATGTAAAGAAAATAAACCTAAGTGAAATATTTGTCAAAATGAAAAAAGGCCAAAATGTCCAAATGTAAGAGAAGGAAAGAGCTTCTGCTAAGGTCCCCACACTTCACCTTTGTGTTCCTATAACGTTCCCTACCATATCAAAAAGTTCTAAAATACAATGCACTGCCACTTCGATTAAATCATACAAAGCCAGACTTTTTACTAAGGAGAAAAATTGGTGTATTTGATTTAAAATGTGTAAGCCATCATTCTTATTAGCTAACTTTATTGTTTATTTTTAACAAATTAAAAAAAATGTCTTTCTTGTGCTGTGTCTGTCAGCTTGACCAGAGAAGGATGGTTTTCATTATATCTATTGAAATCTTTTTTGTTCCAAAAGAACAAAAGGTAAGCTGTCACTCATCTCTGAACTGAGAACACATCAAAAAGATTTTTTTCTCTTTTTCTTCCCTGTGTTTTGTACCATTTGTATCCTGACATTTTTTTCCTAGTTGATATATAATGTTTATTTTTCAAGTACTTTCTGGGAACTTTTTAGAAACTTTAATTAATAAAGATAAAGGGCTGAAATCAGGAATTTTGTTTATTTGTTTAGTTTTACTCCGTCAGCATAGATTTTTGTCTTAAGGACCATGTCTTTGGGTATCTTTCTTGTTTTGTTCTTTAAATGGAGTGTTATCAATTAGTCCATAGTTCACTTCATTGTAAACATTACTTCTTGTGTTTGTTCTTCCAACATTCTTTTAACAGAAGCCTACAGAAAATGCTGTGTTCAATCAGGCAGCATGGATTAGAGAAGGGAGTGTTCTGGAAGTTGGCAATGAAGAATGTCATTGTTTGACAAACTACAGTGAGATTTGAGATTCAGCAGTTTCCAGTTTAAAAAGCTGCATTGTAAAAAGACATGTTAAATCATGAATGTAAAAGAGATGAGAGATTTGCAGAAGAAATACAATGTACATTAGAGACCCTGGCTAAAAAATTGCCCTTTTCTATTTCTGAAAGACTCAGCGAGGAAACAGACTACTAATCAAAATGTTCTATTCCCCTGTTGTCAGATTTCTTCAGATATTCCTCATCTTTACCAGACTATGCCCCTTCTAGGCAAATCACATATGGTGTAGGCTTGCAGAAATGTGGTACTTGTGTCTAATTGTTGCTTCAGTCATTATTGCTGGCAGTTCAGCCATATTCCTTCTGCCACAAGACTGGTGTCAAAATTACCTAAAGCCATGAGACTCAAAATTACATTGCCTTTCTTTACTGGAATGCTCTTCTTGTGCAAGACTTTGATTACTTCCAACTCTAGTCTTTTCTAAAGAAAAGAGGGTGCTGACTTCAAATAAGCTATTTGAAGTCCTGTGTTCAGACTAAGTGGCCCAAGAAAAGACTAATACCTATTTAATTCTAATTTTGTCATTCTTTGATTGTTATGGAGTTTTTTCCATATCTGAATTATGTCTTGTCTCACCCCTTTAAAGTCTCCATGAGTTGACTACCATCCCCTTATTACAGAGACTTAGATTTAGGATTGGCAAATGGGCAATCTCAAGCCAGATTTTCAGACTCCATTCTAGTGAAAATTTGGAGAGTTTTTTTTTCTTCTTTTTTTCTTTTGGTGTTGTTTTCTAGGTTATTTTGGTGTTGTTTTTCTAGGTTATTTCAAAGGTCAAGAAAAAGTAGAGGGACATGAGGAAAAGGGACTTTTCTGAGAAATGGAAAATTAAAGTACTGATAATGTGACCATATGTTGGAATGGAAAATACATTGGCCACAGCTTTTACAAACATTTTTGTCAGAGGGCTTGCCCATAGTTTGAACCTGTCTACTTTGCGCAGTCAGTCTCCCAAAGTGGGGAGAGAGTAAACTCCAGGCATACCCCAGGGAGGTGCTCTAGCCCAGTCCTCAGGGGATAGTGCGAGACCAAGTATTTCTATGTTACAGTGAGGGGATTGCTGCTCTGCTCTGAGTGCTGCAGCCAGTTCTGTTTTCTGGGATTTCCCGTCCTGCTCTCTGTGAGCAGGTGCACAGTGTGAACAATAACAAATGATCACATTTGCTGTTTATGACCAAGACTCTGCCAAGTTTAAATAAGGAAGTTTTGCCTTTGTCTTTATCTGGGCAATCCAGCTATATTATTAACACTCTTCTGAGATCACAGACTAAGTCTAGTTTGCAGTTTGCCAGATTCTGTGGGAGGTTAGTTATTTGATTCAGTAAGTTTGGATATATCAAGTGAATTCAAGTTATTTTAGAGTTTAATCAGTTGAGAGGCTTACTGATTTTTGACACTAAGAAAATCAAGAATATTTGTGTGATTTTTCAAAATGAATCACTTACAGAAAACTAAGATATCATGTTCCTATATACAGTCATGTTCCTTTCAAAAAAGGCTACTACTTCTAATTGGAGAAATAAAAAAACAACAGGGACATTTTATGGAATTTAATTCTATTTCTTTTTCCAGGTGATACTGTCTGCAAAGCAGTTATTACAACTGGAAATCACTTTTATTCACTTATTCCCACCACTCACCTATTGTATGTATACCACAAGAGAAAAAAATGTTCTCTTTTTCTTTATACATACAACAACAACAAAAAAACAATTTCAGAGTGAGTAAACTAAAACTTTGGAGAACAAATTTATCCATCCTACTGTTGATATATTTAAACACTGAGATACAGTACTTTTTTTTTAATTTAAAAAAAATTTTTTTAAAAGATTTATTTATTTATTCATACAGAACTGGGGTACAGGCCAGAGACTCAGGGGTGGTGAAAGACTTCACCAGAAAGAGTAGGCAGATCGACGAAGTGCACTGCTGATTGGAGCAGTGGGCGGGTCAGGAGAGGTCTGCCACACCATGTGGTCTCCTCCAGGGAAGGCGGGAATCGAACTCATGCGGAAGTGGTTTCAGCTTCTTAGTGCAGTGCTTTAACCCGCTGCGCCACCAGGGAAAGCTGAGATACAGTACTTTTAATTGATGCAAAAATATTCACAATTAAGGCCCTCCCTTGTGGTGCAGTGGGTTAAAGTGCAGCATCAAGAAGTTAATCACAGCATGAGTGCAATCCCTGGCCAGGGCAGTGGCCCACATGAGGCGGCAGACCTCTCCTGTCCCGCTCCATCAGCTGCTCCTTTCAGCAATGTACTTCAGTCAATCCGCTTGTTCTACTCCCCACTCTACCTCTGATGACTACTCTCACAATCCACACCCTAGTTCTTATAAGCATAAATAAATAAATATTTTTTGAAAATGTTCACAATTAGCAGGCCCTCTCTGGTGGCGCAGCAGGTTAAAACACGGCACTAAGAAGCTAATGCCATTTCAGCATGAGTTTGATCCCCAGCCCTGAAGGTGACCCACATGGTGCAGCAGACCTCTTCTGACCCGCCCGCTGCTCCCCTCAGCAGTGTACTTTGTCAGGCTGTTCTGCTCCCCGCTCTGTCTCTGGTGAATCCTCTCACTGGCCCCTGAACCTCTGGCCTGTACCAAAGTTCTGTATGCATAAATAAATAAATCTTCAAAAAAAACCTGTTCACAATTAGCAATGAGTGAATCTGGATAAGAACCTGGGTCTCTGTACCTTGTCTTGCCTGTGTATTCTTGCTTTCAAGTTGATCCCCTTTGCAAGTACTTTCATCCAAATAGTATTTGTTGATTGCCAATGTGTCAGGCACCTCAACATGTGCAGTGATGAATTCAGAAAATTCAATAATGCTGTTCTTGCCTCAAGGAATTTATCATCTGGAAAGAACAATAAAAGATATCTACAGAAACTGCTCCCCCAGAGGATTACTCCTCCAAGGTGAATAGACACTGATTCTTTGGCGTGTCAATTGATGAGAAGGCAATCTGGCATCTTGACACATTTTTGGTGAAAAGCAATTATATTATATAGTATACAAATATCCATGATCTGTATTTAAAGATTCACCCATCTGTGTGTCTGTTATTAAGCTGCTGGCACATGGTAAGGGCGTTTGTGGTTCTTTGGATGGAATTGGGTGGGACTTCTAAGTCCTGGCACCACACCATCATCTGTCATAACTCACTGGTCCCCTAAATGGCCACCCTGAGGAAGAAGTGAGACTGGGACTAGAAAGAAATGAGTTCAGTTTTCATCTTTAGGCCCTTCACCAAGACTTGAATTTGTCTGTCAAATGACCTGAGTATACTTGTTAACATTAGGCAGCCAAAAATTCCATGTTGTCAGCAAAACTTTGATGGTATCAAAATAAATGAGTCATGTAATTTCAGCTTTTGAAAGGTGGGGTTTGAGAACCCAGAAAGAAGGCTCTCCTGACTGGCGTGGGGTGAGATGGCAAGGGTGTAGTGGGGGCTGAAGGGGGGTCACTCATCACTATACCACGTAACCGCAGAGAACCACCACCAGGTTGCCCAAATGGGCATTAAAGCTAAGAAAGAACGTCCTTTCCTGGTCAGTGTGCAGGCATAAAGCAAGCATTATGGTTGGGAACCCTGCCATCTCCAACAGATCAAAGATTTCAAGAGGAGGTGTTACTGGACAGTTTCATTGCTCAAGGCTAATTAATCATAAGTGGTTCCACCCAGGAAAGTTGCTAAACTGGTTTACTGGTGGAGACTTTTAAAGAGACATTGCCACATTTGAATAGTTATTTTACATAATAATTACACATAGAACAGTGAAAGACAAAGTAAATGGGCCTTTCTTTTTTTGAAGAAAACGAGACGTTAAAACCTGAAGAACATGACATAAGTGTTCATCAAACATTGCACTCAAAGGCACATTTAAAGTATTTTTATATGTAGTGGTTTTTTTAGTTGTGAATGAGTGGAGATAAGTTGGAAATATGCCATATATTACTGTGGGAAAACCATGGTAAAGTATTACTCAATGAATGTCATTTTAGAGACTTTACACAGATGCGTACACGCATATATCCCAAAACATCTTTTCCTATATTGTGAAAACAAAAGAATATGCATACTTGACTCCTTAATTATTATTTTCTGGATGAAATTTACATAGGCAAAAAAGAGTTAAGGAAGAAATTCTTTTCCAACCTACATTTATATGTATAGATTTCTGGGAAATTTGATTTGTAGGAATTCTTTGTCTTCAAAAACCTCTTTACTCAATCTCCAAGGAAGAAGTATAATAAAAATGTACTTGAGAATTTGATATGATTTAAGATATTTGGCTTGGCCCCTCTGCAACAAGATTGGGACTACCTCTGCATGTCACCACTGCTCATGGTATCTTTTTGTCTGTGTCGAAAGTCTGAGTACCGTCTGGACTAGGAGGTGCCCAGTAAATGGTTTGTTAAATGAATTATTAGCTACAGTTAAAGACATTTTCCATGAAGTAGTTCTTGAGTTGAATTTAGTGCAAGGCGATTTTTGTATGTTCCTATTTAAAGTATGTATTTCATGAGTATTCACTCTACTGAATGTAGTTATAAAAAGTTTAGCCAGGTGAGAAGTAGAATGAATGATATGAGTAATCTAATAAGAACTTTAACACTTTATCTTAAAACACTGTCAATTTGAGGTTTGGTTGTGTAAACAATTTTCTTCTTTAACATATTTAAATATTGTCATAGACTTAAGCAGGAAGGTAAATAACATTTATTGTAATCCAGTTTGCCCTGCCACTATACTTTGCATAAATATTATCACATTTAATAATCATAGTAAACTTATGAGGTATTATTTTGCCCATTTTACAATGATGAGGATATAGATTCAGAAAAATTCTCAGTCAGTAAATGGGAGAAAAGACAGAGTTTAAACTTAGATCTGTTTGATTCTAAAGATAATGCCCTTTATGCATATCTATTAGCATTCCAGTCATTCACATTTTAGTATGAAGTATTTTATTTACATTTTAATATGAATTACTTTATTCTGACATATTTCTTGCTGAATATCAAATGCCAGCCTCCTTTTAAAGAGGGAGATTTGAAGGGAGGAAAAAGGGGTGGGTGATTTTAAAGAAATAGGTAAGTGTAGAAACCTGGGGTATTTTGGTAATGGTTTATGATTAGAGAGCAAGTGTTTAGGGTGATTGGTATATTTGTGCCATCATTGAAGGTAAGTAGAGCATCTTGTGGGAAAGAAAAGAAATACTGAAGGGATGAAGAGATTGTGATGTATTAATATTTAAAATGGAATATTTTTAATATTTACAGTGGAATAGTATTTCTTTAGTGTGGCAATGTTGATTATATATATATGTATGTATATATATAGGAAACTTCTGTATTTGTACAGGTTAGTTTAAAAACATACATTTTTGCTTCTTTAAAATGTATCTGTATTTTCCTTAGGTAGGGCTTATATGAAAAAAATAAATGTTAAGTAAGAGAATGAATGAAAAAAATGTCAGGTTTAGAATTTTTTGTGCATAGTATTAAGGACAAGCTGTAATCACTTCAACTTCGGGTTGGTAATTTGGGTTCTGGTGATGAACAAGTCATACTCACCCACTCATTTAGTAGGACATGGGCTTACTTAATATGTGCCTAGATCTCTTTTGTGCTCATCTATTTATGAAGAAGCAGTTTTAAGTGCCCCTCACTAATCCATAAGTCCTGCTTTGTTTCTGCAGAACAAATCATAACACAGTAGCCCTGGATATATATATATCAAAATGCTAACGAATTAGTCTTTACCACAACTGTCAGTCTCTTTTACTAGAGATTCCAAGCAGAATGAATGTACTTGAAAGCACTCCATCAGTAGCTACACATCCTAGATTGAGAGCTTGTCTGAGTTCAAATAAAGCTCTACCACTTATGGTTGTATGATTTCTAGCAAATTCTTCAGTGTATCTGAGTTACATACATCTAATATGTAATGTGAACTAATAATTAACCAAACTGCTAAAAATGCTGTGAAGACTGAAGAGGATGATCCCAGTACTATATTCAGGTAGTACTTAGTATATAGGAAGCTCTCAG
The DNA here is from genome assembly GCF_000260355.1 of Condylura cristata. Taxonomy (NCBI): domain Eukaryota; kingdom Metazoa; phylum Chordata; class Mammalia; order Eulipotyphla; family Talpidae; genus Condylura; species Condylura cristata. Next base: position 18,559,799 of record NW_004567117.1, on the reverse strand, counting down.
TAAATATTAACTTCCCCCCGCCCCCAGGTGGAAATTCATTTGCTTGTCTATGAATATTTAAGAGAAAAGAAGTATTGGGAAAAAATTTATCTAAGGAGTTAGATATAAATATAGTTTATCCCAAAAGATTTAAGGTAGGGAAATTTTAATAAAGAGAGAAAATTATCCCCTAGATAACTAATACTGAATTGCTCTTGACATCAGCTCTTGTTAATAAAACACATGTGAAGTTTTGAATGCATAGGAAACATGAAATACACCCTATCATATATTTATTCTACACTAAAATACACCAGAAGGGTCTCTGACATAGTCTTCCACATGCATTCATGTGCAAGAATCCCCCCAAAGGAGGGTGGATGGGACATTCTTGGCTCAGTTGAAGATTTTGTAATCTCCAGCGAAATTTGCAGGCATCTTTCTCAACCTTTACACACATTAAATAGTCATGATGCTCCACTTGCTTATCCCATTTAAACGCAGTATTTACAGGTCTTTAACAGCTGTTAAAAAGTAATTTAATGGGATAATTTTGTTATATGATAGTGAGTATATTGTTTTAAGTGTTGCTCCTATCTTGGAATTTAATGTTTTATTTTTTTTGCAGTCCAACTTTAATTGTTGTATGTGTTATTCATGCATGCTTCATTGCTTAGACATTCGATAATCCTCTTTCTTCCACTTATACCAACACATCACTATTTGCACTAGCAAAAAACAGAAGACAGCAAATAATGATAGCAGATTTAACTTCCTAAGTAAATCATATACATGTTAGTATTAAATTTTAACATGTTCTCTCACTCACCACACATAGGTAAAATATTCAAAAAGGGCAGGTAGGAGTTTAGAATAGTGATGGAACATGTGTGTTTGCATGAGTTTGTTTGGGTATGTTTGTGTCTGAATTCCAGAAATAATCATCATGGTGGGTATTTTGATTGTTAAAAATAATGTGGTTGTCCTGAGTTGTATCATTGCAAGAGATTACAGATTTCTATCACCAGCTAAGATAAATTAGGTGCTCAGAAAATTCTTACTATTCACTGAATAGTCTTCTCAGAAAAAAATCCTGTAAAATTAGAATTGACAAGAAAACATTTAGAAAAATAACAATCTATCAAAGTTTCTTTTTTCTTTATTATCAGTCTCCTTATAATCATTGGATGAAAAAGAACAAAAGAAAGCTGAAGTGGAAATTAACAACTTCTAAGAAATGAAAAGTTGTTAACTTTAGAAACATGGTATAGACTTAAATGAAAGTATTTGAAGCAAGTAGGGTAAAAATTATGAAATTCAAAGTTCTACAAAAATAGAAGAAAGCATATTTGATTATTAAAATATTTTTAAACTCTGTATTTTAGACAATGATAAAAAAGAAAGAAAATGACCTACGTATTTTAATCTCACTAATCCCCTTTCCTTCAGAGTTCTTGTCACATACAGTTAAAATGCTCTAAAAACAAAATGATCTGAAGGTATAAAATTATATGAAAGGAAAATCTCATCATTCAAAGTGATTAAAAATATTGAATACCAAACAAATAATGAACTTCACATTCTTTACAAAAAATATGATCATGATGAAAGTCTATAATTTGAGCACAACAGTGAGGTAGAATAAAATCATTAAACCTGCAAGTTTCATTCAGGGAGTGATTACCTGTGTTATCTTGATAACACTGAGATGCAATACATGTTTTCACAGTAGTTTCAAAATTTTAATAGGCAGAAGAATTTCAGTGTAGTTCTCTAAACATCCATTGTCAACATAGTATGTGATGTTGGAATGAATGAAGTGTACATCATACTGTAGACTTTTAAATCTAGATATTCTCATAGTTAATCAGTCTAGATTTAAAATCAGCCTTCTAAAATTGACCTGATCAGTCTATTCCCAAATCTCCCCAACAATGTTGGTCTCTAGAAGCATTGACTGAAAAGTTCCTGACACACATATTAATGCCCACAGTTTTTGCTGAATGGGTAAGTACTTATTCTCCAAATTGAGTTTCCATTGCAGTTAGCCTATTCCTGCTCCTTTAGTGTTTATTTAGCAATGCGAGATGGGGAGACAGACACCATATTGACTGGACAAATTAGGAGTGTACTCAAGCTAGAGATCCTGAAACCTGAGCTGAAAGAACTGAATTGAACTTTGATTTGTCTATCTTGGAAAAAAGGGTATGTTCTATTTGTAAAGAAATTTATATCTAAATTGTTGGATAACCGGAACCACGTTTTGGGTCAGAGGGTGCTAGCTGTTCTTAAAATTCCATTCTCCCCTTCTTTTGTGATTATAGAGCTTAAGATGAACCTAAGACTGCCTTGGCTGAGATTCCATTTCCCAGAGTCTTTGCAGATAATAATGAGATGTGGCTGCATTCTTCCCAGTGCCAGGGAAGTAAAATTGCTGGGGACAACTTCTGTCTCACTTGTTAAAAGATAAGTAATTGCTCTAATTTTCTGTCTTCCCCCACCTCCTTTCCCTTGAGCTGGAATACAGATATACTTAACATGCAGGGTAGCAGAAAAACAAGATAAAAAACATTATAGTGGAGCAAACAAAATAACTCTGCTTTCCTTTATGTCTTTTAGCCTGGCATATAATCAAATAAGGTGAAAAGAGAAAAGTAAAAAGGAAGTTTAACAATATGTACACATCCTGTGTCTATGGGAGAGAGCTACCGTGCCTGCATAACTTGCCCACATGGTTTCAGATGCCAGCTTAAATAGCTTAGCAAACACAGAAAAACTTTGGAGGGAGAAGGGAAATTTAGGTAGGGCATTACCAAAATTTAAGCATAAAGAAATACAAATTATATTTTTCATGCTTTGCTAGTGAGAATGTAAAATGCTATAACCAGTTTGGAAAACACTTTGTTCATTTCTTATGAAATTAAGCATGCACTTACCATATGATCCAAGATCTAACTCTGAGTAATTACCTAGGCCCTATGAAAACATGTACAAACAAAAACTATATGTAAATACTTTATTCATACTTATTAATGATTGGAAAGAAGCAAAATACCTTTCAGTGGGTGAATGGATAAAAAAAAGCTATGGTATATTCATACAATGGAAAACTACTTACCCATAAAAAGCAATACACTTGCAACAAGGAAGAATTTTGAAAGCATTTGCTAAATGAAAGAAACCAAACACAAAAAAATGACATACCACAGAATTCCACTTATAAGACATTTTGAGAAAGGCAAAACTGTAGATATGGAAAAATTATTGATCACTGGCAAGAGATGGGAGTAGGAGGAGCTAATTGTCACCATGAAATTTTGGCAGATAATGGAACTGTTCTTTATGGTTATCTTGATATGAATATATAACTCAACTCAATGTACAATATTTGATGAAATGCCTAGAACTCAGTACTGTGAAGTAAATTTATTGTATATGAATTAAAAGATGTTTTTAAAAAGATGTGTGTTGTTTGTTCTGTATAAAGAAGATAGAATTGGAAAATCTTTTAAGGTTGTTGATCTTCAGTACAGGATCAATACAATTTACATAGTATAAGTTAAATATTATTTATATACTATAAATACAATTTAAATATGTTCTTTTTCATATAAATGGAGTGATTCCAGAGTAAAATCTTAAGAGTTTTTCTCAATCAGTTTTCCCTTACCGCCAACACAAACTTAGAACTTGAATGAGTGTCTCTCTTGTTCTGTGACCCTGCCAGATTCAATCCAACCTGCATTATAACATGTAATAATAACAAAAAAATTGTTTTTTTTAACAGATTAATAGTTTGATAAATCTTCTTTCTTCCTTACAAATAGTCATTGTCACTCTCTTCCCATCATCATACAAGGCATCAGATTGTTCATTCACTAAAGAATGCTTGTGGGAGTGCTAAAGAAGTATGAGGTCTGTTGGAGACATGGAATGTTCTAAGTAACTATCCCCCTGCTAAATAATTTCCATAATTACATGGTGTAGCTATTCAATTTATGTTGCCTTGCTTTCCAAAAGAATAATGATGGTCATTTATCATTATAATTAACTTTATTCACATTTCTAAAAAAACCTTTGAAATACTTCTTCAATTATTTGAATAATGTACACACACAAAGAAAAGAATGAGTAAAATGAAGTAGATTTTAAGCACCCTGGGAATCAGTTTTCAAGTGTTCGTTTAAGTTTAATCACTCAGAGATACGCTGTCACTAAACAATAGTCTCAAAATAATTTTAGTTATTAATCTAATTTCATTAAACTAGAGATATTAATACAAATGTTCAGTTTAAAGTATAGGAGAGGCTAATGACTGGATCCAGGTATGGGGTGCTTTCTTTCCCAATTTACAACAAATTAATGTTACCCATTAGCTTGTGGAAAGCCCTAAGGACATTTGAAGTAAAGGAAGTTAGAGATTTGAATTATAAAAAGGATTACATTAAGAAATATGTCAATGAGTTTTTGATAGTCATGTAACACAATCTCTTAAATGTTCTATAACTTAGTCTTTAGAAGCAGGTAAATGAGGTAATTTTTGGATAATTAAGGCAAAAATCATATTTGCTCAGTTCATTTTGGAAGGTGTTACCAGATTATGTTTGTAGCACCAAAAGTTCATATTCTCAAAATTAAGAATAAATTGGGTTAGCACTGAATGTCCAAAGCATATTTTCTGTTTTTCTAGATCAAATTACTATTTCTTCTTTGTGTCATCGGTACAACTCAGTTCATATAGATGCAAACCCCACACCATCTTTAAGTCATCTGGTCTTTCTTTCCTCTACTATGATCCTTACTTGCCACTCAGTTGTGTCAGTTCTGTACATTCAGTATTTTCTTCTGAATCTGTTCCTTCTGCCATTACAATATTTCTGGCTTTCAACTTCTCACTTCTTTGTAGGATGCTTTGGCAATGCTTCCTGCTTAAGTATCTCTTCTTCTGAAATTGAGGTCAGTTTGGAAATGTTAGTTCTGATCCTAAATCTGTTTGTATGGTGTGTTTTGTTCCCAGATCTCTGTTGTGATTATCTATGACTACCTAGGATAAATTTGACAACACATCGGCTGGTTCTCATATTTAATGCTGAGTTGAAAAGTTTCATTTACAAAAGTGGCACAGAAAAACAGGAGAAATATGCAGCAGTGTGAAGGTTGACTTGAGAGAGAGTGAGAATTAAAGAACAAGAAGAGAAAAAAAAAGAGGAGAAAACAAATAGCCAATTAGAAAGGGATTGTGATAGTTAAGGATAAAGGCAATAAAGACCTGAGCTAGGGTAGTTGCAATGGAAAAGGAAACAGACTGAGAATGTGTTATGTACCAGGTAGTCTAACTAGGAATATTTTAAGGAGAGTGATGAATAAGGAGAATCTACCAATGACTATATGATTTTCAGTCTTAATGATGATGAAGATGGAGGATCCATCAACAGGTGGAGAGAAGAGCAGATCTTGGAGGCATCTGGAAGTGTCGGCAGACACTTCGACACTGGGTTTCTGGTCCATAATTCTAGAAATTAGTGTTTTAAATTCTTTCTGCCTTAATTTGCACATCTATAGATGAAGTAAAAGTATCTACCTATACCATATTATTATGGGAATTGCATAAACAACTGTTTGAAAGGTCATTGCCACACAGTGAATTCTAGACTAATAAGTGGAACTTTTTATTCTGATTACAGCCGGCAAAGAAGCACCATCCTAATTCGTACTAGTTGGTGATTGTCTGCACTGGAATGGACACCTTTCAGCATTGACATGGCATTGCTTAATGTCCCAGGGAGTTGACCTGTCTAACAGGAGTCTAGCAGTTCATTCATGTAAGATGACCTGTCTTTGGGGAGAGGCTTCCAGGACATTGATTTGGTTAACCTGGTTTGCTTGTGATTTGAAATAAACTGGAAGGGATCTATAACATGAAAGATGGACTGAGGAATCCGGGTGGGGACTGTCTGTGGAGGAGTCAGGGAGGACACATTAAGCTTCATTAAGCTACAAGCTAGGGGACGGCGGGCTGGCGCTGAGAAGATCTGCTGGAGCCGGAGCAGCACAGTAGACAGGGCGTGGTGCGGGCGCTGTCAGCTGAAGAGCGCAGTCACCATAAAAAGAGGGAGGTGCCTGGGAAGCTCAGGCTGCGGGAGGGTGGAGAGATGGGAGGGGCCGGAGAGGGAAGGGACAAACGGGGAATTGCTGGACCTAGCGGGGTGGGGCACCCCCAGGAAATCATTTGCCGTTGCTAGAACTGGTTGGAGTGTCTTTTTTATGTTGTGGCTCTATGAAAGGGCACAGCTTCCTTTCGACGTTGGCTTTAGTCACCGAGTTACTCACCTGAGGCAGCTCTGGGGAATGAGAGGCTCAGAGCAGCTGAGTCTGTTTGCTTGAGCAAGCACAAGCAGGACTGCACACCTGTGGAACACGGAAGATGGTATCTGGGCTGGGATAAGCACACGCTAAGGGAGGGACAGAATTATTCCTTGAATAAATTATATTGCAAAAATGCGTTGCTCATGATGTTATGTGCAAGATATGCAAGTATGTGTTTAGATTTTTATGATGAAAATGTTTTTATTCATTGTTTTACATTATAACATAATATTATGGGGTTGATAGGCTAGAAAATAGGAAGAAGAGAGTTGGAGTGAAGAACATGTCTTTAAGTCAGAGCTGGGTTTGAACCCAGTACTGGCAATTGAAGCTATCAATCACCTGTGTGGCTTTAGGCAAGTTATTTAGCCACTGAAGACCTTATTTCCTCAATTGTAGAGAGTGGAAAGGAAAACTCCTCAATGGATTGTGATGGGGATTAAATAACATATGTAACATAAGCAGAAATAGTACATATTTAACAAATGAGAGCTGCTATTGCTTATTTAGTTTTAACTGTGTGCTTTTCTTACAGTTATCTCACATATTCTTTCAAAGCCAATTAGGCAGGAGTGTGATTCCAGTTTCACAGAGGGAGGGGACGAAGCTATAATGGTTAAACTGCTTGCTGGAGTCATAGAACTCACAGGCAGCTTAAGTTGGCATTAAAGCTCAAGACTTTTGTCTCCCAAGCCCATACATGATGTAAATACACAGTGAAGTGGGCTCAGGCCTCCATTCAGCATTTATTCAGTCTTCTATGTTTATTTCACAATGCAGTGGGTAAAGCTCCCCATTCTCTCCTTCTAAGAAATGGGGTGATTGAAGTAGGATTGGAAGATGCTATTTGGGCTTGAGAAACTTTTTATAGTTGATAGAAATGAACATCCAGAATAAATTGCCTGCTTCCCTTGCAAAGAGGAGGAGGACAGGGGATCACACTTAGTGAAATATGCCAGAAGAAAAAAGAAAAACAGCAGATAGCTTCACTCAAAGCAGGAGTGTAAGGGATCAGAAAATAAATAAATACATAAAAGCAATTGTAATAAAATAAAAGCAAAAAACAATGAACAAGTATAAACCAGAGACATTCTAAGGGGGAGAAAAGGGGAACAAGATCAAAACTGGGGCAGGAAGATCACACAGAACTATGGTGATGGCACATGGGTGAATTAGTGGTGGGAAGTCCATAGGAATTACAACCGAGATTTAAAAATGTACAAAATTAAGAATGATGAATATATATATATATATATATTCAATTAAAAATTCAATATATATATTCTATTAAAAAACAACAATTGTACATTAGATGTTGTGAAAGAAATGGGAGGAAGTAGGGTTAGGGTGTCAGATATTGGGTCTCTCTTGCAAAACAATAATTGTTTTAAAAATCAGACAGTTGGCTACAAAGATGCTTTCCATGGTCTGCAGTGACCACGTGCTTCTATTCTAACAAAGAAGGTCAACGTAGGATTCCAGGCAACTTTGTGAAGCTTGTATATTCAGAATCATAATTTGGCTTCCAAGGGGACAAATGGTTTCTACATGTCTTCCCCTCAACTCCCTGCCCCCAAAATTGCCATCCTGGATCCTGGTAGGAAAGCATTGTCCTTAGAGGAAAACCCCAAATTTTAAGTGTTGTTAGAAAAACCCTGTAAAAGTTCACTCTTCAGGCTCTCCCTGGTGGTGCAGTGGGTTGAAGTACAGCACTGAGAAACTAAAGCACTTCCGCATGAGTTCCATCTCTGCTCCAGAGGTGACCCACATGGCACGACAGAAAGCTCCTGTCTCTCCCGCTGCTCCCCTCAGCAGTGTATTTCGTCAGTCAGCCTGTTTGGCTTCCCACTCTGTCTCTGGTGAATCCTTTCACTGCCCCTGCACCTCTAGCGTGTACTCCAGTTCTGTATGCATAAATAAATAAATCTAAAAAAAAAAAAAAGTTCACTATCTGTTTATCTTCAACTCTATGGGCGCTGTTCCTCCAATGTTATGTTTGTAGTCAGGCTGAACTTTACTGTTTCTTACATCTTCCAGGATTTCTTTCAAACACATGTTGTTGTTCCACTCTTCTCTTTTAGTTGGTGAGTCTTGTATTTCTAAGAGCCAGTCGAAAGTCATTCCCATCAGCCAGCCTTCCAGACTCCGCTCCATGTTCCCCAGTGCCCACTCTCCTTTCCTGCTATGCCTCCTCCCACTCCGTAGTTGGTTTCCTCATCCACTGCTCCCAGGAGACCCTGCTTGAGGGTAAGAATCACAGGTCTCCTATCACCACGGTGTCCCCAGGACCTAACTCAGTGGCAGGACAGCAGAGCAGGCTCTTCATAGACACATGTTAATTAATAGAGGTATGAAAGAAGCACGCCTCTTCTCTGGAAGAAAATGAAGTTTTTGAGCAGGACTTTCCAGCAAATTGCTTTCAGCTATGACACTGTAAGCATGCATATTATTATCTGTATGTTTCTTAGGGGCAAAGATAATGAATACTACAAATTCTGAGTATGTGCATCATTAGATGAAAGATGAGCAATAATTAAGGATGAGAATAGACGGCTCCTGTTTAAACGTTAGGGTAGTAACATTCTAGAATTAAAGGACTTCATTGGGGGACTTTTGTATATATCGGAAATATTAAATCCCTATAATGCCGGAGACCTGTACAACATGAGTAAAGTACAAGCAGGTACTTAGTCTCATTTCTGTGCCACAAATTGGGAATCTGTGGCCTTTAGAACATGAGGGAAAGGCTTAGAAATCTATTTTGAGCCAGTTGAATTCATGTTTTATCCTCTCAACATTCCTCCGTAGGGTGCTACATTTAGTTTTCATTTTACAGAATAGTGTATCAAAATACAGAGTAATTTAGCAGTTTACTCAGGATCACAGGTGACTTTGCGACAGGTCATTGTAAGTTCTCGTGCTCTTTTTTATTTATTTATTTATTTATTTATTTATTTATACAGAACTGGGGTACAGGCCAGAGATGCGGAGGGTGAGAGGATTCACCAGAGACAGAGTGGGGAGCAGAACAGGCAGATCAATGAAGTACACTGCTGAGGGGAGCAGCGGGCGGGTCAGGAGAGGTCTGCCACGCCATGTGGTCACCTCCGGGGCAGGCGGGAATCGAACCCATGCGGAAGCGGCTTTAGATTCTCAGTGCTGTGCTTTAACCCGCTGCGCCACCAGGGAGGGCCCTCTCGTGCTCTTTTTAACATAACCAGATTACAGCAATTACCTTTGTGTTAACTAGGCTCTGGTTCCTGGGCCTGGTTTATTGTTCTGCTTGCTTTGTTCTGCTAAGTGCAGGGCTAGGAGTAGCATGACCATCTTGCAAACTGTCACGGTCCGAATTCTGGTTCATTCTCCTATTACCTTTGTGAACTGAACATGTCTCTTAAGTCCTCTCTGCATTTCAGGTTCCTCACTATTAAATAGGTATTAACTAACTCACTGAGTCCCTTTGAGGATTAAGCATCATTATATATGGAAATTGTTACACCCAGTATTGAGCACATCTAAATGCAATATAAAATCAAACAGTTTAAATATACAGCTTCATCACACGTTTTATTTATCATTAATAGTTTATTGCAATTGCATTCAAACAATATTAAAAAATAAAGGAACAACTTAGATTTACACATGTCATCATTAATGGTAATGATTACTGAATGGCATAACAAGAGGTCAAAACATCTGAGCCCTTGATTCAGTACCATTAATTGGTTACTACAAAATAAATATACATAAATACATTTGCCATCTGTATAATTTGGAAGTGAACTTTCATGGGAACAGCTGTAACATTTATAAAATGGTAAAGAATACCTTATTTGACTTATATTCTCTTGTTTACCTTGTCTTTGATTCCTACTTTCTAACATATACAAAAATAAATGCTAGCTTACTTGAACTACTGTTTTCTTTTAGCTGTTCATGTTTTGACAGCCCTAATTATTTGCCAGCTATCTATAACAGTCTATCTCATAGTAACTCCAAAGACTGGTTCTTTTCACAGAGTTTGCATACTTATCAAGAACCGCTATGCTTATTTATTAGGAAACCTGAAGGAAGAGATAGACACTTTTTCCATTCTTTTCAACTGAAATTTGTATATAATCTCACTATAGTTTCATTAAGTTCTTTTAAAGGAACCTTATTTTATGATCTTATTATTTTAAGGTAGATGTGTATAATACAAATAATGCTTTTTTCTCTGGCAACTGCAAAACTCAGTTTGTTCTGGAAAGTGCAAAACAGGGGATGTTTAATTACTGTAGTCTCACTTAATTTAAAGTTAAGTAAACTTTGGTTACTCAGGGCCTGACTTTGCCACAAATAGGGCAAGAATGGTAGGTGGATCTCTATAAATATTTTTAAATTAAATAATTATATGCTTTTCTAAAGCTCATTCTCAAATTCAAAGTTTTGTCTTTAATGTTAGTAAAAGAATGAATAGTGACGTGTAGGTCTTTTTGTCCTGTTTTCCTAACTGTGGGGGGGTCTAGTCATTGCTATTTTCTATCCTCCCAAAGATGCAAATCTTTCTTCATTCAGTTTTTCAAAATATGTTGTGATAGCTCTCTACTTGATAAAATGAAGGTAGTTTTGTTACAATGAAGTCAATTATTATAAATTAACTATCATAATATCCAAAAGCTAGAACTCCACAAATTTAAAAAGAGAACAATAAAATTATTATAAATTAACTATCATAATATCCAAAGGCTAGAACTCCACAAATTTAAAAAGAGAACAATAAAATTATTATAAATTAACTATCATAATATCCAAAAGCTAGAACTCCACAAATTTAAAAAGAGAACAATAAAATGTGCTGAACTAAAACAATGCAAAAGTCTAGTTTTCTTTTTAACTTTTAAAAAATGCTTATGCATATGTACTCATTTAATGGACTCTTGTTTCTAACAAATAGAAAATTCCCCAGCGTAAAAGCCCCAAATTTCTGCAAATAGTGAGTCACAAATGGAGACAGCTTTGACTTCTTTTGCTGTGTATTTTTCAATTGAAACATATCAAGCATTGTCATACAGTTTATTTCCTCCAGGAGGCAATCAAAAATGTTCTCTCTGCTGAACTATGGGTCAAGACTAAAATAAACAGATGACCAAATCCTGAGATAAGAGACTTTCTGAAGTTTGAGTTTAAACTTTCAAGATAAATCCAAGAGCATCAAGGTATACCTGAAGGATTTTGATATGGATACCATTCTCTTCTCTAGATATGTCAATTATAATGATTAAACTGTCACCACCACCCAGCTCAGAAGTTGCAAAATGCACTCAAGTTATTCCAGATTATCTCAGCAGTAATCAGGACTTTCGCCTGGATTTAGTCTGACCTCAGGAGTCTAATGAGGCAAGTCTGAACAAGGAGGAGCCTTGATTTGTGTGCAAGGGTGGAGACTTTTACATCCATGGGTGCACAGAAACTATTACTAGCAGGACACCTGGGAGAGAGCTGGAGGCTTTGGTGACAGCTAAGCTGCTTCCCCACTCTGTGGAGAATGGGCATTAGCAGAGGGCAAGAAATACAACCTGCATTGCTCCACCTAAACATTAACCACAAGCCTAAATCTTGCATTTTATTCTTAAATGGTCACATACATACTCTACACTTGAGTCAGATGGTGTAGCTCTCCTAGAATCTAGAAGACTTGCTTTGGGAGGATGTTTTTACAATATTAAAGTTCATTTAGTAAATGTGAACTTTTATTTTGATCACATTACTTGCTCCATACCTCAAGATGGTTTTGAATGTGCCAACAGGATATTTGTTTGCCAGGTGATAAATGGCTTATTTCTCTGACGTAGAAATCCTGGATTTGTTATCATTTTTTGTGTGTGCGTGTGTGTGTGCGCGCTTTGTAATCAAGTCAATCAATGATAAAGGGAGCACAATAAGTCTGCCAGAGTCTTGGAAATTAAGTTTTATCTGTTTGTAAAAATCTAAAGCTCAGTGTCTGATTTCTGAGCTCTTCAGAGCAGGTAGAGATTTGGACTTGAAGAATAAGAATCCAAGAGAGGAGAGGAGATGGTGATGACACTGGACCTTTGATGTGAGAAAAAGATGTCTCAGATTTGTGCAGCAAGGTCAATGAAGGAGAGACCATGTTTTATGTGACTGTCTTATTGAAGGCAATTTATTTCCAAGGCTCAAAATTAAATTTGCAATAAGGAATCTGATTCTTATTGAATGACTCACAGGAAGTATGTATCTTTGACTCTCATCCAAAGTAAATGGAAATTAAGAGACAACATAAGCAGCATTTTATATGACTAGACAAAGTCACTTATCCCACATAGAACACATGACTGTTTCTTTTCTTCTCCATTGTAGAACGAATATCTGAATACTAGCATTGAAGAGATCAGGAGTAGAAATATGGAATAACTGTGGGTCTTTGAGGGTGTTAAGAGAGATTAGAGAGAAAACTACCCTCAAAATTTCACAAATGATTTGTAGTATCACCACCTGGCATTCTAACAATCACTGACAAACACTAAAATTACAACCCTTGCCCAACCAGACATGGCACAGTTTAAATATCATAACATAAAAGACCAATGGGAAAATGCAGGAGTGCTTTATCACAGATTTTTTTTTTTTAGGTTGAAGACCTATAATATTTTCAGATTGAAGACAATGCAGCCAATTTATGGTTCTGGAAGTTAGATTTACTCCTACAAAGGGATGTTTTCTCTGAAGAAGAAGTATCTCAAGCTTTAGTTTGTGCATTTTATCTTTCCCATGATGATAAGTGAGGGAGAGAACAAAGGGAGAAACGCGAAGATATGTTTCAGTTGAGAGCGTGCCAAATACACAGTGACTCACAGCGTCTTAATCAGACAGGCGTGACATCTCACTAAAAAAAAGTCACTCTACCCACCCTGGAAACTGTTCTTTCCAAGCTCAGCACACTGACAAACTTCTTTCTAGACGTGTCACCGTGTCTGGACTGACAATGAAATAAGATGAAAGTGCTGACCCAGGCAGTTTAAATCACTATATGACTCTAACGCTGGGCTTTCAGGTAGTTTCAGCTGCGAGTGTGGATTTTTTTTTTAACTCAAGCACTAATCACACTTATGTATGACTTTTGTTTGCTGTAGATTTTCCAGCATTTTATATGATCCATGCACTTTTGAGGAAAAGAGTAATAAACATTCCTTCTCATGTTTCCTTTTCATGTCAAATTCTGTAGGGTTCTACAAA
>NW_004567117.1:18531336-18544543 GCF_000260355.1 Condylura cristata | reverse complement strand
GACAGTAGAGGTCTGATCACCTCCGTGGCCAGGGATCGAACTCGTACTGCAGTGGCTGCAGATCACTTCATAGTGCTGCAATTTAACTCGTGGCACCAACAGAGAGGGCACCACTATCATAATTTTAAAAATGCTTCTAATCATTTGAAACATTCAATGTCTTTGACAGCATCTGTCATTTTCTTTTCTTTTTATAATCTTAGTCTTTGTATTTTACATAGTTAAATATTTTCAGTCTTTCAAACACAATATCTCAAAATGTCCTATGTTCTGAACAACAACTACAATTATCTCTGTCGTATTTATAACAGGCTTCACTTATAATATTTATTGTAATGTTCAGGTGTGTTGTGTTTTTACTCATCCTCAGCCTTCTTGACACAGCCTTTTGAAGTTTCAGTCTCTATCGTCAAAAGTTTGAGTCATAATCAAAGGGTCAACACATTTTTAAGAATTGCTGAAGGGGACGATTCTCTCCTCATGTCAAGACTTGAAAAATATGTTGTATGACAACAGGTGCATCTGTGATACCAACTGCAGTGTCCATTTGTATTTGTGATAGTCGTGGGAGAATCTCTGCAGGAATGTATCTGCACATCCTGTCAGCAAAGTTGTTGAGCCCCCACTGTGAGCTCAGCATTTGAGACAGATTTGTAGAAGAATCAATGCTTATAGAATAAGGTTCCTTTTTGTGAGTATACATAATAAAATGAGAACACAGGAGGGATATTTTTCATCAGAAGTTCAGAAAAGGAACTATACAGGCTGAATCTACTTTCTTAGAACATAGAGCAAGCAATACACACATGAATATAGCATGTACTGGAGAAAATGTGGAAGAAAACCTTCCCCGGATGGGGCTAGCCCCCTTCCGAAAAGGAAATGTGCTATATAATATCCTGATCAAATGGTTAACACATCCATATTTGTTTTCACTTGTGGTGAGGTATTCGATAATTAGGGATACTCACTCTATGTTACCTAGTTTAATCCGAAGATTCTTTTTAGGCTTAATTGATATTAATATTGAAAAATAATAATAATAAAAGACCTATCTATTTATGCATATCAGAGGTGGAGAGTGTGAGAGGATTTACCAGAGACAGATTGGGGAGCAGAAGAGGTGGATACACTGAAATACACTGCTCAGGGGAGCAGCAGGTGAGACGGAAGAGGTCTGCCGTGCCATATGGGTCAGCTCCTTGGCGGGGGGAAAGAACTCATGTAGACTGCAGATAGATCCATAGTCCTGTGTCTTTAGCCCCTGGACTGAAAGTTTTGACCATTTATGGTAGTTGGGTCCCTACCATCTGTAGGTTGGTCATATACTAAGACCTGCCGTTTTCTCATCTCACTTTTCTCTAAAATGGGAGTGTTAGGGAGCTTGAAGCTCCCTGGAACAAAAACAAAGCTTTTGTCACCAGGGACTCTAAATGTTGAAAAAGATGGTTTAAATCTCCTACAATGGATTGTTTTTTGCAGGGGAGGGGGCAGGTGGTAAAGAGAAAAAAGAAATGAATGGATTGAGAGTGAAACTTCTTGAGAACTTTCCTTGCTCCTGGCCCTTCCAGTGTGTGCGTGTGTGTGTGTTGGAGGGGTGCATTGTATATATTACTGCATCGAATCCTCATAACAACTGAAATAGGTGCCAGCACTGTTTTCCTTACGGATAACTGGAGCTGGGCCTTTTCTCTTTACCTTCTGTCCTATTTAACTATGCACTAAAATTGAAGTGATTTTAGAGCTATGATATATTTTTATTCATATCCAGAATGCCTTTGTAATTGATGGGAATTGATATTATCATTGTGCATCAACCAAAGATATATAATGGGACTGTCTGATCAAATGTGGATCTTGGGTCATCATAATTTAGAGTCATTCCCAAGCCACCAGGTGGTCCTAGCCAGCCGCACTGTAGCTTAGGTGCATGGGACAGTCATTTCATTTTGTTTTCCACCCTCAGGCCCTGTCTTTGTGAACAGTGTGATCAATGTTTTCTTATATCAATATCCACTTAAGAAATTCATTTTCCTGTTTTTATAAAGGATACATTTCCACTGACATTTCTTTGAATTTCTGGTAAAATTCAAAGAAAAGGGGCCTTCTCTCACTGTTCCTTGTACAGTCATGCAGAGGTCAGTCTTGCATGCTGTTGGGATTCTGAGAAGGCCCCTTGCTTTTAGCCTCCTACCCATTCAGTTTCTCAAGGGCTAAACAGGTTGGAGCAGTTTTTCAACTCTTTGCTCAGTCCTCTGCAATCGCTCACATATCTCAGGAAAAGGTGAAAATTAGTATTGTAGAATCCCTTTGAGGTCTCTGATAAAAGACAGTGTAACAGTAAGATATTATTATAATAAACAGACCCTGGGATTGTGTCCTTGGTGTTATAATGATAACTCTCTACAGGAACACCATGTGAAGAGATGGGTTTCCGGCCTGCTTGGTAGTGTCTTTTCGTGATTCATTGTTTTGAGTCAGGAGATGTGCATTCAATTCATAGTGAGACATATTCTGTGTGATACTTACTGGACAAGAAATTAAAACTTATTTTATTTGCACAGACAAACTGAATCATATTTTGAGTTTGGCATAAGCACTCCAAATACAAGTAGAAACTTGTTCAGTTTTAAGCACTGGGAAACAAATAAACAAACAGTAAAAGACTAACTTTGTCAGCAGTATTTCCTATGTTTCATGACTGGATAAAACCACATTAATAGACTCTTGTCCAACTTTACTGTCCTAAAATGTGTAAGTCTTAAAAAGCATTCTAAGTGTCATTTGTTGTTAAACTAAAGAACAAGGACATTGAAACAGATATTATACTAAAGAAATTGTTATGCAATTAAAAGATAAAATTATTAAATTCGATGTGTAAAATGGTTTGATTATTCACTATATCTCTTTTTGCTTAACCCCCACCAATTTATAAATTTGTGATATTATTGGTTTTTGAACTCTATTTTATATATCTTTTACATCATTCTGTGTTTTTGTACAATGTATGCTTTCTTCTCTCAAGGGTTCCTATGAATTCCCCACCACCAATTCGCCCGTGCACCAGCACCATAGTGACTTGTGCTTGTCCCACCCATTTTGATCATTCTCTCTCCTCCTCCCCCTGCAGAAGGTCTCTGATTTGTAGTTGCCTCTTGATTTTTCAATTTATTACAATAACATTTTTTTCCCACCTGATCCTTTATTTGTTTCCTCTACATGCCTCCTATAAGTGAAACCATCGATAGTTTTCTTTTTCTTTCTGGTTTATTTCACTGAACATAATCTCTTCCAACTCCATCATGTTGCTGTGAATAACATGAGTTTATCTTTTCTCAGCAATCAAAAAAGATATTACTCTTTGTTCAATAATATATATGGGTGAGGAAGCCTTCCTGGTAGCACAAGGGGTTATGTTTCAGTGCTGTGGAACAATATCAGCATCCACTGTAGCTCAAGTTCGATCCCTGGTCAGGGAGCTGACCCACATGGTTCAGCAGACCTCTCCTGATTTGTCCACTGCTCCCCTCAGCAGTGTACTTCAGTGGATCCACCTGTTCTGCTCTCCTCTCTGCCTTAGGTGTATCTGCTCATCCTCCCAAACATTTAAGCTATATCCCAGCTCTTGTGTGCATAAATAAACAAATATTTAAATATTTATATTGAATGGCCTGAAGTGTCCTGTTACTATGACAAGTGGTAGAATAATAATATATTTCTTGGCAATAGATATTTATACTTATGAATATTTTATTAATTAGGTATTTGAAATATATTTGAAGCCATAAAGCTTAGTTCACAAAACAAAATACTTGATTACAAAATACAGTGAGATGTTGACACAGCATTTCTTACATAAATGACAAGCAGAAGATATTATAGACCTACCTAAAATACTAAGTTTGTAAAGTTCTTTGCCTATAGATTTTTTGGGGTTGCATTAGCTATATCATCGATGCCATTATTGCACTTTTCAATGTTTATTAGCTCTAAGGTAAACTAACTCATGAACAAACTAATTTATGCTGGTACCCTAGTAGCTAGGATTGTAGATGCTAGGTAAAGCGAGTCACTTTGCAGGTATTTCAGCACTTAGGGCCAACATAAAATATGCATGTGCAGAAAAATTGTGAAGTAAGTTCACAAACTTTGGTATGTACCAATACTACCTGTGCTTCCTGCTAAATGAACCTCTTCCTTAACCCCTCCCTCCCCCCCCCATCTCAAAACAGATTCATCTGGTCTGGAATGAGATCAGGTATTTCAGGTTTAACAAGCACCTGGTGTTTCCTAATGCTTGTAATCCAGAGGCTACTCTGGGAATACTCCTTCATCATCAGGGACTAGAAAATGGCTGGAAGTTTAAAATGCATGTGGTAAAGAAACAGTAGAATGTTTCTTTTATCCAGATTCAGAGGGGTAGAAAGACATAGCTGTATGAAACCCAAATTATAAAATTTTCTTCTTTCTCTCTCTCTTTTTTTTTTTTTAAGGATTTATTTATTTGTGCATACAGAACTGGGGTACAGGCCAGAGGCTCAGGGGCGGTGAGAGGCTTCACCAGAGAGAGTGGGGAGCAGAACAAGCAGATGGATGAAATACCCTGCTGAAGGGAGCAGCGGATGGGCCAGGAGAGGTCAGCCATGCCATGTGGTCACCTTCAGGGAAGGCAGAGGATTGAACTCATGCTGAAGTGGCTTTAGTTTCTTAGTGCTGTGCTTTAACCTGTTGCATCACCAGGGAGGGCCAAATTTTATTTTCTATAGCTTTACTTTCTTAGTAGTTTCTCCCGCATACTTTTACATGAGGCCCTATTTCTCTTCATCTTTCTAGAATAATATTTGATGTCAATTTACAATAAGTCCCTTTCAAAAGGGTAGGGGGGAGGGTGTTATCACCATATTAGGAATCTTGCAAGAGCTTCCTTATTCAATGCTCATTTACTGATTTAAAGAAGTTTAGTGTCCTAGTTAAAGCAGGCTACCTGATACACATCCTACCTCTAGATATAAGCCCCGAGACAGTCACTTTATGCCTTTGGTTTGTTTCCTTTAAAAGGGGGATAACAACAGCATCTATGTTAATAGGTTTGTTGTGAGGAGTGAATAAACTAACAAGCATAAAATACCTAATGCAACATGAAACAACATTCAAGTAGTAAAATGTTCCTTAGGGTGTATGGTGGTTAAGCCCATGCACCAGTTATCTGGGCCTAGAGACTAGTGTGAAACTAGAGTAAGTTTTTGCATCTTGGATTTAGGGAAAATAAGAACACTCTTTTCCTAGATCTCCAGAAACCACTGACTCATGTAAACCTAAGTAAATACATAAATAGACATAGAAATCTACTTAATGAAGATGTGGGGGAACTGTGAAAACAAAAAGTGCAATTTTTTTGAATAAAGTTTTATCTCACATATCAAGATGTAAAACTCATCAAAAATTGTTTCAAAGGCTACTTATAAGCCATCTGAAACATTTCTAAAAAAAAAATTAAGATTGATTTATTTATGCATACAGAAATGGAGTATAGGCCAGAGGTGCAGGGACAGTGAGAGGATTCACCAGAGACAGAGCAGGGAGCAGAGTAGACAGATCGACGAAGTACACTGGTGAGGGGAGCAGCGACATGACAGGAGAGGTCTGCTGTGCCATGTGGGTCACCTCTGGGGCTGGTGATTGAACCTGCACTGAAAGGGCTGTGCCCAGCTTTCAGTGCTGTGTCCTAACCATTGTGCCACCAAGGAGGGCCCCATCTGACACATTTTGAAAGCAGCCCCAAATGACATCATTTTCAAAAACTTTTTCCTATACTTTCTTTTTATATTTTTAAAAATTATTCTTTTAATTGTGTTAACATTAGGATTCTCTATCAGATATTACCAGTGCAGGCTGCTTGCAACCAAATCTCCAATGTTCCATCACCATAGTCCATGGTGCTACCCTTTCTCCATGATCCAATCCCTCTCCCAATACCTCCCCTCTTTGGATTCAGGTCTATAGTCAGTTTTCAAGGGTTGGCTTATACATTTGTCTTTCTCTGGTTCTTAATTTTTCTCAGTTTCACTTATTAGTGACACTATCTGCTATTTACCTTTCTATCTCTGACTCCTTTCACTTAGCCTTCTCTTTTCCAACCTCACCCACATGGCATGCTCCGCATAGCATGGGTTTTATCTATTTTGATTGCTGAGTATTGTTCCACATCTTCATAATCCATTCTGTTTTGGGGCGCTTAGACTATTTCCATATCTTGTAAACAGTGCTGCGATGAACAAGGGTGTTCAGGTTTCCTTTCAGATGACTATTACTTTTAATCTAGGGTGAGAAATACATGATCTCAACTCTAACAAAATTTTCCCAGTCTAACAATCTAACTCATATTTGTTACATTACCTGGTCAGGGGCCATGCAGGGGACTGACAGCTTCAGTGAGGTGATCTTCACATGTGGTATCAGAACTTCACCTTAAGATGAAAATAGCACTGTTTAAGGAAATACCATGATAGTGTTGTAGGTGATATATAAGGCGAGGGCTTGAAGCAAAGGCTGAAGGAAATATGAAGCAAAGAGAAGAGAAATCATTCTACATTAGAAATAAGCATTGATTTAGAGACTAGAGAAGATAGCAGAGCAGAGAGCAGCAGAGAAAAGAATGAGAAAAGTGGGAATTCAGTGGGATGGCTTGGACCAGAGCTTGAAAATGACAGATAATGCTAAGAAATTTCTGCCATGTAGCTGGGTAAGTATGGGAATTTTAAAGAACTGTTTCTCTTAGCATAACACTTTGTTTTGCTGTTTCCTAGTTTCTACCACCTACTCGTTTATCTCTCTGCACCTTCAGGGGCAACTGGTATGCCTGCATATTTCTTGGGGGTGATGCTGTGTCAGCAAAGGGTAGTAAAGGGAAATGTGATTGAACAATCATTGCTCAAGGAATTCTCTAGGAAACTGCAGGGACGTGAAAGGCAGGTTATGGCAACACTGAGCATGATACAGGAAGAGTTGCAGGGGAGCCCTGGCTAGGGAATAGGCAGGACTACTCCTCTTTTCTTAGTTTAGTAATTGCATATATAATGTAACACACAATTGCATATATAATGTAACACACAAGTATCTACTGTATTTCCAGTTTAATATGCATATGTAATGTAACACACAAGTATATACTGTATTTCCAGTTAAATATGTACAGATCATATGCCTCATGATGACCCTGCACTCATGAGCTCTATACACAATGCAGATTAAGCCTCATAGGAGCTTATCAGGCAGGGACTAGAGGAACTATCCTTGTTCTATGAGATAGGCAAGCAAACAGAGACTTAAACAGGGTAACTCACTTGCTCAAGATCATACAACTAGGAACTGGCATCCAAGATATGGAAACTTTTGCCAGCCCAAGACCACTCACCACCTTGACACTGATGCTGAAATGCCTTTGGATTGACTTTGGAGATGGAAGGATGATAGCTGGGCTATGGCTGAGGGCAGCAAAGTCAAAAGTTCAGTGGGATGACTTGAGAGCGGGAACCTAAATAATGGGTGTTTAAAGGAGGGCCTGAGTTGTGTGCTAATAGCCAGTGATAGTAAACAGTCAAGGCAATAGCCTGTGGGAGTGCTGGAGACAGAACTCTTGGTCATAGCTGGAATGCAGCTGCTTACTACAGAGAGTTCTCAAAGACTAGCTCTCTTAAAAGTATGTGGACATAAGTGGAAAAATTGCAAGATTAAATCATTTAAATTCAAGTTTGGAGGGCCCTCCCTGGTGGTGCAGGAGGTTAAAGCACAGCACTGCAAGGGAGTCGCAGCCACTTCAGTGTGAGTTCAATCCCCAGCCCCGTAGCT
The DNA here is from genome assembly GCF_000260355.1 of Condylura cristata. Lineage (NCBI taxonomy): Eukaryota > Metazoa > Chordata > Mammalia > Eulipotyphla > Talpidae > Condylura > Condylura cristata. The sequence continues at coordinate 18,536,695 of NW_004567117.1, read as the reverse complement.
GACCCACACGGTACCACAGACCTCTCCTGACTCGCCTGCTTCTCCCCTCAGCAGTGTACTTCCTCGATTTGCCTGTTCTGCTACCTACTCTGTCTCTGTTGAATATTCTCATCACCTCTGCACCTTTGGCTGTGCTCCAATCCTGTATGAATAAATAACTAAATCTTAAAAAAAAAAAATCAGGTTTGGAAACCAATTCCAATTAAGTTCAAAAATGGAAGAAAAGTGCTTAAACTGATAACAGAAAAAGAGATAGAAAATTGGGAACTACTGCAAAAGAACACAGGAAAATTGTGGCTTCCTGTATATTATATTTTAATCAACATGGTATGGCATGAAATCAGTAAACAACTAGTAGAGGGTTGTTGATTGGTGCTTCACAGGAACCTTTTTGGATAACATCTTTATAACTTATGTTATAGAGATATTTATAGTAAGTTGACTACAGTTCTGATTATAGAATATAGATTTAGTCATTCTTATAAATTCTTTTGCTTCTTTATAAGGTTTTGCATTTAAGCCTTAAGGTATTGTTAGTTCTAAATGTAGGTCTTGACAAATCAAAAGTGGTGCCCAGAAATGAAATAGCATCAGCTAGTATTTCTGTCTCAGTGGACCATTATTATGATCAAGTGTGCTAGAACAAGTGTGCTGGATTTTAGTGGAAAAGGAATAATTAAAATTGTAGCTAAAATGGATGGAATGGAAAAGTAGAATGTAAAAATCTACATAATTAGGTCCTCTCCCCCTTTTTCACCCCTCTCTTGAAACACATACACACACCCTGCTGGTTATACATTGGTTCTGTCTGATGATTCTTTGGATAAGTCTAACTCAAGACAAAAACTTGATTATAGACTTGAAGACATTGAGAAGAGACCGAGGTAGCTCTTGAGTGAGGCCTCTCATTCTCAGCAACGAACCTTGACACTTAGGGTTTGTTTTTCAAGGTTAGTTCCTATCGACTTGGCTTAGGATCTCCTAGAAGCAAAGCCAGAGGCAACGTAGGGACTTGAGTGCATGTTGTTTATTTGGTGAATACTCTCAGGAGCAGAGAAGAGATACAGGAGAGAAGGAAAAGCCAATACATGACGCCAGGACATTAATAACCACAGCACAGCACAGGTGACTGATGTTCAATCCTATGTCATATCTGAGGAGCTAGGGAAAGGAGAACCACTTATCAGTTTGCTCCTTCTGCTATTCAAGACGGTGCTCTGTCTTGTGAACATCTTGGCACCATGTGGATTCACCTACCCTTCAAGTAGGGTGAAATAGTAAATTCAAGTGCTTTACTATCTGACCATAACCAATTTCCTGTGATTAAGGGGGGAAATGTTATTCTTTTACCTGCTTTCTAGCCTTTGATTCTATATTTTCATGCATTCATAATGCTCCATTATATATATTTGAAGCAAATTCAAACTCTGGCTCCTCTACCTGCTAGCTCTCTGACCTCTGGGATGTTACTTAAACTCTCTGGGCATCAGTTTTCTTGTCTATAAAGTGGGATAATAACACTTAAACTTTATAGAGTTATTATGTGCATGATTTGAAGTATGTCTGTAAAATATTTAACAGTGTTGATACATAGAGACCAGGCAATAAAGCATAGTCATTATGGTTATGATGGTTATTATAGCAGTGATGATGGGATTTGTCCAGCTGGATTCAGCACTTCCTCTAATTTCTTACCTTTTGACCCCTGGGTTTCTACTGGTCCTTACCAATAAGCTTCAAACTTTCATTTGTAGTGTCTTTACCTCAAGTGGATTGTTGTATAGAGTTAGCTACAGCTCCCCCCAAAAGAAGTTTAGGGATCATGTCTATATTCCCACATTTTAGAAAGAGTAAGTTTGTTATTTCTTCACACAGTGGATACTGCAAAGGTTGACCACTCGCCTCTGACTTCGGTCCTCACCTCACATTGTTTTTAGTATGTCATTATTTCTTGTTAGTGAAAATTGAAATCAAGACATACATTACCTCAAAACCAGTCTTCTCTCCTTGCGTACATGCAACGCTCCTACTTCCATTTTCCACAGGTGCGGATTCAATCAACCAGTCGCACTTAAATGCAATTGTTGTGTCTGACCTGAACATGTGCAGACTGCTTTTTCTGGTCCTTATCCCTTGAACAATATAGTATAATAACTATTTGTGTAATATTTACATTGTGTTGTGATTTGCATAAGTAATCTACATGAGATTTAAAGTACACAGAAAGGATGTACGTAGTTTGACAGCAAATGCTACACCAACTTATATAAGGAATCCGAGCACCTGTGACTGTTGGTTTACACAGGGACGAGGAAAGCAACTCTCCCAGTGAGGGTTATCTTCCAATACTTCAATTAATTTTTAGATTTATTTACTTATGCATACAAGAACTGGGGTACAGGCCAAAGGTGTGTGTGTGTGGGGGGGTGAAATGATTCAGCAGAGACAGAGTGGGAAACAGAACAGGCGGATTGTCTGGAATACTCTCCTGAGGGGAACAGTGGGCAAGACAGGAGAGGTCTGCCACTCCATGGGGGTTACCTCCTTGGGGGGGATCAAACTCGAGTTGCCGTGGCTGTGTATCACTTCATGGCACTGCAGTTTATTCTCTGTGCCACGAGGGAGGCTTTTCCAATATTTCAATTATTATGTAAATGTATCCTATATCTCTCTTTCTACTTAAGCCTCAGCCCTACATTTTAGATGCAACTGTTGGCGTTCTAATTACTATAGGGTCTAGATAACCTAAATATATCATTTTCCACATCTGAATAAGCTCATGACTTTGGATAATCTTAGCAATACATGAAATGAAATTCTGCAAGATATTTTCGATCCTTCCTTCTTCTTAAGTGGATTTGTTTCTTTATGCTCCTTCTTTAGGTTCAACAACTGCAAACACTTTCTAAATTCATGTTTTGTTTTTTGTTTTTAAATTCAGGTATGACATTGTTCCCTGACCTACAATTTGCGATAGTTCTGTTTCCCTCATGTCACACAAGATAATTTTAGTCATTTATTAGAATTAAAAACTAGCCAAATCCAGAGCCATTTGGGAGAACTTACAATGAAGTATGAAATACTAGAAGTACAAGGATATGTACAAATGATTCCTTAATCTTAGGGAGTTCAAATTCTTCTGACAGAGAGAAACAATTTGGATCTATCTCTCAGCCTCACCTTTCCTCACCTTTGTCTTGACTCTCTTAGATTTGCATGATTCCTGATCACTAACAGAGACACAAAATGCACATCTTACATCATGCCCACACCAAGTCTCTTGTCACTTCCCTTCCATATCCTAGTCATCACAGGGAGAGGTGACATTGGGTTTCTGAGCTAAATTACTGCTCAGAAGATGTCATTTTTTTAAAACAAGGTTTATTTATTTATGCATACAGAACTGGGGTGTAGGCCAGAGGTGCAGGGGTAGTAAAAGGCTTCACCAGAGACAGAGTGGGGAGCAGAACAGGCAGACCTACGAAGTACATTGCTGAGGGGGCTGTGGGTGGGTCAGGAGAGGTCTGCTATACCATGTAGTGTCAGGTCATGTGGCTGGGAATCAAACTCGCACTGAAGCTGCTGCGGCTGGCTTGCAATGCTGTACTTTAACCTGATGCACCACCAGGGAGGGCCCAGAAGATGTCATTTTAATTTTATAAGATTTCAAACACTCCAGCAATAATTATAAGCAAAACTTAAATAAGAAGAGTCCCATGTTGTTCATATACATGGAGGAAAATGGAGAATTTATATCCTGTACTATTTGTATTGTCTTTAATAGGCTTCTAGCTATAACAGTGGGAGTAGTGGGGAGAAACCTTGGAGTGAGACTGGAAGTGTGGAGGTGAAAGAATTCACTAGAGACAGAGAAGAAGATAGAAAAGGGATTTGTTGATGGCAGGACAGGAGTGGCCTAAGAGGGAAGGAGGATTTGAGGCTTTATTTTATCATCTGCTTTGTGGGCTTTTAGACGTGAGGCTCCAATTGGCACCAGTTGTCTGCTGGGATGTCTGGTCTAGGGTGCAAACCACAGCTGGACCCGCTTCTGCACTGGACCTGGGCTGGCTTATCCGGTTATGATGGTTGTTTTCTGGCCCTAGTCCTTTATCTATTCAGGTCTCTCAAACATGCTTGCTGGTCAGGGAGTGGGGGTTTAGTTTTTAACTTTATTAAATGGTACCCTGCTGGAAGGCATGCTTATTTTTTCTTTTTCTTTCTTTTTTATTTTTATGCTTCAAATGTTGAGCGGTATGCTGGAGGTGAAATAATTCAGAGACTCACATAAAGAGATACAGTAGAACATTTTTTCACAGCATGAAAAAATCCTAAAAGAGTACAGACAGAAATATAACAATCAAAAGAAAATAAAGCAAAATGCGTTTGAGATAAAAAAAAAATAAAAACAATGAATCAAGATTATTATGCCCTGATAAATTAACTGCCTGTGCTATATCAATGGAAGTTCAATTTCAAATATTTTTGACTTCACAACACATTTACTCTGAAAAGGTATTTTCACATTGAATTTGGTTAACATCAAATTTCACAGATTATACAGCTGATATGCAGAGAAGTGTTTAAGTTCATTCAACACTCAAAAGGCAAAACTGCATTTAAACTTGATTCTGTTAGGCTTTATACATTACACTAACTGGGATATTATTTTCCTTCTTTTGTTCTCCATCTCTTACTTCTTATTTCTGCTTGAAGAAAAGCTCTCTAACAAATCTTTAGGCACGGAGCTCCAAATTTGTAATACAAAAATTGGCTATTTTTTTCTGAAAGGATGAAGAAAGAATCTATTTATTTATGAATCTATCCATTTGTTACAAATAATTTTTTTTTCTCAATAAAAATCATAGAATTGGGAAAAAGGACAAGTCCTGTATCATTACCTTAGATTCTGGTGTACAATGATACACAAGATTGCTATGGGCCCGCCCGAATCGTGGGCATATTCTAGTGGGGAAGATAGACAAAGAGACAAAAAATGGTAGAATACAGCACTTGGTTGTAATTGGTAGGGGAAAAAGCAAAGAAGGGGCTCACAGTCAATTTAGTGGGGGCCACGAGCTCTGATGTAAACTGGGTGGCCAAAAGAAACACTTTGTGAAGATGATTTAAGCTGAGTCATGGCAGATGAGAATGTGTTCGCCATGTACGAGCTGGTGAGGAATTATCCTAGACAAAGGGACAGGAAGTGGCAAAGTCAAGACAAGAATGACTACTGAAGTGTGTGGTCCTATGTGGATAACTTAATGTCCTAATACTTAATCCTATTATTATTTTTTTCAGCAAATATTTATTTGGTTCACTCCATGTGGGAGGCATAATTCCAGCCACAGAAAATACACGG
>NW_004567117.1:18499212-18531236 GCF_000260355.1 Condylura cristata | reverse complement strand
TTCTAAATGTAGGTCTTGACAAATCAAAAGTGGTGCCCAGAAATGAAATAGCATCAGCTAGTATTTCTGTCTCAGTGGACCATTATTATGATCAAGTGTGCTAGAACAAGTGTGCTGGATTTTAGTGGAAAAGGAATAATTAAAATTGTAGCTAAAATGGATGGAATGGAAAAGTAGAATGTAAAAATCTACATAATTAGGTCCTCTCCCCCTTTTTCACCCCTCTCTTGAAACACATACACACACCCTGCTGGTTATACATTGGTTCTGTCTGATGATTCTTTGGATAAGTCTAACTCAAGACAAAAACTTGATTATAGACTTGAAGACATTGAGAAGAGACCGAGGTAGCTCTTGAGTGAGGCCTCTCATTCTCAGCAACGAACCTTGACACTTAGGGTTTGTTTTTCAAGGTTAGTTCCTATCGACTTGGCTTAGGATCTCCTAGAAGCAAAGCCAGAGGCAACGTAGGGACTTGAGTGCATGTTGTTTATTTGGTGAATACTCTCAGGAGCAGAGAAGAGATACAGGAGAGAAGGAAAAGCCAATACATGACGCCAGGACATTAATAACCACAGCACAGCACAGGTGACTGATGTTCAATCCTATGTCATATCTGAGGAGCTAGGGAAAGGAGAACCACTTATCAGTTTGCTCCTTCTGCTATTCAAGACGGTGCTCTGTCTTGTGAACATCTTGGCACCATGTGGATTCACCTACCCTTCAAGTAGGGTGAAATAGTAAATTCAAGTGCTTTACTATCTGACCATAACCAATTTCCTGTGATTAAGGGGGGAAATGTTATTCTTTTACCTGCTTTCTAGCCTTTGATTCTATATTTTCATGCATTCATAATGCTCCATTATATATATTTGAAGCAAATTCAAACTCTGGCTCCTCTACCTGCTAGCTCTCTGACCTCTGGGATGTTACTTAAACTCTCTGGGCATCAGTTTTCTTGTCTATAAAGTGGGATAATAACACTTAAACTTTATAGAGTTATTATGTGCATGATTTGAAGTATGTCTGTAAAATATTTAACAGTGTTGATACATAGAGACCAGGCAATAAAGCATAGTCATTATGGTTATGATGGTTATTATAGCAGTGATGATGGGATTTGTCCAGCTGGGTTCAGCACTTCCTCTAATTTCTTACCTTTTGACCCCTGGGTTTCTACTGGTCCTTACCAATAAGCTTCAAACTTTCATTTGTAGTGTCTTTACCTCAAGTGGATTGTTGTATAGAGTTAGCTACAGCTCCCCCCAAAAGAAGTTTAGGGATCATGTCTATATTCCCACATTTTAGAAAGAGTAAGTTTGTTATTTCTTCACACAGTGGATACTGCAAAGGTTGACCACTCGCCTCTGACTTCGGTCCTCACCTCACATTGTTTTTAGTATGTCATTATTTCTTGTTAGTGAAAATTGAAATCAAGACATACATTACCTCAAAACCAGTCTTCTCTCCTTGCGTACATGCAACGCTCCTACTTCCATTTTCCACAGGTGCGGATTCAATCAACCAGTCGCACTTAAATGCAATTGTTGTGTCTGACCTGAACATGTGCAGACTGCTTTTTCTGGTCCTTATCCCTTGAACAATATAGTATAATAACTATTTGTGTAATATTTACATTGTGTTGTGATTTGCATAAGTAATCTACATGAGATTTAAAGTACACAGAAAGGATGTACGTAGTTTGACAGCAAATGCTACACCAACTTATATAAGGAATCCGAGCACCTGTGACTGTTGGTTTACACAGGGACGAGGAAAGCAACTCTCCCAGTGAGGGTTATCTTCCAATACTTCAATTAATTTTTAGATTTATTTACTTATGCATACAAGAACTGGGGTACAGGCCAAAGGTGTGTGTGTGTGGGGGGGGGTGAAATGATTCAGCAGAGACAGAGTGGGAAACAGAACAGGCGGATTGTCTGGAATACTCTCCTGAGGGGAACAGTGGGCAAGACAGGAGAGGTCTGCCACTCCATGGGGGTTACCTCCTTGGGGGGGATCAAACTCGAGTTGCCGTGGCTGTGTATCACTTCATGGCACTGCAGTTTATTCTCTGTGCCACGAGGGAGGCTTTTCCAATATTTCAATTATTATGTAAATGTATCCTATATCTCTCTTTCTACTTAAGCCTCAGCCCTACATTTTAGATGCAACTGTTGGCGTTCTAATTACTATAGGGTCTAGATAACCTAAATATATCATTTTCCACATCTGAATAAGCTCATGACTTTGGATAATCTTAGCAATACATGAAATGAAATTCTGCAAGATATTTTCGATCCTTCCTTCTTCTTAAGTGGATTTGTTTCTTTATGCTCCTTCTTTAGGTTCAACAACTGCAAACACTTTCTAAATTCATGTTTTGTTTTTTGTTTTTAAATTCAGGTATGACATTGTTCCCTGACCTACAATTTGCGATAGTTCTGTTTCCCTCATGTCACACAAGATAATTTTAGTCATTTATTAGAATTAAAAACTAGCCAAATCCAGAGCCATTTGGGAGAACTTACAATGAAGTATGAAATACTAGAAGTACAAGGATATGTACAAATGATTCCTTAATCTTAGGGAGTTCAAATTCTTCTGACAGAGAGAAACAATTTGGATCTATCTCTCAGCCTCACCTTTCCTCACCTTTGTCTTGACTCTCTTAGATTTGCATGATTCCTGATCACTAACAGAGACACAAAATGCACATCTTACATCATGCCCACACCAAGTCTCTTGTCACTTCCCTTCCATATCCTAGTCATCACAGGGAGAGGTGACATTGGGTTTCTGAGCTAAATTACTGCTCAGAAGATGTCATTTTTTTAAAACAAGGTTTATTTATTTATGCATACAGAACTGGGGTGTAGGCCAGAGGTGCAGGGGTAGTAAAAGGCTTCACCAGAGACAGAGTGGGGAGCAGAACAGGCAGACCTACGAAGTACATTGCTGAGGGGGCTGTGGGTGGGTCAGGAGAGGTCTGCTATACCATGTAGTGTCAGGTCATGTGGCTGGGAATCAAACTCGCACTGAAGCTGCTGCGGCTGGCTTGCAATGCTGTACTTTAACCTGATGCACCACCAGGGAGGGCCCAGAAGATGTCATTTTAATTTTATAAGATTTCAAACACTCCAGCAATAATTATAAGCAAAACTTAAATAAGAAGAGTCCCATGTTGTTCATATACATGGAGGAAAATGGAGAATTTATATCCTGTACTATTTGTATTGTCTTTAATAGGCTTCTAGCTATAACAGTGGGAGTAGTGGGGAGAAACCTTGGAGTGAGACTGGAAGTGTGGAGGTGAAAGAATTCACTAGAGACAGAGAAGAAGATAGAAAAGGGATTTGTTGATGGCAGGACAGGAGTGGCCTAAGAGGGAAGGAGGATTTGAGGCTTTATTTTATCATCTGCTTTGTGGGCTTTTAGACGTGAGGCTCCAATTGGCACCAGTTGTCTGCTGGGATGTCTGGTCTAGGGTGCAAACCACAGCTGGACCCGCTTCTGCACTGGACCTGGGCTGGCTTATCCGGTTATGATGGTTGTTTTCTGGCCCTAGTCCTTTATCTATTCAGGTCTCTCAAACATGCTTGCTGGTCAGGGAGTGGGGGTTTAGTTTTTAACTTTATTAAATGGTACCCTGCTGGAAGGCATGCTTATTTTTTCTTTTTCTTTCTTTTTTATTTTTATGCTTCAAATGTTGAGCGGTATGCTGGAGGTGAAATAATTCAGAGACTCACATAAAGAGATACAGTAGAACATTTTTTCACAGCATGAAAAAATCCTAAAAGAGTACAGACAGAAATATAACAATCAAAAGAAAATAAAGCAAAATGCGTTTGAGATAAAAAAAAAATAAAAACAATGAATCAAGATTATTATGCCCTGATAAATTAACTGCCTGTGCTATATCAATGGAAGTTCAATTTCAAATATTTTTGACTTCACAACACATTTACTCTGAAAAGGTATTTTCACATTGAATTTGGTTAACATCAAATTTCACAGATTATACAGCTGATATGCAGAGAAGTGTTTAAGTTCATTCAACACTCAAAAGGCAAAACTGCATTTAAACTTGATTCTGTTAGGCTTTATACATTACACTAACTGGGATATTATTTTCCTTCTTTTGTTCTCCATCTCTTACTTCTTATTTCTGCTTGAAGAAAAGCTCTCTAACAAATCTTTAGGCACGGAGCTCCAAATTTGTAATACAAAAATTGGCTATTTTTTTCTGAAAGGATGAAGAAAGAAACTATTTATTTATGAATCTATCCATTTGTTACAAATAATTTTTTTTCTCAATAAAAATCATAGAATTGGGAAAAAGGACAAGTCCTGTATCATTACCTTAGATTCTGGTGTACAATGATACACAAGATTGCTATGGGCCCACCCGAATCGTGGGCATATTCTAGTGGGGAAGATAGACAAAGAGACAAAAAATGGTAGAATACAGCACTTGGTTGTAATTGGTAGGGGAAAAAGCAAAGAAGGGGCTCACAGTCAATTTAGTGGGGGCCACGAGCTCTGATGTAAACTGGGTGGCCAAAAGAAACACTTTGTGAAGATGATTTAAGCTGAGTCATGGCAGATGAGAATGTGTTCGCCATGTACGAGCTGGTGAGGAATTATCCTAGACAAAGGGACAGGAAGTGGCAAAGTCAAGACAAGAATGACTACTGAAGTGTGTGGTCCTATGTGGATAACTTAATGTCCTAATACTTAATCCTATTATTATTTTTTTCAGCAAATATTTATTTGGTTCACTCCATGTGGGAGGCATAATTCCAGCCACAGAAAATACACGGCCCTGAACATAAAGAGTTTATAGTTCAGGAAGGAAAACTTGCAAGTCAATCGGAAAGGAGAAGCCAGAGTGAGTCTTGTCCGTGAAATGACAAGAGAAAGGAACAGATTCACCTCTTCGTCATCATAAAATATCCAGAAAGGCGCTCAAATTGCTACTTTTTCTATTAAATTTCTAAACATATTCACAGATTGGACAAGAGTCATTTCTCCTTGAGACTTCATTGGTTCCTGTTTTAGCCTGAAAATCTGTTAGCTTATTTAGGGGGAACCACCGGCTCTCCCTCTTGGCAGCACATTAAAGTCACCTGAAAGTACTTTTTCAAAAATACATGTGACTAAGTACCAGTCTCAGAGATTCTGATATAATCGGTTTAGGGTGAGGCCCAGAAATCAGTATTTTCTTTTAGAACTCTGTAACTATTGAAGTGTGTAGCTGGATTGAGAACCCTTAATCTGGGCACTGTTTCTCATCCATGGAGAATCAGCACAATCGCTTGGGGCACTTGTTAAAACTATAGAAGCCTAGACCACTCCCTCAAGAACTGATTCTTAAGTCTGAGGTGGACCAAGAGAACCAGTACTTTTAACGAGCACCCTGGGTGCTTCTGATAATCAGCCAAGTTGAGAAACAATAGGGACATCCAATAAAATTAAAGAACAAGCTAGACAGGTCTGTATTTTGCTAGAAGACAAAATTTCCTCAAACTGATGTTCTTTGGAAATTTTTTTCAATTTAAGATGTCCTATTTTTTCCTGTGTGTGCTAGTGTTTGTGTATGTGGCTTATGTATTTGGTTTAGCAACTCATCAATCCCTTTTAGAGCATCTGAAAAACCAGTTTGCTATATTAATCTTTTTTAGAAACGATGTTTGAACCTCTTCTTATTTTATTTGTTTTTAAAGATACTATTATTTATTTTTTGGTAGAAGAGCTGGGGTGTAGGCCAGAGGTGTGGGGAGTGGGGAGCAGAAGAGGGCAGGAGGAAGTATGGAAATACACTGCTGAGGGGAACAGTGGATGAGACAGGAGAGGTCTGCTCCGCCATGTGGGTCAGCCCGGGGATCGACCTCAGGTCATTGAGGTGGGCATTTGAGCTGATAGCACTGAGACTTGACCCACTCCTAGACCATCAGGGAGACCCTGAAAATATTCATTTTAGCGCACATATTCATACATGCACACAACATATAATGGTAAATAATGGTACTAAACACATATGTATTTAATCACTCTATATACCAGAAGTGATTTTTCAATGATTTTTTTTTTTTTGGAATTATTTTTTTTCCATTTTGTTTTTCTTTTCTTCCCCATTTGCAAGTTCGGCTTTTTTTCCCCGGTTGATTTTTGGTTTTTTAATTCCCATGCTTAGACTTTGACAGCACTGGGTTTAGAATACACATAACCAGTCACATTGCCTTAAATTTCCTTGGTGTTTTCCCTGAGAGAACACCCCATTGGGAGATAATGCCACTCCCTGGGAGTGGGACAGGAGCTCCATTCTGCTGACCAGCCCTTTCAGGTGGCTGTGCCCAATGTGACTGTAGGCACAGTGTCTTCTTGTTAGACAGGTGTCCTCTAGCCAGGGATCCCTTCCAGGGATCACAATGTATCTGTGGCCAAGCCCAGGTGAGCGGGTAGAGATAAAGGCACTCATATATTTTATAGTTTTAAAATATTGTATGCTGCATTTTATGTGCAGTCTGTTATATATATATATATTTGTCCTTAAATCAGCATAAGGTTCTAGAAATATCTATGCAAGTTATATTCAGGAAATAAATAACAGTTTGTTGCTCCAGGCATACTCACATTTCCACACTTATCAAACAAACAAAAGTAAATAAAATAGTACCATCAGTCAAAACAATGAGAGAAAGAAAAAAAAAAAAAAACTGGGGGGATGATAACCCATGCTATTTTCTTTTTCATTATACTCTTCCTTTTTTACTATATTTTTAGTGACTCATTAAACCTTTTTGCAGTGAGATTTTTGTACTTAGGCTTTACATGCTTACTGTGTTCTAATTCTTCTGAAAGAAGGTGACTTGTATGAATATCTTTTCCTTTTCTTAGTTTGATGTAGAATAAGATTACCCAGGTCTAAAAACAAAACAAGTAGAACAGACAATGTTCTATTTGTTGGTTAGCAACCAACCCTCCAGAAAGAAATTAAAAAGAAAAACAACAACAACAAACAAAAAAACCATGATTCAGATTTGTGATCATTGTCCTGTTATAAATAATCACAACATAGCTGATTTCAAACTACAAATGTGATATCTCTGAAAGCAGATTCTGGAAAGATATGCAAAGTGGACTCTAGAGAGCCAGGACATGTGTGAATTCAGCACAATCTGTCAGCAACATTGTGGGTTGTGGGTGTTTGCTCATTTAATAGCTCTTTAACCCTGTGAAGCAGAAGAAAGACAAAATTGAAAATCAGGACAATTGAGCTTGAGTCTTGGCCAATCTACTTTAATAGCCAAATGAACTCAAGTTAGTAACTTCCTTCTATCTGATTCTGAGTCCTAAACAATGTATTCAAATAGTTCCATTTAATTACCTCCTTTTGTTTTTCTGCTCAGCATGTTTCAAAACAAATGTCAAATAAATCTTGCTGATAGTATCTACTTTTGATAGGACCTGATGAACACGGCACTTCAATCAAATCATGAGAAAAATATGATTTTTCTCAAATTCCAGTAGGACAGAAAATATCTGACCAGGGCTCCTTAAAACTGCAAGGCCATCAAACACTGCATAGTCTGAGACACTATTAACAATCAAGAGGAACCTAAAAGACATGACTGTTAAATGTACTGTGATAGCCTGGGCTGCTAGAGCAGAAAACAATAAAGAAAATCTGAGTAAAACTGGATTAGTTAATAAAAATGTGCTAGTCTTTGTTCACAAATACAAATGTGCCAATCTAATGCAATCTTTTAGTAATGGGGTAAGTGTGAGAAGTACATGGGGAAACTACTATCATTGCAATTTTTCTCTAAATCTGAAACTATTCTAAAACATAAAACCAAGAGCAACAAAAATCAGCTGTAAGCGCTCCTCTATGTGGTAACATTTGAAAACTAGTATGATATTATATCACCAGGGTATCTCTTCTTTCATAGGGTGAAAATTCCCAGTTTCCTTAAACCATTCTTTGCACAGATTATAGCTGCATCCCCAGAGTGCTGATTATTTCCTCGGTAAGCATTGTTCATTCATCCTTTTGGGGGTTTGATTACACACTTCTCTGAAGATTGGCCTTCCTGTGGACTCCTTTATCTGATTAATTCTCTTTATCTTTTAAGATCCGCCCCCACCCTTGTTAGGAACTAAATCTAGGAATGTTGTTTTTCTTATGCGCCATGCCGAATGATTTTCTCTGGGATATACTTTCCTGACATTTGTAGTTAGCTGTTATTTCAGCATGCGTCTGACAATTATTTCCCCATCTATTTCTTTCACTACACTGTGAGTCGAGGCCGTGTCTATAGTATTAATAACTAGCTAAGCACCGGACACATGGAGGGGGCATGCTGAATCTAGTTGGTTCCATCAGGACTAGCTTTTGTTTTATTCCATTTTTGACCAATTCCCTGTTCCTATATGTTCCTGTGCCCCTATTAGCTCAAGTGTGCTCTCTGTGTGTGTAAATCCTACCTACATCTACAGGTTATACTAATTCCTTTACAAACCTGATTTCACTTCTAGCCAGTCACACACCATTAATTTGTCTTTCTTTGTTTAATGTGCTTAAGTTGGTCTGAGCTCAGCACCTTGCCTTATCCTATACTTGTATTTTTCACAGGTACATGTTTGGCCATGAACAAATGCTGACCATCCTATTTTCTGAGTACCCTACTTTGCATTGATTGTCTTTCCTTTGAGTGCAGGAAACAAATTCTTAAGTAATATTTAGCATGTGATATAATTCTTGTTCTGTTCTCTTTGACATAGAACATTTTGTTTGTTTGCTTATCAACATTGTAAGCATTTTTGGGGCATAAATGTCCTTCCTTTTCATTTTGTCTTTCTTAAATTCTCAAGCAGTGTACTAGTCACATAATGGAAATGTTATTAGTAAGTAATGGATTTATTCTAAACTCACAACATCTGAGCATCTGGCAAAATAGTGGGTCCATTCTAATCTGAACCTGAACTCTGCAGATGGAATTTCTCAGATTTCCAAAACTTAGCAATTTCTAGATTCATATTCCCTAAATTACCCCAATGCAGGGGAATTGTCTGTTAGTAATTGATTGCAGAGGCACCTAGATTGCAATAATAATTGGAGATGAGTGATTAATTGAGGTTATTTCATAATGGGAGTAGTTTTAAAGGGTGTGGTTTTTTTTTGTTTGTTTATGTTAATCACTTTTAATCCATTTATAAGGGAAATCATAGTGAACACAAATACTAATTGTACTTTTAATATAGTTTACTCTAAAAATACTTAGTAATGAGCTGCTCTTTCTCAGCCACATAACTCCTTTATATATTATACATCATATCTACAACTAAAATTCCTGTATACTTCATTATTGAAAATAGAAATATAGATGTCTAAGAAAGAATTTCTTTCCATTCGGATTTAAGATTTTCCCCAATTTTTAACATTTCTTGTAAATAATAGTCACTAATAAGAGATTTGCAGAATTTAGAAATCTGCATATTATGCTGAGATCATATCATACCATCTAATAGCCAATTCTAGAAATTATAGTTATGAAAAAATTTACCTTACATCTCTGATTTTTAAATTTTTCATTAATTAATTTATTCAAATCTGTAAGCCAGATCTACAGACTTAAAAATAGGAGAATTTCAATTGTCTAAGATTAATGTGGTGTAACCTTGGGTAAAGTCATTTATTCTCAGAGCTTTCTCCATGGAACTGGATGAGTACATGTGAGACTATATATGAAAACTTTCACTAGATGCTAGCATGGCATTTTAATATTTTTAAAAAGATACTTATTCTAAATTATAAAATTTGAAGAAAAAGAGATAAACCTGAATAATTAATAACATTAGGAGCATCATTGTTGGGGTTCTCTGGAATCAGGAATGTAGAAAATCAACTTAATATTTCCATTCCTTTTAAGTAAAAGCAATTTTACCTTCTTTCAGTCTTTCCCAGTCCAATCAGGACATACAGAACTCAAAGGAATTATGCCAAACTGATTTGCGGTATTTTTTTCTTAATTTACTCCAAAATCAACCTCTCCGTTTTAGTCTCCCTTTGTTCTAGACTTGTCGTTTTAGCTACTTGTTCCCTGTCTCCTTTGCACTATTATTTATTGCTCTATCAATGTAGATTGTCTCGTTAACTCGACAAGTCCTTGTACTTCTTTAAGACTCACTCCAAGTGTTATTATTCTAGAGAGATCTCTCCCTGCCCTATGTGCGCTGAGCTGGTAAGTGGTTCTTCTTTTGTGTCCCATTAGACAGTGAGCTTAGTCATGTCACTTTCCACTTTTATATGACCACAGTCTGAGCCGGCATGGTACATAGAGGTATTCAATAAAACTAGTTGACCCAATCATTTTACTATAGTCTTTTTTTCTCATGATTTCTTTCTTTCTCTGGATTTCATAAGTAAATATTTATAATATTCCAATCCAGCATATCAT
The DNA here is from genome assembly GCF_000260355.1 of Condylura cristata. NCBI lineage: Eukaryota > Metazoa > Chordata > Mammalia > Eulipotyphla > Talpidae > Condylura > Condylura cristata. Next base: position 18,520,773 of record NW_004567117.1, on the reverse strand, counting down.
TATTTTAAAATTGATAAACTCGGGCATTTCCCACTAATCTTACTATCACTGCTGTCTAATTTTATGGCACAAAATTTTAAAAAGCTGAGCATTGTGTATCAATTGGTTTATTGTTTATCACCGAGACTTTCAGTTTAAAATTACTTTGTTTTTAAAAATTCAAATTCTAAAATGCTCTACATCCCGTTCTAAAAATGTTACAACTTATTTGTACCATTTGTACTCCCTCAATTTGTATTAACTTTCAAGTATTTATTATTTATTATATATTTCAAGTATTTATTAGGATAACAAAGTATTCGTCAGGCTCCCCATGAGTCAACTTAAGTAGCAGTCTGCTTCTCCTCTGTGGCACTGGGATTCTCTTCAGAGCCTTGAGTTCTCTCTCTCTCCCTGAGAAAGATAATCTATAACATAGGTATCTCTCTCAGGGAGATAAGAGATATAATCTATAACACATATAACATGTAGCATCCAGCATATATTAACATAATAATTTTTGTATATATATATATATATATCACTTATCTCGATGATGTATGCTATATGTAGGACACACACACATATAGTTTAACATTGTAAAAAATTAAAAAAACTCATAATATAAGGATTCCTCTCAAGTTCAAGTTGAAGGGAAAGGAAAGAAAAAAAGTGGCCAGAAGTTATTCATGGATTTTACTTTCCAGACTGACCTACTGGCTGTGTTGTATTGCTGATGGTGGGAATCTGCATAACCTTGCTTTTTCGGTAGGGTCAACATTCACTCTGAAACTAGAACAGCCCACAGATGCCATGGCACAGCAATCTTTCCCTGAAATTTGAATTATTTCACTTGTTGAAATCTAGGTTTTACCATAATGTTTAACATGCCATAATGTTCTTTCAGAAAAGTGGTAAAATAGCAAGAGTGAGCATAACAGTCCAGCTAAATTGAGATAAATCTGAGTTTTTCTCCTGTATCTGACACCTCTGATTTGCCTTAAGAGAAAACAGCACCCAGACACCCTGACACATCTCTAAGGTGCTAGCAGAAGTTCTCAGAAACATTGTAGTTCAATTCAGACAGGGAAATGTTTACTGAAAAATACAGTTTACAGTATTCATTCACATGAGATACAGTGATTTGCTTCATCATGAAGAGCAATGTCTGTTTCTCATTTTTCTAAATTTCTTTCAGTGAATCAGAAACAGTGATGCTCCAATACCCTAAACCTTTCTCTTCACCCTTAAGCCACAAACTAGCAGCGGCACCACGGAGATGGTGGACTGTTCAGTTGAACTTAAACACACACAAATTCTCAGAGGTATTTCATGAACTGCTATTTAGAATCTGCTCAATAGACATGTACGTTTGTTACCTCTAAAACGAGCTGCAGGAATTTTAGGAAAAGAGTTTCATTTTTAGACAAATAGTAGAAAATTAGAAATGGCTCCTTTGGTATGGATCACATTTGCCATGGGAATGACAACTTAGATTTCCATACAGCTAGGAATGTGGCCCTTGATGCAGAAAATACTAATAGTTTTCCAGAAGATTATTGCTTCAGTGAACTTAGAAAGCAAGAGCACTTTTTCACTATTGGTAGATTCAATTATAAAACTACTAAAAAGCTCGAATTTAAAAGTATAATAATATTCTCTTCCATAAAATACTCTCTTTTGAAAAGGGAATGTTTTTCACTGTTTTAGTTAATTTCAAATGTGATCATTTCCTTATAGGTCCAAGCAGGTGTCCCTATATTTAAAACAACATATATACCATAAGGAATAATATAGTGGCATGAGAGCTATGAAAAATGCTCAATACCGCAACTAAGCAAATCATTACAATTAAAATCATCTTTTTCTTGTTAGCGTTTTTTTTTTTAAAGCTGTTACTTAACATAAATTATAAAAAATAAAGTTTAATAAAATAGCAAGACTTTTAAATGAAATGACAATAGTCCATTCCAGCTACGATATTTCCTCTTAGATTCATGATTACTAAGAATGTACATTGGTGTGCTGTTTTTAATGATGCAAGTTGTCTTTACATACTGAGTCATTAAATCTCATAGCCTTTATCCCACAACTTCTATTTGTGGAAATCTCTCTTAAGAATTAATCCTAAATCCAGAAAAAAAGTTTAATTATTAAGATTGTCTTTAGTATAATGAAAAAGTGGGTCAACTTAAATACCCAATATTAGGGATGGTTAAATCAATTGTGATGAATTTGTTTGCTGGAATTTGTTACAGGACTGGTCATGATATAGGAAAAATGTCTACTTTATAATATTAAGCTATATTATGTGCTATATTTGTCATATAATTATACAATCTTAAAAAATCTATGCAAAAACTTATCTGGAAGAAATACTCTGGAAGATTACCTCTAGATTGTTGGTGAAGTTTTCCCTCTCAATTTTCTATCTTACCAAGTTTAGGGGCCCTCCCTGGTGGCACAGCATGTTAAAACACAGCACTACAAAACTGGCAGCTACTACTTAGGTGCAAGTTGGATCGCCACCCCGAGGTGATCCACATGGCGCGGCAGACCTCTCCTGTTTCACCCGCTGCTCCCCTCAACAATGTACTTTGTCAATCTGCCTGTTCTGCTCCCCACTCTGTCTCTGGTGAATCCTCTCACCAACCTGCACCTCTGGATTATACCCCAGTTCTGTATGCATGCATGCATGCATAAGTAAATCTTTACAACAACAACAAAATAAAGTTTAGGTAGTGAGTATGTATTTGTATGTTTAAAAGTAAGCACTTAATAATGTGATTTTTAACATATAACATAAGTAATTAACCCCCTCTCTCCATATCATTTAAAGAAACCATTTTTCATACATTTAATTTTGAAGCTGAAGAAAATTGTAACCAGAGCAGATAGTTTGGAGTGAATACAAATCTAAAATATTCATCACATTGATTTACCAGGATTTTAATCCTAAGGATAATATCAAGTGCTTTAATTTTGAAAACATAGATGAGGTTGTAATCTTTGAGGACAGTGATCATGATTTCTTCAGCTTTGCATAAACATCTACTAAGAACATAGACGATGTTAATAAATTACTGATGGAACACTAACCCAGAATATTGAAATGATAAGGGAAATCTTTTGAATTGACTGACAAACCACTATTTCTTTCTTTTCTGTCAAAAGTACATAATCACCTTTTACATTACCACTACTTTATGTCCATGTAGTTTGGCCCATCCCTGGGTTTTAGTTGATGGGCAAGATTCATTCAGTGGGATGTTTTTACTCAAACAAGATGCTCTTTTAGCTATGGATTGATAAACCAATAGCATGCATTTTGGAGCTTCAGGTGGTTATTACTGACTCCATACTGTAAAGTAAATGATAATGAAACTAGTATCAAAAAAGACAAAGATAAGAGATGAAGAAAATCAGTACATTGGAGACATCATTTCATCAGCTTCTTCAGAGTGCCTGAATCTAGGCTATCCCTGGACTTTTCAATTGCATGACCTAGCAAATTACTTTATCCTCAACAATTTTGTCTTGTTTGAAGTAGGTTTGTGAGCTGAATAGAGGTGAAATTATACAAAGATGTATGCTGACATTTCTTTTCATAAATCTGCCAACATGTTTGATAGTGAGAGTGATCATTTTATAAAAATTCATTAGCATTTCAGGCAAAAAGCCTTTAGAAATCATAATTATTAGCACCAATGAATTATTTTTAATTTTTGATGACCTATTAGACAAATAGAAGTCTGAGTGCAATGGAATTAAAGGGACTTTCCACAACATACATTGAACTCATGTGACCCAAGCTACCTTTGATAGCCAAGATTTTTTTTCACAAACTTCTACTATTCCACATTTAGGTTACCAGATAACTAACCCATGTGTTTTTTTGAACCTCCTGTAGTTTCTGTTATCCTGTTATGCATAGTAAACAGAGTGTCTTGTTACTGCTTCATCAATGTATGCAGCATCCCTACGCTGCCAGACTTTTAGAATACATTGGGTCCCCTGGTAGATAATAATTTTATCACACGTGGCTATTTTGAAGTCTTGAGCTTTCTTATAACCAGCACTTTTGGCAAACTGGCTGTGCACAAATATCCCTTATACAATTTGTTACTGTGTTTCCAAAAGACATTTTCTGAGATTCATAGGAAGTCATATTGTTTTGACATGCCTTGTGCTATAAAAACTAAAGAGCCACAAAGTTGTGAAGATCATAGGGTTTAAATCTTTATCTGAATGACCATAAACCACATATTTAAAAATAATTCTTCTACAGGAATCTCTGCATGAAGAACTCAGTGTTACTTATTGGTAATTTCTCTCTAAATTACTGGTATTTAATATTTGGCATGGAATCTCCTTTAACCATACAAAGTTAACTAGAAAGATAACAGTCTTTTTTTTTTTTTTTTGAAGATCCTGTCTGTGCTGAAAATCTGCTGTATATGGTGTCAGTGCTTACTACATGGATCCTGAAGTACTTCTTCAATGAATAAATCTGGCTGTGTATTTGAGAGAGGTGTTATAGAGGACCTGAGATTTGCAATAATTTTGTGTTTAGTTTATTTGAAGTTCAGTCCCTTTAACTTTTTATTATGTACTGAGGCAATTATATGATATATAACATGAATGGTGGCTATGAACCAGGTGCAATTCAAAGTGCTTTCTACATAACTTCACATTTATCCTCATAGTAACACAAATTAGTAGCTACTATTATTCCTATTTTATAGTGAAGACATTGAGGCACCAAAGGGTTAAGTGTTTAATCTATAGTTATACTGCTAGTAAATATTTAAGATTTGAATCCAGCAGTCCAACACCAGAAATAAATACTTTACCATGCTCTGTTATAAGCCATTCAGTTATGCTATGAATGCTAACTTAGACATAGATTAAAACAAACAAAATACAACAATCAAGCACATGAAAATGAAAACAAAAGAGGACTTGTTGAATAATCTGATTGCAGAAAACTGGGAGAGATAAGTTTTGTTTCAGTTAACTTGATTTTAAGTTGTAATTTCCTCATAATAATACAGCTTCCTAAAAGATACTTAGATTATTAAGTATCTTAATAATCTATGATTATTAAGCTATTATTTGGATTAGCTTTTATGCATGTTTTTTTTCTTAGCTTTTGAGAGAGATAATGGGTGAAGAAAACATGTAGCAACTAAACTAAAAGAAGTATTATGAATAAAATCAGTTTTCCATAACCATGGAGAATATTCTGGATATACTTGAACTTGCCAATAACTTGCATTTCCTCAAAAGAACAATTCATACTATTTTTTTCAGTATCATCTATTTGACTTTTAGCTAGAATTCTTTTCCATTTCATTGGAGAAGTTTATAATATAAGATGACATAATAATGACTTTACAAGGTAGAAAACACAGCTCTTTTCAAAGTTTGGAGAACTATAAAATTTGAAATCTTTTGAGTTTGAAATCTTTAAGCTACACACACACACACACAAATATCTCATATATGTGTGTATATATACATATTATGTGTATATATATATGTAATTACAGAACTAGACTAGACTTATCTTGTCTAAACATATCTCATACACACATATATGTTTATATATATATATTATGTGTGTGTGTATATGTAATTATAGAACTAGACCTAAACAGAGAACGAGATTTGGATCTGCATGTATACACACTTAGGTAATTATTCATATTTCTACATTTCCATTATTTTCATATCTACCAAAATGTCAAATCTAAAAAATACCTAATTAATTCTCTTTCATATTGAGAAATTAAATTCTGATGAAGGCACAAAATGTATTTATTGGCAGTAAACTACTTCAAGATATTTTTTTTCTTGTTCCAGGGGTTTTTATTTCCCAAATTGTCCTGAGCTCTAAGTACAAAGAAGCAGCTATAATAATATTCTTTCCACTTCTACATACAATAAGCAATCGTCCCCACCATCAAATAAGCAAAGAAAATCATCCTTTCTCAACAGCTTGGCTATTTACTTTACTTTCCATTCCACTTGACAGAGAAATGCAAGTAACAAGAGCAGGAAGAGTAATTCACACAGAAAAGTTTATAAAACAAATGGTTTAATAGTCATTTTACTTGACCACATTATGACTCTCATGAAAGTGGCCAGATGCCTGCAGTCTCTCAGAGTGATTAACTGTTATTGAGAGCTGCAGGTTCCAATTTCTTTCGATTGTATTTTACTAGTCTCAAAAGGACTGTTGTTCAGCAAACTAGAGTTCTGGCATACTTGGTCATCATTTTGTGATCCTTTTTATTATTTTGGCATATATTCATCACATATATCATCTCTTGTATGAAAGAGTGGTACTTTGGTGGCAGGATGAAAAGTGGTGGCAGACAGATCTGGGTTCAAATATTCATTTCTCCATTGTTTGTGGTTCCACAGGTAGAAAAGATGATTAACTTACTTTCTTGTAATTTCACCAACTCCTAAAAGGAGCCCTCAGTGAACTGTTGGGAGGATTCACTGAAATACTTGTCCCAAATTCTGATTCTTAGCAACGTCTAAGCAAATAGGATCTTTAGTTAACCTCGCTCTACTCCAAATTAAGTTATTAACATTACATTGCTTCCCCGACTTTCCTCACAGCTACTGTGTACAGTTGATATTGAATTCACTACGTTTTAACAGGAAAAAAAAAATGATGCTAAACCCATATTACAAAGGAAAATAGTATTTTAAAAACAGAATTCTTGTATTTGTACGTTAGGGTATTCTGCATAGATTACAGAAGTGATGGGAATGATGTAAGAAATCTGATTTCACAGCTCTCAGTCATTCTTGACTAAAGATACTCAAGGGAAAATAATATAATCTAACGCGTTTCAAAAATAATGCAGGAAGAAAATTATATCCAAGTTATTTCTTTATTCTTTGGCTTTTGGAAGGCCTCTATATTCTGATGAATGCCTGTGACATCTAGAAGATCAAACCGAGGATACGAATAAAACACGATGCACGCATGAAGCTGCTGCTTGCTCTGGAGTACCTGGGCCCTCTGGCAGAATGACAACGCTGAATGTGACAGACTACACCTAAGTGCGTAGATAGGGAGATAACTTGGATGGAAGTGATTACACATGTACACGTCCCCTGACCTGCCAATCACAGCTGAGGAAGCATCATTCCTTGCATGGAGTCTGTGCACAAGTTATGTTTGTACCCAGGGGCAAGATCGGTTAATAAGGCCGAGAAGGAGGGGAGGACGTGGGAGTGGGTAATAACTGGGAAGGCCTTCAGAGCTTCAACCTGGGGGGAAAGGGAGGAGGGCCCGGCATGGAGGGTGTTCCCTCCAGCTTCTGCCAATGTGCCAAGTGGTAGGTGAAATTTTGAAAGCTGCTGTGAGGAGGAGCTAGTGACTGGGTTTTGGGGTGTTTTGTACCCCACCCACCCCACTTGGAGGAAAACCTCTTTACATTCAGAGGTAATTGAATTGGAAGGAGGAAGACTGACCTGGGAAAAGGAGGAAAGCAATCCTCCTGCTGCTCCTCCTCTTATCCTTTATCATTTGCCTCCTGCTTTCCTCCAAACCAAGCTCACCTGCACTAAGGCAGCAGCAGAATACCCTGCCCAAGTGCCAGCTGGTGGGAATCTGCTTAACCACCTTCTGCATCCCACACTGCCTATTTCCAGGTACCATCCCTGACCACTGGGACTGCTTCTAATGGCTGTGGCCTCCGCTGCCCCAGGGAGCATCTTCTGCAAGCAACTCTTTTTCTCTCTTCTGGTGAGTAACAGCCAAAGGATTAGGGACTCGGCAGGTTACTACGTGCTTGCACCCTCCAGTTCAGGCTTGAAACCGAGCAGGGGTGGGGAGTGGAAGACAGAGAAGATGGACTAGGAAAACAAAACAGAAGTGAGAAAAATTCAAGGAAAGGATGAGAGATTTGTGACAGGGGACAGCAGGTGTTTCGCTCACTCCTTTGCCCACTGCCAGATCAGAGAATGTTTCAAGGAAATCCCTTGCTCAATCGTACTGTGCTGTTTTTCTAAGAAGTGGAACGGTCTCATTTCTCAGGCATTTGGCTCAGATTTCTGAGGTTTGCATTTGCTACTGGTTATTAAATAAACTATAGTTATTTAACACACTCAGTTACATTGAGTTACCAGACAAGGAAAGGATTCTGGGTGGAGTTGTGAATAATCCAGGGCTTTCTAAAGTTTACCCAGAAATAGCTAAGAAAAGGCATATCTTCGAAGTTCAACAAAGGGTTTAACCTGAGGGAAAAATAAGTTCATGGTTGTTGAAAGGCTATACTAACTTGGCTTCCACTTCAGTTTTTAGAAGATTTGTAACTGTGTACTCAGGTGCTATTTTTTTCTTTGATGGGGAGAGGGGACAGACAAGTTGCTCCAAATCTCAATCTGAAGTTTTAGAGCTGTGAAAATATTTTAAGAAAATATTTTATTGTATTTTCAGAATTCATCAAGTTTACTGTATGGGGATAAATATTTCCTTCTTATGAACAATATGCTATGTGGGGATGATGGTGTTGCTGGTCATATTTTCATCTTATAATTGCATCATCTTATAACCTTCACCTTATAACTGAGGGGGAAACTTTGGCACCATCTTGAATTAGAATTAGCTAGGCAAAATGTGATGTAAGCTTCATGCAGTTTTCTTTAATTTTTGGTCCCTTCTCTGCTCTACACAATATGCTTTGATTCATTTCCTGCCCATCCCTCCCTGCCCCCATACTGACGGAAAAGGTGTCACACCCCAGCTCATTCCAAATCACTAGGCCGAGAATTTAGCCTAAGACTGAATAGTACTGCTGGAGACCTCCATTGTCTCTGTCTACAGAGACAGAACCGATCAAGTGGGAGTTCTGGGACAGAAAGGAAAGAAAAAGAGGGTCGAAGTAGGAAAAATAATGATATGAAAATAATTTGTGTTATTGTTAATAACGTTTATTTAAATACACTTGCATATGCATAAGTATTTGCATATGTGTATATTACTATATTTCAAATTATAAAATACTCTTTCTACATTATTTAGCTAGACCATTAGTAATAGAATTCTTTATGGTTAGAAAGTTCTTTAGCTGTAACATATTGCATTCCTTGACATTAGGAATAAGCATAAAAAGTCAAATAAAAAATAATGTCTCATGTTCTACGAAGTGGTTATTTAAAGTAAAATGGATACAAATGTGACTTTTTAAGTTGCTGTTTTTGTCAGTATTTGCCTAACAGAGTTTTTATAAAATTACAAACTGTTTAAGCATACTGATGTTATATAGCCACTAGACTTGAGTTGGGAAAGAAGCACACACCCATATATAGATGATAATTCCTTTTACCTTCCTCTCAAATAATGGGTTCCTTAACTAGAAATATGTTTGCAGAGAAAAATTACACATAACGTTAACCTATTTATTTCTGGGAATCTAGCTCTACTTTCATATTTGAATAATCAAAGAGAAAAGTGCTTGATAAGTTGAAGAGGAAGACTAAACTTAGCAAATGTCAAGTAAAAGAAGCAAAATATATTTTGAACTTAGAGTTAAATTAGTAGCTTTTCTTTCATTTTTCCATCTGTTTTCTTTCTTTGAACTTCTTGAATTTCTAAAATAATAACTTTGCCTTGAATTTAATTGAAACCTTTAGTCCATTGAAGCCTATTCTATTTTTCTAAATGTAATTCTTTTTATACTGGTTTGTGATTTCAAACCTGTTTGGCTTTGAAGTTCATGCCAAGATAATCCAAGGAGTAATTTGAGAACAGTGAATATTTCTGAGTTCTTTCCCTGATGGTGTTAAAAAAAAAATTCTCAAATGTTTTTTAGACTTAGTCACCTGTACCCTCAAACTGTTTGAGACTGTGAAAATTATTTGTTACAAATGTGTGTCTATTATTTTAAGACATACAAGTTAAGTACTGTCTTCAGAATGGCACTTAAGAATAGTTTTTACATAGTAACCTCTATATGAAATCAGTGGTTAGATTTGATTTTAGGTTTTACTTTATTTCAAGAAATGACATTTTCTTGACTTGGTACAATATGTTTCAGGTTCTAAGAACTACTGTTTACTTAAAAATTTTCACTGATATTAACTGCGATGGTCCTAAAGTAATTTTTTTTTGCTTGTTTCCTTTTAAAATGAATATAAATAAGATATTAAGGAATAGAAGATTATTCCAGTCTAAAATTGACAGTATTTTATCAATAAGACAAACCTGTAATGTGAAACTCGTGATCAAGTGTAATTCTGATTTTTTTCTTTCTTTTGAGGTTTTAATATTATTTTGTGATGCTTGTCAGAAAATTTCTCTTCAAGTTCCTTCTCATCTTCAAGCTGACACACTTGTAGGAAAAGGTGAGAAGTGGCATTAAGAATTTCATTACCTTTACTGCTATATTTAGCTTTAGGCTGCTGCTGTAAATTAACAATAAAAGCCATATAGTAACTACTTGTCACTAAGTGAAATTCAATATAAAATGCAAGATGATTGGTTTCAGGTTGTGATTAGAAACAATTATATTACCAAGTTGGTTGTATATTTTCTTGCTAGCAAAATTAAGCAAGTGTCAGAGGGCTACTTTAGCTTAGTTTAAACAAAACAAGTCACCAAAACCAGAAACCCATTTTAAGTCATATTTACTACACTCTGCCAAAATTCTAAATTCAAAGTTATTTAATTGTTTAGCTATAGAACAAATGTGTCAAAATTAAATATCCCAAGAAAAAATGTGAGGCGATTACAATGAACCTCCCAAGAATTTATGTGACTTATTTCACAGGACAAATTGTGAAAATCAAACAGAATTATTATAAGTCTTAGAGTTACTGCTATCATAGGTTTGGTTGTTCTGAGTCCAAAAGTAACATTTCTTGATCACAATTTTCCATTGGCCTTGCATTTAGAAAAATACCCCTTGTGTATAAAGTGAAATCCTTTAAAAGATAGACAATGCTTTGTCCAGAGCTTTGAGGCTTTAAATTAGTTATTTTATTTGCTAAAAACATAGTAGTTCTATACTCTATAGATACATATTATATTCTATAAAGGAAATATTTTGATAACAACCACAATCTACATGAAGCTTTGGGTCTATTCCAGTTACTATAGAATGATTATTTGACAATTTCCTGGATATATTACTGAAGTGTAGACTACTTTTAATTTTTTTTTGAGGTTAATTTTAACTATCAAAGGACACTGCAAATAAATTAAAAATATGACATGGTACAATTTATAAAACCCATATAAAATTACAAATTTGTATCTTGTAAATAAAAAATAAAATTAAAATGGAAAAGTCAGCTCAGAGACAATGTGAAAATATTTTATATGTATTTACACATTAATTTATGATGCAAGTAATAGAAACTGAGTCCATTGATTAAATTATTTAATTTTCTGGCCCCCAAATTGTAGAAGAGCAGGTACTCAACAAATTTCAAATGTAACCCCTCCTTTCTTTTTTTCTTGCACTAACTCTCTGTTGCAATTCCTGTAAAACTTGTTTTGTTCTTGTTTCACCTTTCAAAAATGACTGTGAAATTTCCTCCCTCTAGTGAATCTGAAGGAGTGCCTCCAGTCGGTGGCCAGCCTAATCCAGTCAAGTGATCCAGCCTTCAGAATTCAGGAAGATGGCTCGATTTTTGCAACACGTGACCTCATTTTGTCTTCTGAAAGGAAGATTTTTTCTATTTCTACTTCAGACAGTCAGACACAGAATAACAAAGTGATAGAAGTGGAGCTGGTGGTGAGGAGAAAGGTACATTAGGCCAAGACCCTTTCACCTGCTTATAAATGTCCTTCATTTCATACACTTGTATGTTAAAACCACTGTAGGTCTATTCCATTGGTAATTAACATGCGTAAAAATATGTAATGTATGTAAAAGCTGGACCCTGTTAAGCAGTGATAGAGCTATTCACAAAATGGTATTAAAATGATAAACTCTACAAGCAGGGAGCAAAGTCAAAATAGCAAAGGTTTCATAGTGTTTTGAGGTGTGGCAATTAGGACCAACCTGAAGAACAAGCAGGGCGGGGCCAAACCTCAGTGAAAATTGGCACAGGCTGGGCGGTATAGCCTCCACCCTGACTGGCTCTCTCCCAAGTGACTATGATTTTGAATCTCTTTGAGGAGAAGAAACTGTCTAAAGTTAACTCTTAATCAAAATTCCATGTGGTCCCTCTCTTCAAAAAATGGAGAATCTTGTAGGGAGTAGTGGTGTTCAAGGAGTGAAAGGGAAAAGGTAACAGGAATTCACATAAATCTCATTTTAAGCAAACTCTGCAAGTAGGTTTGGTTTGTAAAATAGTTTATAAGGAATTCAATTTAGAAGGGACTTTCCCAGATAAATTCCTGTTGATTACAAGAACTCATCAGTGCCCTCCCTGGTGGCACAATGGGTTAATTCACAGTACTATGAAACTATCTACAACACAAGTTTGATCTCTTGGCCAGGGAGGTGACCCACATGGCACAGCAGACATCTATTGTCTTGCCCACTGCTCCCCTCAGCAGTATATTTTGATCAATCCACCTATCCTGTTCCCATTCTGTCTCTGGTGAATCCTCTCACCCCTCACACCTCTGGTTTTTACCCTGGTTCTTGCATGCATAAATAAATCTTTAAAAAAATATATAATGAGAACTCATCAAATTTTGGACATGCTTAAGACTCAAATTGAAAAGAATCTTCACAGCTCATAACATAAAGCATATATAAACAAATGCTGACCTGTGTCGTCATATAAATAAGTAAGTCTTGGAAGTGTAGTAAGTGTTTTAGCAAATTTTAGTTGTGCCATTCTTGATAAATATTAGTTAATGGATCACCAAATTTTAGGGGTCAATACTTTCAAAAAGGCATCCTTCACAAATTCCCTGTAAGAGTTCTGATTTTTTAAATTTATTTATTTATGCTTACAGAACTACGGTACAGGCCAGGGGTACAGGGACAGTGAGAGGTTCAATCAGAGAGAGAGCAGGCAGCAGAACAGGAAGATTGATGAAGTACACTGCTGAGGGGAGCAGCAGGTGGGTCAGGAGAGGTCTGCTGCGCCATGTGGTCACCTCCAGGGGTCGGGGATGGAACTTGCACTGAAGTGGCTGTGGCTAGCTTGCAGTGCTGCGTCCTAACCCACTGCACCACCAGGGAGAGCCCACGACTTTGTTCTATATACCATTACTTTCTTCATGTTGGAGTGTATGTGTGTGTGTATACATATGTGTGTGTATGTGTGAGAATTCAGTTTTTTGAATAATAGACAATGTATGTCTTCATCTCTCATCACATGCAGTTTCGTGAGAAAAGACAAACCAGACAAGAGCTGAAAAGCCTGAGGCGCAGCAAGAGACGGTGGGCCCCTATTCCGTGTTCACTGATGGAGAACTCCTTGGGTCCTTTTCCACAACATGTCCAGCAGGTACATTTCACCTCATCTGACTTCTTGGTTGTTTTTTAATACTTTCCTTTTGGATTGCACAGTATAGTGGACCAGGGTTCTATCCTGTTTAGCATCACCAATTTGCCAGAACTAAGTTTAAGGAGGAGTCTATATCACTTTCTTCAAGAAATTATATTTAGCATTTAGAAAAATGTTTCATATTTTGTTTCTGAGTTCTTAGGTCACATCCAGGTTTTCCTGAATGTACTAACACACATTGATATTCATATACAGAGGTCATACTTAAGGATTTTGCATAATTCAACTCTCTTTAACTAGCACTTATCTTCACAAGATAAGCCAGGTATTTCTGTTTACCAAAAAGGTGGGTTCACTGCCATATAGCTGGAGTGTAAACATAAGTCAACTTTGAAATCATACAATTCTTGAAGAATTAATTGTGGAAAGAAAGTTGCACTTTTTTATTTCACATTTTAAGACAGAATCTTCCACAACACATAATTCAGAATCCTCCTATTACTATACTTTATATAGGCAAGAGAATAAATGAATAGGAATTGGAAAGGCACATCTTGCTTCATGAATTTTCAATAAATATGTAGCTAGTTAAAAATAATTTGGTATCAAATAGGTTACAGAGTTTGTGACTTTTCACTCTAGTTTGTAAATAAAAAGTTGTAAAATAATGGGTGTTGATCTGTAGGAGAAGAGTCTAGATGAGCTGGAAAAAGAGCAAGTATCTTAAAAAAAATCTGACTATCAGAAAGAATTGATTGGAAATAATGATTTTACTAAAATTTTTCTGAATTTTATAGGTCCAATCTGATTCTGCACAGAATTACACCATCTTTTACTCCATAAGTGGGCCAGGAGTGGACAAAGAGCCCTTCAATTTGTTCTTTATAGATAAAGACACAGGGGATATCTTTTGTACAAGAAGTATAGACCGTGAGCAATATGCAGAGTTTCCGGTAAGATTATTGGATGATTTATTTAGAATTATATATTTGTCACTACTGCTTTAATATTTTTCATGCTACTTTCTTACATAGTAGAAGAATCATTGATTTGACTTAATATTTTAAATACTGTTTATGTGGAATATGAGCTTCAACTTCCTATTGGTGCCAGGGATGAAGAAAGAATAACCATCAGGTGGGAGGGTATAGACTGTATAATGATAGAACCTTAAAGAACAGGTTTGGATCTTTTAAATGAATAAATTGAAAATGTAATGGGAATAGGATATTCATTGTTTCAAAGTAGCTCTCCATAAAGCACTTTTAATTTTGAAAAAGGCAAACATATATACATTCATTATGAAAAAACCTCACAGATATCGTCATTTAAAACCCAGCAATAAGTTAACCCCATGAATAGGGAGATGAATAAAAATTTGGGGTCACCTGATAGCATTTAATGAAAAGAACATATCACTTCTACTATCTTCCTGGCAAAGTTACATTCCCTAAATCTAATCATGGGGAAACAAAGAAAATCTTGGAGATACTAAAAAAATAAGTGACCTGTAGTCTTCATAAGTATCAAAGTTTTGAAAGTCCAGGAAGAGCTGAAGCAGCGTTTCTGGCTCGGTGAATCTAAGGAGTTATGATAACTGAATGGAACTGGTAGTTCAGCACTGGAGTCTGCAAAGACATCGTTCATACAACTGGCAAAACCTGAATGGTATCTGAGGACAGATGTTAATTTTCTGATTTTGATGATTATGCTGTGGTTATGTGCCAGTGTGGAAAGAACAGGTCTTGACCTGTAGAATTCTGGGACTACAAAATGAATTTTGTTGAGCATGAAGGTAGGGACCTGAATTACATAACTCAGTCTGATTATCTTCAATCCTGATTATTATAAATCACATGAGAATTTTTCAAATTAAATAATGATACTCAAGCCCACTTCCAGAAATTCTCACCTAAGTGTTCTAGGGTGGGTTCTGGGCAACTGAAAATTTGAACTTATCTGCAGTGATTTTGAATGTGTCCTAGGCCGAAGATAACACTGCTCTCATCTTTTGTTTAAAAGTACTTTTTTCCTTTCTTTCCCTCTCATAGCCTTTCAATGATGATTGTGAGTGTTATTTTATTTCTTTAGTAGTCAGGATGTTAACCTATTCATCTTATTCTCTCTAACCTTATCCAAAGAAAAATTTTAACTCTTCTGAAAATTAAATATTTTTGTTATTTCAAAGTCTACATATCTTCTTAGTGTTCTGATATTGAATTATACCTAAAAGAGAAATCACAGTGAATGATATGGATATCTCCACAGATATCCAAAGATGAGTAGGGATTGGTAGCCACATAAAGGCAATTATGAAAGACATTAACAATTGTGGAGGAGGGAAGAGGAGTGGATAGCTAACTCTTTTTAGGTAGACTGTTTAAAAAACAAAAATAAGAACAATAAAAACTGGCTGGAGAGTTGTTTGAAACTGAGGAAGAGTGTGAAATATGTTACTAGAGTGGTAAGTAAAGACCAGGAGGTGAGAGACCTCTTGCTGAGGTTCTTAGCCTAAGGATGTCACAGTTATATAAGGCAGAAACATTTTCCTTCCATATTCTGTTTATTCAAATAAAGTAGGTTTACATGTTTGTATCTGGCCAAGGGTTACATAAAAGTTCAAACCTCTAGGAATGTATACACCCACACTTTGCCCCCACCAGTACCCCAACAATCCTCCACCATATTCCATAAGATAGAAATTTTTGAAATAAAGTAAAGGTATATATTCTAGGGATTTCATAATTAAAGAAAAGGATTGAATTAGAATAATGTATTTTCTTTATACCTTTATGTTCCCATCCAGAATCTATAGCATATATATTCTCTACTCATAAAAATATCAAATTGTTACTTTAGAAAATACCTTATATAGCCCTTCTAGGAGAGGCATGGTAAGCACTATCGCAAACATTTCGATCTTTCTTTCAAGAAGCCAGACAGATGAATTGACACAGGTTGGCAAACATCCAACCTATACAAATGGTGCACAGGTGATGTTTTGCTTCTTAATACAAAAACACCTGTGTATATAAATATGTAAATTTTCTGCTACTTTTATGACTCCTTCACAAGAAGAACAGGTTTAATATCAGCAGTCAGTCTTGTGTGGAAATAAAAATGGCTTCTGTACAATGCTGTGATGTACATTTCATTTCTTCTATAATAGCCTACTTGTGGATTTTTGAGACTTTCAGTTGTTTTTCACTGGTCAGTTTGCTGTCTCTCTTGACTTTTTACTGGGATCATTGTGAGAGGGAAGGGGGAAGAATTAAAATGTTACTGCACTAGTTTTGACATCTTTTTTTAAAGATTTATTTATTTATTTGTACATACAGAACTGGGGTACAGGCCAGAGGCTCAGGGGTGGCAAGAGGCTTCACCAGAGACAGAGTGGGGAGCAGAACAGGGAGATCGATGAAGTACACTGCTGAGGGGAGCAGCGGGCGGGTCAGGAGAGGTCTGCCATGCCATGTGGTCACCTCCGGGGCAGGCGGGAATGGAACTCATGCGGAAGTGGCTTTAGCTTCTCAGTACAGTGCTTTAACCCGCTGCGCCACCAGGGAGGGCCAGTTTTGACATCTTTTAAAGACAAAGAAATAAAATAATTTGGAATGTATGCTCAGAATGGTATTTTTAAATAATTTTCCCTTTGGAGTTATCCTTGCTTCTCTAGTTCACATTAACAAGATTGAATTGACATTAAGAAACCCCCTTGGGATCAGCAAAATCCACTAAGGGAATGTAATGATGAGGGTAAAACAGATGCAAGCTATAAAATCCCTTAAGGCAATATGGAATAGAAACCTCCTCTGTCAAAGCAGAGGTTAAAGCATTTTCTTTGCTTTTCTCTCAAACCAATTTTGGTGATGATGTACCTTGTGAATTGCATATGGATGAGTTACTTTCATATTCCACTCCTGAGTTCAGAATTTATCAAGAAATAAGACCCAGGGATCAGGCTGATGAAGATCAAAGTATAAGTTTTACTGTTGGAAAAAAAAAAAAAATCTGGGGCTTGTTGGGGGGGGGGGATGCGGGAATGCAAATAAGAAAACAGAGAGAACATCATGTTTTTTAAAAACTCCCATTCCAGAGACTGAAGTAGAAATTCCTTCTCCTCCAGGTTAGCATGAACCATGAAAGAGAAATGTTGATGTTTAACACCACAGTGAAGATTTGTAGTTACCATAGGATGGACAGGGAGATCTGATTAGGGTATATTATATTTTAAAATGTGCTTTATGAAAATGAATCTGACTTCTGAATGTTATAGATTAGAAAAGATCACAACAACTGCAGGAAAATTAGAAGGATAGAATATAAGATTTATTTGGAGCCACATGAAGGTGGTGGCATTGGGAATAGAAAAGAGAAAATGGGTAATAAAGACATAGAAATGTCACAGTCTCTAGAATCTGGCATTTATTGAAACTACAGAAAGAGTGTGAGGAGTTCCATACCTGGAGTTTCATCCTGGCTTACCTTGGAAGATGGGGCAGTAGGGAAATCACAAAGAATTTGTTTTGAAGACCTATGGATAAGTTAATACAGAGTTTACTTTGGGCAGGTTTTGTTGGTCTTGTCAGTGACTAAAATCTGGTTAACCCAACAACTACATATTGAACATTTACTATGCATGAACCACACTGAGAGGAATACAGAAATGATTTGAAGTAATTAGCAGGAAAAGGCATTAAATTCTGGTGTTGAGGTCAGTATATCATTTTGAGATGGAGTTTAGAATGTGAATATGATTTTATTAGAATTTTTATTACAAAAGAAATGTATGCTTATGGTAGACAAATATGCAGATATATAAGGAAAAGAACCCACCATTGAATGAGCTGGTAAGAGATAATTGATGTGTTTGTAGATACAGACCTCTAAGTAAATACATCATATATTTATAAACCTAAAGATATACATGTTATGAGCCTAACTGAGGAAGTCTAGGTGCATCCCAACAAGTAGACCAACATGCAGTTAATTCCGAGATGGTGTTGTCTCATGCACTGAGGCGCTTGGAACTCAGTGAAAGAATGGGAACACAGAAAATGCCCCAAAGACATAGGGGAGGCATAGACTGACTGTGCAAATACATGTACCTAATGTCTTAGTTCTCAGTTACAAAAAGTTTTGTGGATGATTTTTAAAACATTATTTCTTTTCCCAAATGCTAGAGTTAATTATATGCAAAATGTGTTATTGGAGACCAATGGATGGTGTTTGTTACCTTTCAGCTATATGCTTATGCAACAACTGCAGATGGCTATGCTCCAGAATACCCACTTCCTTTGCTATTTAAAGTTGAAGATGATAATGACAATGCCCCTTATTTTGAAAGCAAAGTGACTCTCTTCAGTGTGCCTGAAAATTGCAGATCTGGTAAGTTCACATTTTGGGAAGACACTGATTTTTCTACCATTTTGCTACCATCACTGTGTTAAACACAAATATGTAAAACATTCCAAATGCTTGACAAAATTTTGGAAGATGTGTAGGAGCTTATAGAGCTTATAAGAACATACATTTTACAGAGGCAAAGCTTTTTTTTTTTTTTTTAAAGATTTATTTATTTGTTCATACAGAACTGGGGTACAGGCCAGAGGCTCAGGGGTGGCTTGAGGCTTCACCAGAGACAGAGTGGGGAACAGAACAGGGAGATCAATGAAGTACACTGCTGAGGGGAGCAGCAGGCGTGTCAGGAGAGGTCTGCCACGCCATGTGGTCACCTCCGGGGCAGGCGGGAATCGAACTCATGCGGAAGTGGCTTTAACTTCTCAGTGCTGTGCTTTAACCCACTGTGCCACCAGGGAGGGCTGAGGCAAACCTTTTTATGCTTATTTTACTATGCACATATCAAAAGCAGTTAGATAAGATAAGAAAGATGTAGTGATATATATAATCTAATAATTTAATTAATTTTACAATTTAACTGCTCCACAGAGAATATGAATTTATGGCAAAAATGCTATTTATATTTATTATTTTGTCTATGGGAATGTGTGTCACAGATATGTTGAAAATGCAAGCAATCATTTGACTCTTTGTAAACTTGCAGCACATTTCAGAAAGCCAGAAATCATGGCCTGGTAATACTGATCTGTCTTTTGACAAAATAAACATTGCTTTTCTGGGGAATAGCCCAAACTAAGGGAGTTAAAATGGTTTTATCTTATGGGCAGCCAAGAATATGACGTAAGCATAACAAAGACCATAGCCAGGCTATTGAGTTTATTAAGAAAACAGACAAGATGTATTATATATTATGCCTCCTTCTTTCACTCGTCTTTGTGTGTCTATGTTTATGATTGTTCTCATACAGTAAGTGGCTTGCAGAAAGAACATTTCTTAGGCCATTTAGCAATATTTCCAGCTCTTAACACTTGTCCAAATGATACTCAGACTGGTGCATAATGTTTGTCTATTACATATAAAATAATTACTTTCATATATTAACAATTTTGCACATTTATTAAAATTAAAAAAGTGTAAAGTCTTTATTATCAGCTGATAAGCTCTGCCACTCCTCTAAATACCATTTTTAAGTTGGTTTATAAGGACACAAAATATAAAAAGCCCTGTCCAAAAATGGCTTAGGAACTGGGGTTCTGAGTTTCAGAGAAGGAATTGAGAATCACCGTTATCAAAGGAGGATTGCATGTTCTCATAGGTGGAGAATAGAAATCATGTTCTTCTCAGTAACCTCCTAGCTGAAGTTTCCAAGCAATTGAAGCTTGGAGTTTGGTGAGAATTTAGAAATTCCTTCATTTGGCTTTAAAATGAAACTGCAGTGGTTTAGGTAGAATATGCTAGCTCAATGCCTTGGCTTTATTTGTGTGTGTAATTCAGTTATTTTATAATTTTGTTGACAATACTGGATTTTTCTAAACAGGAACTTCTGTGGGACAAGTGACTGCCATAGACCTTGATGAACCTGACACGCTACATACTCGTCTGAAATTTAAAATCTTACAGCAAATCCCAGACCATCCAAAGCAATTCTCCATACATCCAGATACAGGTGTCATCACCACATCTACACCTTTACTGGATAGAGAAGTAATGAACTGATTAATTCATTTCCACTCCCTCAACTGTATTTCAACAAGTAATGAACATTCAAAGTAGCTATTATAGGATCCCCGAGGCCACCATTCTACACTAGCTTTGTACAGCCTTTGGGGTTAGGCCTCCCCTTCAGACTTCCTTTGTCCCCACAGAGATTTTGGAAAAGTACAGGCATTACATATGGTCTCATTTGAGATCATTAACCTAATTTGATATGTGAATGCTAAAATAGCTTTAAATTTTGAAATGTTTTACACATATCAAACTTTTCATTGTACTGACTAATCTCTTGTTTAATATTTGCATTTATGATGGCATTTGTTGAAAAAGAAATAAAAAAAGAATGTTCTGAAATAATCAGAGCCTGAGCAATGGCTGTGAGAACTGCCTGTTACAGTAAGTAGAAATATTCATTGATGTACCTTTTTCTTTTTTTCAGAAATGTGATACTTACCAATTAATAATGGAAGTGCGAGACATGGGTGGCCAACCTTTTGGTTTATTTAATACAGGAACAATTACTATTTCACTAGAAGATGAAAATGACAATTCACCATATTTTACAGAAACATCTGTGAGTAGATCTTCAGGATAATTTGTCTAGATTCATTTACTCCTTCTAAAATGTAGCCTGTAGTTTGGTAGCTCTGTGAAATTATGTATTTTAATTTTCATAGTTACAAGTAACATGCTCAGAAAGACATGACCTCTGTAAAAATAATTGAAGTTCTAGTTATTTCTAGGGCTGTAACTTCTCTATTGACTGTCTAAGAACTTCTTAATCCTTGAAACATTCCATGTATGTTTTCTTGTATTCCAAACTCTGGGACCACATAATTGGAGTTAAACTTGTTTTATAAAGTGAAAGAGAAGACACCCTCTCTTTGGTATCCTTTATATCTCTAATTTTGAAGATGAAAAGAAGACTGGTTTCATATCCTTTGCTCAACTCCCTTGCTGGGGAATCAGCAGCACTGGCTGGTTCTAATATACAGGCTTTTCCTGTCTCTTGGATGAACAATTTTCCTGTAGGTAGTACAAAATACAAAAGATGCATTAGGTTTGAGA
>NW_004567117.1:18482611-18498997 GCF_000260355.1 Condylura cristata | reverse complement strand
GAGAGACATAAATAAGTAAAATTTAAAAGTAAAAAACTCATGTTGTTAAAGCTATGAATTTGTAATAACAAGAGGCAATTGTTTTCAGTATTTTGCAGAGGTAGAAGAAAACAGAATTGATGTTGAGATTTTACGAATGATGGTACATGACCAGGATTTACCAAACACTCCTCACTCAAAGGCTGTGTACACAATCCTACAAGGGAATGAAAATGGACAGTTCAAAATTAGCACAGACCCAAATACAAATGAGGCAGTCTTGTGTGTTGTCAAGGTAAACAAAAATAGTAATCAGCAATAATTTAAATTTTTCAGATTCATCTTTGGTATAAATATCTACTTGGTTCTTGTGAGTGTGACTAGGTTAGTGCAATGCAATAGTGAAATGATTTATATTGGTTTACATAAATGTTTTTATTAGGATTATCTCCTCCACATTATCTCTCTTACAGGGATGGCAAGTACAAAGCTCATTGTTCTATGCATGAGGGAAAGGAAAACAGCAGAAATGAAGTAGTAGTCATGTTCATTTTTACAAGGGTCCTAGACACACATTTGTCCAAATGCCCGAGATTAAAAAACAAAACAAAACAGAAAATAGAAGGTTGTTTTACATCTAACCTCTTTACTTTTCAATTCCCTTCATACTCATAATAACTTTCAGCTTTCTGTAATTTATTTATAATGTATATAATGTAATATAGTTGTTTTATAGGACCCTTTACTAAATAGCAGTTATTATATTAATCCCCATATATTTGAAGTAGCCAATACTTTGGGATTTAAAAATTCCATTATAATTACTGGCACCTCCGTTGACGGATTGCTTTAATCCCACCTGGCTCTTTTCTCAGTCATTCCACTAATAATCTTCACTAACCTCTTCTGTGCCCTCATTAATGTCTTAGAGACATAAGCATCTTTTGTGTTTTCTTAGAAGCTGTATGCACGAATTGTGCATTCCTTGTAATAGTTTTATAAAGTATTTCACTAATTATATAGCCTGTTCTTAACTTTTGATGTTCTTTTTCTTTCAACTTTTACATTTCTTTGTTCTGCATTCCTTCTTTTATTATTTCGATAGATTTTTGTTTCTAGTCAATTCAATTATTATTTTAGAAGTCTCTCTTAATTATTTGTTTCAGAACTGAGCATTTTGATTCGGAGCTAAGCAACCCCTAAGTTGAAAGTTGCTCTAGATATAATTATATCTTTTGCCCCATATTCTCAGAATAACTGCTCTGTTATAGTCAATCCCATATCCTACTCATCTCTTTAGTTATTTTTTATACTTATTTTGGAAGAACTGCTTTTTTCCATTATTACTGTTATCCCATTTGACAAAGAATGATATAATGAGAAATAATAGCCTGTTTGAACTTATTCAAGTAGATATTCTTTTATATTGATAGTTAAACATGTAATGAAAAAGTGAACGCAGAACCTTCCTGAAGAAAGTGTGGGGAAAAATTGTTGAATCTCAAAATTAGCAGTTTTGCAATGGAGTGTTTGTAATCATAGGAAGCCAGTTGTTTTACCGCTAGCACCAACTTTTGGTAACATTTTATAAACAAATAAGATATTCTATTTTGTGCCAAAACAGAATAGTAATTGTAAGTCCTCTTTATATAGTGTTGTATGGAAACTTATTAAAATATGTTTACTGAACAGGCATTGAACTATGAAGTCAGTCGCCAAGTTGTTTTGCAAATTGGTGTACTTAATGAAGCACAATTTTCTAAAGCAGCAAACTCACAAGCTCCTACAATGTGCACTACTACTGTCACTGTAAGGGTTAAAGACAGTGATGAGGGCCCCGAGTGCCAACCGCCAGTAAAAGTTATTCAGAGCAGAGATGGCCTCCCAGCTGGCCAAGAACTCCTTGGATACAAAGCAATGGACCCAGAAACACGCAGCAGTGATGGCTTAAGGTAATGTCTTTTTTTTTTTTTTTTGGTAAAAAGTTCTCTTTTTTATTTATTTATGCATATAGAAGTGGGGTACAGACTAGAGGTACAGGGGTGGTGAGAGGATTCACCAGAGATGGAGTGGGGAGCGGAACAGGCAGATTGACAAAGTACACTGCTGAGGGGAGCAGTGGGTGAAACAGGAGAAGTTTGCTGTGCCATGTGGGTCACCTCCTGGGCGGGGATCAAACTCACACTGAAGTGGCCACAGTTTGGCTTGTCTTCACATTGCAGGGCTCCGACCTATGGTGCCACCAGGGAAGACCCAAAGTTCTCTATTTTAAATATCTAAATTTATTTTAAATTTAGGAAATGTCTATGTATTTTTCAAAATGACAGATTTTAAAATGATTCCTGATCTTTGGTTGGAGCATTTACGTATGATTTCTAAAAATTAGGTATAAGAAGATAAGAGATGAAGATAACTGGTTTGAAATTGATGAAAACTCTGGTAACTTGAGAACTGCAAAAGTGCTAGATAGAGAATCAAAATTTGTAAAAAATGACCAATACAATATTTCTGTGGTTGCAATGGATGCAGGTGAGTGTTATTTTCTAGAAATTAAATATAAATATAAGACATTTTAAAAGGAAATGTTGGAATGAAATCTGTTTAATTCCAAATCTAATTTAATGTAAAGAATGTTCACACTGAATTTGCTCAACTTATTAGAAGCCACGCAATTTATATTTCAGCTCTGGGAAGGGCAAAGTCAGCAATGGTGATCTATAACTAATGAGCCAAAGTCAGCAATGGCGATTGTCCAAAGTCCTAATTTTAAGATTGTTACTACATGATCTCTGCTGTGGACATAGTCGCACACTTGAAGATCTCCACCTTTTAGGACAGTAGGCTTAGATTATTGTGGCTTAAACTGGCTGAAAGTTTTCACCCACCCCCCTAACAGATGAAATTTGAGGTAAATTTGTTTGAACCCCTCTTAATAGGTGACAAAAAAATTATCCTATTTTCTAAAGAAATAATGAAATGTTGACTCAAATAAATCTTTTGTTGTGTTTTATTAATATTATATTGAGGTGATAGTCATTTCTTCTACTGTGTATCACACTTCTTTAGATGTCTGTTATCACACCACACTGATCACCAAGACACTCATAGTTCTCCACTATCGTCCAATAGATACCCTCCACAATTTGCTCTCCACCCTCCTCTCACTCTCTCTCTGCAACCTCAACTCTATAGTCATATTTCAAGGGTTTATTGTTGGTTTGGTTTTGTCTGACCCTGGTTTTGTTCATTAATGTTCCACATGTTGGTGAAATCATCCAGTATTTGTCCTTCTGACTTATTTCACTTAGCATTATCTCCTCCTGGTCTATCCATATTGTCACAAATGGCAAGAGTTCATTTTTTATAGCTGCATAGTATTTCATTGTCCATATATATTCCATCTAATCCTCTCATTTGTCCTTGAGTACTTAGGTTGCTCCATAATTTGGTTTTTGAAAATAGTGCTTTAACAAACAGAAGAGTGTGTATATCTTTTAGAATCAATGTTTTTTCATTCTTTGGCTAGATAATTAAGAGTGGAATTGCAGGATTGTATGGTAAATCCAATTTTACTATTGTGGGGAACCTCTATACTCTTTGCCATAGTGTCTGAACCAGTGTATATTCCCACTAACAGAGTATGAGTGTTCCCTTTTCACCTATCCTTGCCAATATTTTTTGTTTCTGAGAATTGATCAGGTGTGAAATGGTATCTCATTGTGGTTTTGGTTTGCATTTTCCTGTATGACAATAAACATTTTTTCATGTGCTGTTGGCCATCTTCTTTAGAGAATTGTCTTGTCAACTTTTGTTTACTATGTATTTTATGGTTTGACATCTTTTATCCACCTTGACTTAATATTTGTATCTGGTGTGAGATAGTAGTCTAGTTTTATTCTTTTTCATGTGGCTGCCAGTTTTTCCAATACCATTTGTTGAAGTGACTTTTCTTTCACCACCACAAATCTTTGGCTCTTTAGTTATAGATTAACTGTCCATATAATTTATTTATTGATGGATTTTTAGTTCTTTGTCATTGATCTGTATGTCTATTTTTATTCCACTACCACACTATTCTGATTACTCTATATTTATATTATATACTGAAACCTGAGAGAATCACTGTTTTTGTTTTGTCAGAAATGCTTTGTTTTTTTTTGTGTGTGTGTGTTTCCATATGGATTTCAATTTTTTTTTTTTAAAGAATGCTACTGAAAATTTGATAGGAATCACACTGAATCTATATATTTCTTTGGGTAAGCTAGTCATTTTAACAATGCTAATGTTTCCAATGTGAGCAATGAATATCTTCACAATTTTTTGTGTCTTCTATCTTTTAACACCCTTGAGAGTAATGTTAGTTTTGTGTTTGTCATGGATGGCCTTAATTTTGTTGAGATATGTTCTATCTGTCCACAATATATATAGATAGATAGATTTTTAAGATTTATTTATTTATGTATACAGAACTGGGTGCAAGCCAGCAGTGGAGAGAAAGTGAGAGTATTCACCAGAGACAGAGAGGGGAGCAGAACAGGCAGATTGATGAAGTGCACTGCTGAGGGGAGCAGTGGGTGGGTCATGGGAGGTCTGCCATGCCACGTGTTCACCTCTGAGATGGGGGTCAAACTTGCTTTGAAGTGGCTGCTGCCAGCTTGTAATGCTGCATCCTAGTCCACTGCACCACCAGAGAGGGTCCCTACCCCCAATTTTTTGAGGGACATTATCACTGATGGACTTTGAATCTTATCATATGCTTTCTCCACATCTATTGATGTCACATGATATGTCTTTCCTTTTATTGTCACAATGAGTAATATGGACCAATTCTCAGATATTGAGCCATCCTTGGTTCCCTGTAATAAATCTTACTTGGTCTTGCTGTATGATCCTTTTAACACATTGTTGAATTAAACATGCTAAGATTTTGTTGGGGAATTTTGCAAGTATATTCATCTGGGAAATTGGTCTGTGTTTTGAGTTTGTTGTGATGTCTTTATCTGGCTTGGATTTCAGGATAATGTCAAACTTTAAACCTCATATATTTGAAGGTATTATTTCTTAACTTTTTTAAAGTTTGAGAAGGATAATTATTTATTTATCTTTGTAATTTTGGTAGAACTTAATAATGATTCACTGTGGTTGTGGGGTTTTGATTTTTGGGAAACTTTTTAATATAGTCTCAATTTCTTTGCCTATATCTGTTCTGTTCAGGTTTTCTATTTCTTCTTGATTCAGTCTTAGGTGTTATCTATTTCCATTTTTGCTATGGTTTTTAATTCTTTTTCAAGAGTAATTCCAGGATTGACCTTATAAAGAAACATTCCTCAACTGTCATAAATAATGATTTGAAAAACCTTGTGAACATGTTACTATTTTTGAATTTGTGCCACCATTTACTATTAAATTTATTTATACATATGTATACAATATTAATATACAGCTCATAAAAATATTAACACATATATTAAAAGACAATAATAAAAATAGAAATTACATACTATAGAGTACCAATTTGGATTAAATTCTCATAATTGATAAAAACAAGTGAACTTGAGCTTCTATGACAGAGAAAATTAATTTGACTATTGACCTAATACCAATATACTATTGGTCAGTATATTTATGCTAAATGTTCCAAACAGACAAACTAATATAGTAATGGAGAGGTTAGATTCTGTAAAATCATTAGGTTTTTAATAAAAATGGGTGAGTATGATATAAAATGGAAATTAAAAAAATTGAAAGTAAGCCATGCAACTGTTCATTTATTCATTTTGTACCTTATTATTTTTTAATAATTTTTTTTCTTTTTAAAAAAATATTTTACTTATTTATACAAAACTGGGGTACAAGCCAGAGGTGTTGGGGTGGTGAGAAGCTTCATCCAAGACAGAGTGGGGAGCAGAACAGGCAGATTGAGGAAGTGCACAGCTGAGGGGAGCAGTGAGCAGGTCAGGAGAGGTCTGCCACGCCATGTGGTTCACCTCCAGGGCCGGGAATAGAACTCGCACTGAAGCGACTGTGGCTGTCTTGTAGTGCTGTGTCCTAACCCACTGTGCCACCAGGGAGGGCCCCATTTTGTACCTTATTGTTAAAGTCTGTCTCACATGTTATCACCCTGTTTGTTTTTATAACATTACAACAAAAGTCTCGTCTTGATTCTCTGGCAAGCTTTTTCATGCACATCTGCCCTACTTAGATGTTTTTTCTGACTATACTCTCTCAGACTTGTTCTAGTCCTATCACCTTGGGATGGAAATAGTGTGATTTATATGATAACCAGTGACTAAATCTTTTTAAGTAACTATTCCCATGAATCAAAATATTTAGGTTTCAAAATCTGAAAGACAACTTTTATTATTACTTAAATCCCAGCATATTATTTTCTTTTCCTCTTGATACCTCTCACACATGCTTTTAATAGTTTCTTTTTAATATATAGAGAAAAAAGTGTAACAGATGGGGAAAATCTTACCTGAGAAGTATAGTTAGTAGCTCTACAATCCCAGGTGATTTGCTATTCTTAGACAAAAATAAAATCTGTGTAATTCAAGAACACAGTTATGATGTCACAGAAAGATTATATTTACTTATTTATTTCACAAATATGGGTTGTCTATTAAATCCAATTAGTAAACAAGTTATCCTGGAAGGTAGGCTTCAAAAAATGTCAATATTTCACATGATACCAGT
The DNA here is from genome assembly GCF_000260355.1 of Condylura cristata. Taxonomy (NCBI): domain Eukaryota; kingdom Metazoa; phylum Chordata; class Mammalia; order Eulipotyphla; family Talpidae; genus Condylura; species Condylura cristata. The sequence goes on along the minus strand of NW_004567117.1, from coordinate 18,492,322 downwards.
TAAGGATGATTATTTCATAAGATATTCTCTGGTGTAAAAAACTTTTTCCACAAAAGAATGTATGGATATAGGAAGAAATGAAAACCAGTAAAGAGCTGCCTAAGTTAAAGTATAAAGCAGAAGATTTCACAGAAATTCAGAAACTTGGTGTGAGGAAAATAAAATGCTCTTTGGAGAGAAGAAAATGTTGAGAGCAGAATCAGCTGTACTTGGTGCTCCAAAACTATGTGTAAGCACAGAGATCACAGTGCAAGGAAGTAAAATGTCAAGACTGACCTATATGTCTGTACCCAAGCTCATAAATAATTTGGGTGTGCTCAAGAAGAAGATAAGATAAGAAAGTTATGACTCTTAGTGGGCAATCATAGACTGACATGAAGGATCTAATTTACTTAAGTTTAATCCATTAATCTATACTTCCAAATGCCAAACATGAAAGTAATTCTTCTATTTTGATACCCCCATTTTGTTTTGATGTTCTGGATATTTCAGGCTCATGATATAAGTATTCCTCTAGTTTCTTAGAATCCAGTTTATTTCCTTACATTTATGTGTCACTTTTCTTTTGTCAATCAGACTGCTTTCCCTAAGGTCATTCTAGAAAGCATTGTTTTATACACCTCCCACTTAGAATAGCATTGCTGTACCAGTCTGAAATTCAGACCTCTTAATTTTTTCAAAGGAATCAATATGCAATGCCTATGATTGTACTCACTCATTCTTTTCAGTTTTAATATCTTTTAAACCTTCCTTTCCTGGAAGTCATGTGCTAATTCTCATAGGTGATGTGCATTATCTAGCTTTCTCTAACTTGATTGATTAGGAGCTCAGTTTTATGTAAGGTCCCCTTTGTTAAACCATCTCTTTATCAAGCATCTGACAGAAATTTTGCATATGTTTGCTTAATGCAGGTATTCATATTTATCATTCCTCTGTTATTTGAGAACAGTAGTATTTAGTTCCAGATTGTGAAGTGTTTACTACTAAGAACTTAGCAATTTTATGTGCATAATGACACTCAGAGCAATTCATTTTAATATGGAAAATTATGTCTAAAAGCATACAAAATGTTTTTTCATTTTTGACTAAAAACAAATATTTAAGGGTTGTTATGTAGAAGAGGCAAACATTTTGTGTGGATAGTCCAAAAGGAACGTAAACAAATTGTTGGAAGTAACTTGGAGTCATACTATAGATTGATAAGCAAGAGCGTAAGTTTCCTTCAATGACTAGACGGAGTCATAATGCTAAGCTTCCTTTTAACAATCTTCCCTATTGTAAGTTGTAACTTATTTTTGGCCTTTTTTTTTCCCCTAGAAGTAAAATGAAAACTTACCCTTAGTCTTATGTAATTTCAATAGGCTTCTCAGACTTATTTTCTTTTTGACTCTTACTTCCTCACTGAAATACACTATGTAAAAAGGCTTATGTATTATTAAAATTGAAAAATAAAATGGAGTATAGTTTCATAAGAATTACACTAATTTTTGAGATAAATTCAAGGGACATGATCCAAATTTTGGACAAGTATTAGCAAAGGAGAAGTTTCACCAATTGTGCTTGGTTATTTGAATTTTTGCAATCATACCATTTGTGTTTTATTATCTTATCACAAATGGTAAAATTTGAACATGTTTTCTGAACTTCATTATCACCTAAACACAAATAATGGACACTGTTTTAATTAAAACTATTGATTGATACTTGACAAATCAAGTATGCTGAGAAATCAATGGAAAATGTGGCTGCTATTGTTCATAAAACTCATGACAAGTTTCATGAGGAAGTGACATATGAATGGAATCTTGAAGGTTAATTAGGGGTTTTCAGGCAAGAAAAGGGGGAAAAAATGTTTCTGCCAGTGGCAACAGAATCTATCAAGCAAAGAGGGAAACTAGGGGGCTCAATGAGAAATTTTACAAGATTTGAGCAAAGAATGTAGAGAAAAGGACAAAGAGATGAAGCTGAAGAGATAGCTGATGACCAGTTGTAAAGTCCATATATCCCTAGGATGAATATATGCTCTTCATAAGGATGGATGATCAATTTGCTTCAAGAGGTTTTTCTACAGTGCTATTATTCATAATCTCACACATTTTTGAAAAACATCTAAGATATCTGCTACAGTCACCAATCTTTAAGGTGGAATGATGTTACTATTTTGTAATTGCAGTGGTAGTATTTGATCTGGGAATTATGCTTGACAATTCAAGTTCTGAAAGATAGTAGAAAACATCTTATCAATTTATATCATAAAGATTTTTGCAAATGCATTTTTCAAGTGAAGAAATAACCTACTTTTTTCATTTTCTTAGATGGCAGATCTTGCACTGGAACATTAGTAGTTCGTTTGGAAGATTATAATGATCATGCACCACAAATTGAAAAAGAAGTGACAATTTGTCAGCATTCGAGGGATTTTGCTATTCTTGAACCTACAGATCCAGATGGACCTGACAATGGTCCACCTTTTCAATTCCTTCTTGATAATTCTGCCAGCAAACTTTGGACTATAGAAACAAAGGATGGTAATTATATATATTTTTTAATTAGTAAGAACTCAATATGGTTCTCATTTTCACTTTAGTTCATGATAATAAATGAATATTCATACTGGGAAAATATTTTATTGAACTCATAAAGGAAAAAATCTTGCTAAATGCAATGAATAATATATTTATGCTAAACTTGAACTCTTATTCCTGTTACTGATAACTTTAAAGAAAAATTACAAAACCATTTAAAGATAATATTTGAAAGACATTAAGTATAGCATAGTCCAATACAACCATAATGCTGTCAATCAAATTTCCTGCTTTTCCAAGAAACCAAAACATTTTAAACTAAGTACAGGATTCCACTAATATTTTTCTAGTTTAATGGTTCCTCTATCATTCCCCATCAAGAACAACAAGTTTGAATAATATGATCTTGGAAGATCATATCAATACATACTCTGATTTTTTTTTTCTTCTAGGTAAAACTGCCATTCTTCGTCAACGGCAGAATCTCGACTATAATTATTATGATGTGCCTATCCAAATAAAAGATAGACATGGATTTGCTGCAAAACACATGCTATCTGTGAGAGTATGTGATTGTACAACTCCATCTGACTGCAAAATGAATATTAAAGATGTGAGAGATGTCAAGTTATCAAACGTAATACTTGGAAAATGGGCTATTCTTGCCATGGTGTTGGGCTCTGCATTGTTGCTGTGTGAGTATAATTATCCAGAATGTGTGAACTGAAGTTTAAAAAGTATATGACAATATAATTTTATGTCAATAACATTTATAATCTTTGGTAATTGTATCCTTTAAAAAATCTTGCACAAACTGCTACAAGAAGAAAGAGTTCAATATGAGCAGGTTAAATTTAAACAAATTTTCAGAGGACTAGATAGCCTTTGTTCTTCAAATAATTAACTGAGACTCTGGGTAAGTAATTTCCTCTTTCAGTTCTTCATTCCGTATGGAAAATGAAGAGGTTGGCTAAAATAAATGTTAATGTGCTCCTCTATCAAAATATTATTATCTCTTCAGTAGGTAAGTTTATGTGAATACACAAAAAAGAAAGTGAAAGCAAGGTAGTCCCAATATTTACTTAGATGTTTTTGGTCAATGCTATTATTCACATATTTTAGCAGGCATCTTAAGATGACTCCAATACATAGGAAGTGGTTGTATAGTGAGTGACTCATTGAGGAAAATTAATGCTTGCAAAGAATGCTAAAACTTTGCTTATTGCATACAATTTTTTTGAGATGAAAAAGTGATGGAAATCATTGTCTGTACTTTTCTCTCTCCTTCCCTTCTTTTGTATTCTCTCTATGCTTCTTACTCTTTCTCTCCTTTCTATTTTTAAATCATTTTTTTAAAAAAATGTATTTATTTATGCATACAGAGCTGGGGTACAGGCCAGAGGTGTAGGGGCGGTGAGAGGATTCACCAGACACAAAGTGGGGAGCAGAACAGGCAGATCAACAGCACACTGCTGAGGGGAGCAGCAGGCCGGTCAGGAGAGGTCTGGCACGCATTGTAGTTCCGGGGCAGGCAGGGATTGAACTCTTGGGGAAGTGGATTTAGCTTCTCAGTGTTGTGCTTTAACCCGCTGCACCACCAGGGAGGGCCCCAAATGATTTTTTTTAAGGGCACACAAGTTATTTGAATTTACCACCTTTCTCCTTAGTCTTTACTGTGTCATACTTCATTGATTTTACTTCAGGTTAAACTGGATGATTTATTTAGCATGGTATTAGTTGATGTATATTTTCAAAAGCAGGCATTGAATTAATGCAATAGTGCATTTTATTTTTTGTATTTATGCTGAATGCCCTTTACATTTTTAAGAGCCTTGGATATGTTCTGAATGGATTATTAAATATCAATAATATTAATTTCCATTTCAGTGAGGTAAAAAAAAAACAGAGAAACATTTACATTGATTACATTTAAGTCACTTAATGTATATCAGAATGAATACCATTTAATTTGATTTAATTTTTATTTTTAGGTATTCTGTTTACATGTTTCTGTGTTACTGCTAAGAAGACAGTAAAAAAATGTTTTCCAGAAGATGTAGCCCAACAAAATTTAATTGTATCAAATACTGAGGGACCTGGAGAAGAAGTAATGGTAAATCAGCTTTCTCTTTCCTTTGATTTAGATGGTCGCCAATGATGATGGTTAAGAGTTACATAATGATAGTAATAACAAGTAGTATTTACTGAGTACTTACTATGCCAAGTAGAATACCAAGTGCCCAGCTAATGTTAATTCATTTAAACTCTGCAATTCTACTACATTAATTTCTTAGAGTTGACAGCAGAAAGTGCCACTAAGTGAGTGACCAAAACAATAGAAATTGATTTTCTGTAAATGCTAGAATTTAGGTTGTTGCAAGGATATGCTCCCCCCGAAGGTGTAAGGAAAGGAGCTGTTCTTGTATTCTCTCCTAGCTTCTACTAGTTCTTTGACTCATGTCAAGATAAATCAAATCTTCCTATTGCATGCTTTGTCTCTGTGTGTGTGTAATTTTCCCTTATTATAAGGGCATTTATAATATCGGATTAAGACTTACCCCAATAGAGAGTAACCTCTCTTTAATTTAATTAGTTGCATATACAATGGCCTTGTCTTCAAATAAAATCATGTTCTGAAGCACAGAGGGTTGGGGCTTAAACAAAATGAACTCTGGTGTAAAGGGGGCACACAGTTCAACCCAAAATATCTGCGATATAGGTCCAGTTATTATCCTGCTCTTTTATTGGGAATTGAGATACAAAGCAGGTAAACAGTTCACCTCTGTTAGTTTCAAGTTGATTCATTCATTGTATAACTCTACCTTTATTTATAGGAAGCAAATATTAGACTCCCCACACAGACATCCAACATTTGTGACACAAGCATGTCTGTTGGCACTCTTGGTGGCCAGGGAATCAAGACGCAACAAAACTTTGAGATGGTCAAGGGCAGTTATACTTTGGAGTCCAACAAAGGAGGCGGTGGACACCACACCTTGGAGTCTGTCAAGGGAATGGGACAGGGAGCAACAGATACTGGCAGATATGCTTACACCGACTGGCACAGCTTCACCCAACCCCGACTTGGAGAAGTAAGTGTCAATGTCTTCAAGTTTCTCTTGCATGAAAGTTAAACACTATTTATAAATTAGGATTTGCCTACAGATTTCTTCCTCATGTAGATGGAACACATTGTCTTTTTAATATTGAGTTATCATAGTTGTAGATTTGAGGTTTAAATGCAGACAGGAAACTGTTCATATATATATATATATATTTATTCATTTAAGTTCAATTATTAAAGTAGGGTTTACTAGACTTTAGTTGTGGCATATATAGATATATTTAGAGAAGATAAGAAGGTTGATATCCTGTGACCTAAAAACCTACAAGGAAAATCACCTGGAGTGAAATAATTGTTGTAGAGTGATACACTGATGGTAAATCATAAGCATTTTTCCTGGAGTGAAATAATTGTTGTAGAGTGATACACTGATGGTAAATTATAAGCATTTTTCAGTGTGTTGAATTCTCCATGTGGTTTTGAATCCCTAACATCAATTGACAGACTATTAAGTTTTTATTTTGGGTTTTAGTTTCTTGTTTTATCTTCAGATTAAGCAACATATGTCAATATTAGCAGCTTAGCATAATACATGAATATGATTTCTCACATTGTGTAAACAAAAGAACCATTGCATATTCTGGTGTCACTCACATATGTGATGAAGCTATAAAGATACATTTCAATTCATGGATTTTATGTTTGAATGGGAAATTAGTTCTGTAATATGTTTATAGCTTTAATTTTTCATGAACATGTTCACTGGAAGCATTTATATATTTGCTATAATTTTAAGAATGAATATAATACAGACCAATCATGTGCATTTTTTATATGTAGGAATCCATTAGAGGACACACTCTGATTAAAAATTAAACAGTAAAAGGTAAATCAAAGACATTATTTTTAATGCTAATATGTTTAGGTGTTTTTTAAAAAATAATAAAATGTGCTCTTTTTCAATACAGAAGGTGTATCTGTGTGGTCAAGATGAAGAGCATAAACATTCTGAAGACTACGTTCGTTCATATAACTATGAAGGAAAAGGGTCTATGGCTGGCTCAGTCGGCTGCTGTAGTGATCGGCAGGAAGAAGAGGGGCTTGAGTTTCTAGATCATCTGGAACCCAAATTTAGGACGCTAGCAAAGACTTGTGTCAAGTAACAAATATGTCTTTTAGTACAGTAACATCTACAAATGTACATGTAGGAGTTTATTGAAAGCAAAAAGGTAGCAGCATCTGCTCATGTGTTTGTTCATGGAAAGTGAACTTTGACTCACTTATGGATAAGGATACTATATATATGGAGGGCCCTTGAATTCTTGTCTGATACAGTTTCCATATTGCCTAGACATAAAAAATTTATTCATTAATTTTCTTTTTACGTATATGTATAGATTGAGCATTTTCAGACTGTACTATGTGCTCTCTTGCACCTCTAGTTACAAATTTATGTTTCTATGCTATGGAAGAGCATGTGGGAGAACTGGGTATTGTAGAGGCTGATGAGAAATGAATTTTTATTGTAGATGAAAATTAAATTATTTTCCTCAAAAATCTTGGGAAAATTATGCTTTTTAGAATTTTTTTTGTGCCAGAAAAATTATTTCCTCTACCCAAGTGGCTATGTATTGAAGGATTGGATGATTCTTAAATGTTTTTTGGTGAGGTCTTTAATTTGCTAAATATGAGCTTATTTTTTTCACTACAGTTTTCTTCTCCTGGAGGTGCTACCAGCACTGTTTTCTTTAAGGATGCTATCAAAGTTTGTTCTAGAATCTGCTTATATGAATGTGTATTAGGTTCCCACAGTCTCTAGGATTGTTGGAAAGACACAGAACATAAAATCTGAAAGATATTTGAGAATTTTTATACAATCACATGAGAGGATTTCTATGAACAAATTTCAATCTTGATGACCCTGAGTCAACTGAGACTCACAAATAAGTTTTCTTTGCCCACTATGATGTGCTACTATCATTATAAAATATAACTGGCAAGAACATTCATTACCAGTTTGACTCAGGCCCACCATCAGTAAATATTCATACAACTAATCTTGCAGATATTAGCTTTGCAAACCTGATACATAGCATTAGCTTTTTAAATCTGCAAATATTGTATAATCATTCATATAGGGACTTATACTCAGTTTATGTTGTGGTTACTTTAATAAAATGGGAAATAAGAAACAAAGATGATGTGACATGTATTAAAATAAGGAAATCTATTAAACAATATAGCCAATACTTGTTAAATGATGGATAAATGATCACATTGATTCATAAATTATTTTTAATGTATAATATTTTAACAAGATACTATGTTTTATTAAGTTAGAAGCCATATATTTAAATAACATTTTAATAGTTTTGTGTGCCAAACTATCAATTTATAAATTATAACAGTATATATCACATGGCAATTTTTCATTCAGACTAAAACTATTTTTTTTACTTTTATAAAACTTTATTATACTCTAGATGTTTTAGATTTATAGAATTATTGCAAAGATAATAGAGTTCCTGTAGACACCATTTCCTGTTTCCCCTGTTAACAACTTACACAACTATGATACATTTGTCACAACAAATAAGCCAATATTGATATAGTAATTAAAGTACAACTTCATTCAGATTTCCGCCATTTTTCCTTAATGTCCTTTTTCTGCTCCAGAATCTCATTCAGTTTACATTACATTTAGTCATGTCATCTTATGTTTCTCTTGACTATAATAGCTTCTCAAATTTTTCTTGTTTCCCATGACCTGGACAGTTTGCTTAGGTATTTTGTAGAATGCCTCCCAGTTGAGATTTGTCTGGCATGTTCCTCATAGTTAGAGTGGGGCTACCTGTTTTCAGGAAGAGGTCCACAGAGGCAAAGTTCCATTTTTATTACATCAAGTCAAAGGGCCCTACTATTCACATAACTTATCACTACTGATGTGGACCTTGCTCACCTGCTTGGCTGCGTTTGCCAGGTCTCTACTCTATACAGTCAGTTTCTCACCTCTTGGCCTTGGAAGAAAGTTACTAAGTACAACCTACATTTGTAGAGTGGGAGTTACGTTGTATCTGAGGTTGGAGTATCTACAAAAGTTCAAAAACTTATTTTTTTTAAGGTTGATTAAGTAGTTATTAAAAAAATGGTTGGTGTTTTTAAATTTTGTAATTAATCTTGTATCAGTTATGTTTTCTAACATAGTTGCCTCTTATCTGAAATTGAATTAGAGCAGATTAAAAATTGTTTTAAAAAGTAAGCTTTTATTTTATAAGGTATCCACAATATATAAATTTTATAACTATTATGAATAAAATAATTTTGGGGATTAATACAATAAATTTCTGTTGTCTGATATATACATTTCTCTGACAAAAATGCCAGATATTTGGGAAAATATCATAATGTTATGTTGTTGTATTCTTGAATGTAGATACAGATGTTTCCTGAGCAATTAAAAATCTTTAGGCAAACATTAATTTATTTGTGTATTTTTGTCTTCATATTTCTTACATTTGTTTAAGAATTAATGGGAAAATTTATATAACAACATAAAATACAATTAAAGTCCACAGATTTATCTGTCAGTGAAAGAAGGTACTCCAAAGATATTCTAGAATTATTTGAACATGTGGGAAATGATTGTGTTAAAGAAAACTTTAGTATTTAAAAATGTTTCCTAAATATTATTTAAATTTAGCTCACAGTGGAACTGTTACCATCTTTTGATTTATCTAGGAAATTCAAAGTCATTCACTATACTTAAAGTTAGATGTTAAAAAATTAAATGTTAGTTGTAGGATGGATGGTATGCATGAAACTCCACTGGACTGTTCACAATTTAGTTTGTTTACAAAATATTGTATATTATGGATCATTGCATGTTAATTATCAATTTATTGATAGTTTAAGTTAATCATATGAATTGCTTTTCTATAATTAAGTCAATAGTGAAGGGAACATATAATTAAATTTTATTTATTTTGATTCAGATCTCAAACTTGCATGAAAAAATATGTGGAATTAGAAAAACAGATAAAAATTGATATTACTATTTTCAAGGAGCCTTGTTAACACTTAACTTTACTAAGCTTTTTTTTTAAAGATTTATTTTGTGCATAC
>NW_004567117.1:18472704-18482358 GCF_000260355.1 Condylura cristata | reverse complement strand
ATTAAAACTATTTTAGAAAACTTGATATTTATGCATACATTTACTCTTGGAAAATGTTCTTAATGGAATTTTTAGAATTGAGAATTATTTTTTTGTCATAGAAAAAAACTATGTGGTGCCTTAGTTATAAAATTCCTATACTAGTTGAAAATCTTGGATTGTTAGTATAATGAGACAAACAATAGATATTGCAGTGTATCTTTTTTTTTTTTTACATATCTGAAAGAACACGGCATTTAGCTAGATACTGTGTTTGTCTTTCTATTTAGATAGGGAGAAAAATATAAAGATACAACAAAAGAAAATATTATTAGGAATGTATAGAATCTATATTTTATAAGCCTCATAAAATTAAGCAGGCAAAAATGTATAAAATTCTTTGAAATGACAGTGTTGCATAAAAAAAAGAAACACTTCACCTCAAAATTTTACCTCTGTTGAACTGCTTTCAAGTATATAAGTTGACTGATAATCAGAAGCATTATAAAGACAAATGTGTGAAGGATATTAATTATATATATATTTTTATGAAGATCTCAATTAAAAATCCCTACTCTTTACTCTCACAGTAATTTTTTAAAAAGATTTATTTATTCACACAGAACTGGGGTACAGACCAGAGGGGTAAGGGTGTTGAGAAGATTCACCAGAGCCAGAGTGGGGAACAGAATAGGCAGACTGACTGAAATACATGGCTGAGGGGAACAATGGGTGGTGAGAGACAGGAGAGGTCACCTACAGGGTGGGGGATCAAATTTGCACTGATGGGGCTGTGGCCAGCTTGCAGTGCTGTGTCCTAATCCACTGTACCACCAGGGAGGGCCACAGTAAATTTTTGATGTAAGTATAAAATACTGTTTGGAAAAATCAATTTATACAACTCAAAAAAATAATAAAAACAAAGAATGGATTTCCTCCATATTTGATCCAAGACTGGATAGGATTTCAAAATTTTAAAGATTTAGTTGTTTGTGAACACCAATAACTGATTGTGGAGTATTCTTATTTACCTGTATTTTGGGATCTTATGTGGTATAATGTGAACATATTAATTCCTAGACCTCATTATAGAAATTCACTAGGATTATTTCTTTTCAGGCATAATTCAAGAAAAGCTAAAAAGAATACTGTAATCCAAAGAGAAAGAGTTTCTTTGTTTTGGCCTTGTCTCTCCTAAAATACATTGAAAATATAAGAATCTGGAGTGGAAAACATTTATATGGTTTTTTCATATAAAATGTAAAGCTTGGCCCTCCCTGGTGGCGCAGCGGGTTAAAGCACAGCACTGAGAATCTAAAGCCGCTTCTGCATCAGTTCGATTCCCGCCTGCCCCGGAGGTGACCACATGGCGTGGCAGACCTCTCCTGACCCGCCCGCTGCTCCCCTCAGCAGTGTACTTCGTCGATCTGCCTGTTCTGCTCCCCACTCTGTCTCTGGTGAAGCCTCTCACTGCCCCTGAGCCTCTGGCCTGTACCCCCGTTCTGTATGCACAAATAAATAAATCTTTAAAAAAAAAAATGTAAAGCTCAAGTCCACAGACACTTTGTCCATAGTAGTTACTTAACAGGTGGGATATTATGTTTTAAATCCACATATATCTCATCACTTTGATGCCTCCTGAAATTCAAGTTCAGTGGCCCCTGAAGTGTGAAGCCTGGAACAGCAGCATCCTCATTACCTGGAAACTTATTACAATGTTAACTTGCTGTTCCCTCCCTAGATCCACTAAACTTGCTGAAACAGACTTAAGGCACTGAATGCCCGATGATTTTTTTGAGTCTCCAAACCGCCCAGCATTGCCTGACTCTAGACTTAGTCAATAAACTTTTATGTGGTTAAGCAGTGATATTTTAGGGTATTTTTCTTAAATGGAGCTGTATCTGAGTCTAATCTGATGTAGGGGGAGAAGAAGGATTGATGGAAATTAATTATTTACCAAAATCATGATTCAATAAGCTTAATCTGATTTGGGAAATCATTTTCTATTGTCTAAGTTTCCAGAAGTGGTTAGTCATGAGGATAATTCAATGTACTTTTAAATGATCTCAAAGAAAAGTAAAGAAATAATTAGTTCCTGGAAATTAAGACAGGTATCCCTTTTGTTAGTCACTTTTCCATTCTTTGACTTTGCAGGAAGCTGTGGATCTAGGAGTAAGGCAACATGAATTCTCCCATGACCCTGCTGGTGATATTTGTGAAGTCATCAATTTCAATCCTTTCAGCTATAAATAGGACCTTATTCACTAGTTTTATCAGACAAACTTCGATGTTTTTGATGGAAGGGTGATGTTTTATTCATCACTGGATTTTCTCTTACATTTGTGCTTACCATGTCTTTCTGTTGTGAGTTACTTTTATTTTTAGTATATATTCATGACATTTAATCTATAATTAATGTATTAAATAAAAAATTTAATGATATAACGAAAGAGACACATTTTAAGATTTTGCACCTTATTTCCACTCTTCATCATTGGTTTCTATGAATTGTGTAATCAGTTTGATGCATTTCCTTATGCTGGAGAAAATGGATATTTGGTTGCATTTTAATAGTATGAGGGAGTTGCTATTTTTAACTTAATATAAAGATAAGTAATATAAATAAAATGTCTTTTTCTTTTAATTAATCTAATGACTTCCATCACAATCCAAACTTTTTTATGCCTATCTGAAAATACTTCCAAATGAGTAAAGTTGAGGTTAAAAAGCAGAAAGTGGCAGAGCTTTCAGCATGCAACAAATAAGACAACTTTTCACTATATGACAAATGGAAATTCGATATGCTAATCACCCAAGTTTGCTTTCTGCTGTTCTACACTAGAGGTTATGTAAAAAGATAATTTTAAAATGATCTAGCAATTGGCTAGAACTTGCTTTAGGCTACTTGGTAAAGGGGAAAAAAGTGACTTAAACAAATAAGAACTTGTTTTCTATAATTAAAAAAGAATCTTAGTGCAAACATTGTGATACTATCAGTGTTCCAAGAGTTTTTTTCTTTTCTGCTCATCACAAGATCCTTAATGCAACCACCACAGCTGCATCTATAATGGAAAGAAAAAGGCCAGAAGAAGTCTATCTTATAGGGATCATTTCCAGGTATGTCTAGCAAATTTTGCTTATATAACCATGGAGAACATGTCACCCCTATCTGTAAGAGAGAGTGAGAAATATGGTTTTTCTGCTCGTGAGAGTGTTTAAGGTATAATCTCTTAGCAAATTTCAAGTACACAACACATTATTATTAATTCTAGCTACCATGTCCATTCAGACCTCAGAATTGGAGATTTGAGTAGAAATAACAAGGTACGGAAATATTGCCAAGGAAAATGGGGACATGAAAGTTCTAGACAATAGGGTAAGACTGCTAGGCATTGCTAAAGTCTGCTTGAGATACTGCCGACCGTGAGGGCTGATGATGACCTTGAGTGAAACTCCTGTACTGGAAAAGCTTATCTCTAACCAGATTCAATTTCAAGAATGTAGCATCTGGGAAGGTAAAGAATTAGATTAGTCATTACATTAGTCTTTGACAAGAGACAATCAGGTAGTTTCCTATTTTTTAAACAGTCCCACACATGTAAAAAGATATTTCTGGTTTTAAAATATAAACTTCTATGGTTCCTGAAAATATACTTTGTAGGTTACCTCTGTGTAAAATCCTAATTATAGTCTAGCCCATATATATATATATATATTCTTTTCTTTTTTAAAGATTTATTTATTTATGCATACAGAACTGGGGTACAGGCCAGAGGTGCAGGGGTGGTGAGAGGATCCACCAGAGACAGAGTGGGGAGCAGTACACTGCTGAGGGGAGCAGCGGTCAGGAGAGGTCTGCCGCGCCATGTGGATCACTTCCAGGATGGGGATCGAACTCGTGCTGGAGTGGCTTTAGCTTCTTCGTGCTGTGCTTTAAACAACTGGGCCACCAGGGAGGGCCTATATATATATTTTCAATTGAGGTTCTTGTCATATTCTTATTGGTATCTGGAATGTCCTAGGTATCATTCCCTTTTCTGGGTTAGCCATAAATAATGTCTTCTAAACTATTATTTTTTTTTTACTAACTTTATTCACAAAATTCTTTGTCTAATGAAAAATATGTATTTTAATGTAATCAAAACCACTTTTTTTCCTTTATTACTTCATGGTATATACTTATTGAGTGCTATTTAAAACAATCTTTCTTTACCCCTGGTTCACATAGATTTTTTTTCTATATTCTCTTCCTTTAACTTTATGCCTTTATCACAATGGGAAATCATTTTTTATGTGGTGTTAAGTAGGGGTCAGCTTTAGTCTTCTGTAATAATAAGCACACTTTCAAGGCCACCACAAAATTATTTACCTTTTTCTTAGTAGTGTGTATTGTCAAAATTTTTATCAGTTATTAAGTTTCTTTTCATACACTGATCTCTCTCTACTTTACAACCCACTTGTGTGTTCTTATGCAAAAACAAAACAAAACAAAGACACACACACACACACACACACACACAAAATACTTCCAAACTCACATTTTAACAACTACAGTAACAGGTTCAACATGTTTGAAATTAGATTAGGAACTCCCACTCTGCCAAATTTAACTGACGATGTAACTTTAATAGGTTAATAGATACTGAAAATAGAAAAAGAAAAGCAAAAACATTCGTCACCAAAATGTGCTCATAAGACAGTAATTCTCTTATTCACTTGCTCATTTATGCTACCAATGCATATTAGGTATCTGCTACATTCCAGGAATTGCATGGGACAGTGAGGGAGGTGCGAGGGTGACTCAAAAGAGACAGGTGACTGCACTCGTGAACATGTAGTCTTTGGTGAGAAACAACTACTAATCAAATAATTTCTCAACACTGTTAGTGAGCCAAGTGCTCTAAAGCGGCAGCTGTTTAATGAGGAAGATCGGACCTGATCAGGGAGGATTTGACTTGATAGGGCAGAAAATAAAGGCTGATGCTTGTAGGAATAGAAGAAGTTAATCAAGCTAGAGCGACTACAAATGGTTCCAGGCAGCAGAGAGAACATGTCCAACGCACTGTGGGAGGAGGAGCCTCCACAGTGCAAAGGTCTGCAAAGCACGTCTGTGTTTGTGTGCGCAAAGAGAACACAGCACAGCTTGCAGCCAAGGAGGACGTGGTAGCCATGGCCGTCAAAAAGTCCAAAGCAAGTGTATACGACACTAGGTTTTCTCACAAAACCTTGCCTTTATTGTCTCTAGGTCCATTTAAGAAGAGAGTAAGGGGCCCTCCCTGGTGGCGCAGCGGGTTAAAGCACAGCACTGAGAGCCTGAAGCCGCTTTCTCATGAGTTCGATTCCCGCCTGCCCCGGAGGTGACCACATGGCGTGGCAGACCTCTCCTGACCCGCCCGCTGCTCCCCTCAGCGGTGTGCTTCGTCGATCTGCCTGTTCTGCTCCCCACTCTGTCTCTGGTGGGTCCTCTCACCCTCCGCATCTCTGGCCTGTACCCCAGCTCTGTATGAATAAATAAATAAATCTTTAAAAAAAAAAAAAAGAAGAGAGTAAGAAGAGCGTGACATCACATCCATGAACATATTTAACAAATAACTTTTATATTGGTAATTTTCCATCCAAATAGAATGCGGTTTATGTTCCATGCTGTGCTGAATTTGATATCAAAGCAAACGAGTTGGCATGATGTGAAGTCTCCAGTGGAGAGTGTTTCTTGTTCTCCTCAGTTGTTTTAAATTTTTTTGACATTTCCCTTGAACACGTGTCCTGTATGTCCTGTACACCCATTTCCCAGTGCCAGGAACAGTGTCTGAGACATAGTAGGTACTTAAAAAATCCGTGTGAAATGAATAAATCAATAAAAGAAATGAAATTTTATAGTTTTAAGGATGTGTTCATTTCTAGCATGCCTGGAGGAGCACATGCCACTGGAATATATTAGAGGCCGTAGAACATGGTCGAACATCCCTGGTCATGTCCATAATGTTATAATTGCCTTGAAATCCATGTATTGGCTTTTTAAAATTGAGTGTATTAAGTGAAATAGTAATAATATATAAATAGTTTATTTCACATGCTAGCCCTTATTTTATTCAAAAACATTTTTCAAAATGCACCTGGAAATGGAGCTTGATTAGTATGCTCATTTTTTAAAAGATGTATTTATGGGGTACAGGCCAGAGGTGCAAGGGCAATGGGAGGATTCACCAGAGACAGAGTGGGGAGCAGAACAGGCAGTTCAACGAAGCACACTGCTGATTGAGGGAAGCAGCAAGTGGGTCAGGAGAGGTCTGCCACACCATGTGGGTCACCGCCGGGGTGAGGATTGAACTCATGCTGAAGTGGCTTTAGCTTCTCAGTGCTGTGCTTTAACCTGCTGTGCCACCAGGGAGGGCCCAGTATGCTGTATTTTACTGAGACCAGTTTTGAAAAACTGAATTTTAAATTCCAGATACATACATAATATGAAAAAATTAAGCATTTTTTAATTGGACAATGTAGCATCTAAAAGTGTTTCTTCCATTACTAAAAGATTCTTTCCTTTAAAAAATTGGTCCAATTGTCAGAAAGCATAAAATAAGCATAAATTGTGGTTTCTCATCTTAATATTCCATATTTATTTATTGCATCAAACCAGGCCTGGAATCCTTTTGAGAGGGAGGGCATTGAAGGATTTGGAATTGGCAAACTAAGTAATAATTAGCCCTAGGATTAGCCTTAGACTGGGATGGGAGGAGAGGTACCAGATGAATGGGAATAGGGAGCTATCATAGTGTTATGTGGGTAGGTGATAGGAGGGGGCTGTATGAATGTGGAAATGAGAAATATATGGGCAGAATGGGGGCAGGCCAGAGGGACACCAATATTAACTAACACTTTGGGAACAGTTAGAATATGAATATGCCAGGCTTTCTTCTAAGTGTCCTTCATACATGTTATCATTTAGTTATGCAACAGCTCTGAGAGATAAATACTTGAATTGTGTTGATTTTATTGTGATTGTTAAATGTTTTCTTCTTCCTTTTCACCTATAAGGTAACTAGACAACGTTCATTAACTTTCTTTTTCTTTTAGATCAGCTTCCCTTCCTTTGGATTCCATTCTTTTATTTTTTAAAGAATTTTTTATTTATACATACAAGAGTTGGGGTATAGGCCAGAGGTGTGGGGGGAAGTGAGAGGATTCACCAGAAAAAGAGTGGGGAGAACAGGTTGCAGCTTGATGAAATACACTGCTGAGGGGAGCAGCAGGCAAGACAGGAGAGGTCGGCCGTGCCATGTGGTTCACCTCCAGGGCTGGGGATCAAACTCACACTGAAGCTAGTTTGCAGCACTGAGCTTCAACCTGCTTGCTGCACCACCAGGGAGGGCCTGATATGCCACCATTATTTCTCTATTTTTTTTTTTTTTGCCAGGATTGCTTTGGCTATTCAGATTCTTTTGTGGTTCCATATGGATTTCAGTATTTTTCATTCTATGTCTTTGAAGAATGCTATTGAAATTTTGTTAGGGACAGCTTTGAATCTGTATATTACTTTGGGTAAGACTCCCATTTTGACAATATTTATTTTCCCAGCTCATGAGTAGAGTATATCCTCCATTTTTTGGTGTCTTGTATTTATTTTAAGAATGCCTCTTCTATATCTTTTAATGATGTTTTCTTTGTATAGGTCCTCCTTTCTTAAGAGGTAAATTTTAGTAGCCTCAGTCACCCAGCATGAAAAATTAAAATAGTTCAGACAAATTACTTCAGATAACCTTTCCACACTTTGCGGGAATAAAGAAAACATGAGCCACTCTTATGGCATTCGAGGTTAAAACTTAGGTAAAAGTTAGGGAATGGCCTATCATCATGGGCTATGATGACAGACTGAGTAGATGTCTAGAACCTGAAACTAGCATGCTTTGCTGTCTACTGGAAAGTTTCATGTTGAGATCATGATGTCATCCTTAGTAGGATGAGGTGTGTTCATGAAATCACTTCTGGAAAAACCTGGGGGTTAAAAAGTATGGATACAGAAAGATGTCAACTCTAGTCTCATGCTGATGATCCAGGTTTATTTTACTAGCAAAGTTTCAGTGATAAATTGTATGGAGAGGGAGGCCGCAGAACAGCTCAGTATGTCTCACTCACTAATAAAATGGAACACAGGACTACTGCGTATCATGTAAGGCATGTACTGTTGAAATTACTTTTAAAGTTCAGTATGTGTTCACTATTATAGTAACTTTGGATCTGTGCATAATGCTATTAGGATGGTACGTGTTTTCAAGAACTGAAATGGTATGGTCATGATAAGATTTTCAAACAGGTTTCTCCAAACAACAATGAGACAAACTAAGCGAAGTGGAACAGGCACATTTCTCCTTTGTGGTCGGGCTTCCATGGTTTAAGTCGGTAATTGAAAAGAGGGCCAGAAGAATGAGTCAGAATGCCCTGTCATTGCTTTCTGAAATGCTGAAAGCATACCGCTTTCATATTTTAATCTTCCAGGTTGAATGCTGCAATAAATCATCCAGTTTAAGCACACTTCAAATTAAAAGTAAATTTTATCCAATTGTATCCCATTGTTTTTCATTTTCCACCACAAAGTCTAGTTCTGAGAACTAAGAAAGAGTGACATTTTCATTAGATGTCCAGGAGTCCAATTTAGGAAACAGTTATAAAAAAAGTCAGTAGTGGGCTAGAACAGTGACAGGGGAGAACTTGGGCAACATCAGTAGCCCCCATTCAGTCAACTTCCAGCTTCTGAGGTAATTTCCCCTTGATTTTGCTTTAGTCTTGTAGCATGGATTCTTTCATTATTTGTTTATTGATTTAACTTAGTCTTAGCTTATGGTGTTTTCTTGTGTCCTGGACATCCTGGACATGAAACACACACACACACACACACACACACAAAATAAAAACCAAAGAAGGTCTCAAAGAAAGGTGTGCCCCAGATGGAATCCCTGTCTGAACCACCCTTGACTATCTGTAGTCAGTTCACTCCAGAAAAGAGTGTGGGAAATGTGAAAACTGCCTGAAGTCAGTCCTCTAACTGGCGGGCCTCAGGCGCCTGTGACAAGAAGTCCATTTCTTCTCATCTGTAGTCCAGGCTGCTCAGGCCTGACCCTGGGGCAGGGCCCACCGCCGGCCAACAGGTCAGAGCACAGGGCGGAGCGGAGCCTCCCGCGGCGGCGCGCTCGCTCCGGGGAATGAGTCTTTGTACAGTCAGGGCTTCTGCTGGGCAGGGCCAGCTGCTAATCCTCCAGGCGGACACCGGGGCGGGGAGGGGGCAGATGGGGCGCAGAGGTGGAGTCCGCAGCTGACAAACACCCTCGCAGGTAAAAGGGTGGCGGCGAGAGGGAGTTCCCACCTGTAGTGTTCCGAAAGAAATGAACACTTAAGAACATAGGAAGGAGGGGCCGCTCAGAGGTTTTCGGACGCGCCTGGGGCCCCACCCTCGGCCAGAGGAAAAGCCCCTTGGGTGAGAGGCAGAAGGTTCAGAGAAACCTGGAAGAAAAGCGACTCTGCCCGCGCTCCGCTCCCTCGCCTCGCACCCTCCCGCGCGCAGGCCCTACCGGGTCGCAGCCCTCCGCCCCCCGAGCGCCCCCATCCCGGCTCCCGGGACTCGGCCGGCGACTGCTCCCAGGGCTCCCATGGCGGCCGCCCGACCCACCCGCTCCCGGAGCGGAG
>NW_004567117.1:18442307-18472585 GCF_000260355.1 Condylura cristata | reverse complement strand
CTTCGGAATGCTCGGGGGAAATGAAGTGGGGCGGCGTGGGGTGGGCGCAGGCGAGGGTCGCCACAGGGCGCCGCGATCCCTCAGGGAGAAGGGTGGCTCCGTAGCGGGTAGATTTAATGGGCGCCGGTAGACGGAGGCCGAGGCCACATTTGCAAACGCCCTTCTAAAAGCGTGGCCTCTGGGTACAAGGGAAGGTGCGGCTCCTCAGCGCCTCCCGAAATTCCTGGGGAGGGGTCCGACAGCTTCTGTCGCAGAAAAGTGTTAGGGACACTTTTCTCTGGGTCAGAGACTTTGAGCCTTTCTTTAGGGGATTGCTCTTTTATGGCTGGTGAGGAGGCGGGGTGAACTTTGGTATAGTTTCCATTGCTTGTCAACTTGCTTTCTGCAATCTCCTGAATTTTTTGGGGGACGGAGGACAGGGAAGTGAGGTTTTAATATCTTTTTTTTCCTAGAAGTGTCAGAATCTTCTGCCCTCTCCACCTTTCCCCTATGCCAGCCCTCTGACTACAACTTCTTTCTCACTTTACAGAAGACAATAGCATAACCCAATGCTGGGAGGGGAAGCAGGTGACCTTATTTGGGGCTGGACTGACCTCTCCACCTCCCACTAGCAGAATAGACTGGGATAACATTGGGGGACCAGAAAATGCGGGGACCCAAAGCGACAGACCGACCCCGGGGAGAATTCTTAGATCCCTGGAAGCAGAAAAGTTAAATAAAACAGAGGTGAAGAAGCACGTTCAGCTCAGTAATGCTCCTTCATTTTAAACCTCAGGCTTTGGGAATCCAGTAAGTCCTGAAGGACAAGGTGACAAACCAGAAGACAGACAGCTAGAAGATTTCTTGGGGGGGGGGGGTAGGGGGGAATGGAGCTGGAGAGCTGAAGTATTTGGATCACTTTCTCTTCTCTGCAGCTATTATTTTACAGCAAATTCCTTAAATTAAAAAAAGAAAGAAAGAGATTGTAGTTGTTCCTGTTAATAGATTGTCTCTTTAAGGAACTCAAAAGACTTCAGACCCCTAAATGAATTCCTGGGGCATTCAGCAGTTAATATTTTAGCGTGCGGAAACCAAGAATGGAATAAGTAACTGTGACAAGATATTAGTAGATGACGAAGGAATAACTTTTGGTTAGATTTCCTATAAAGTGGTGGTTTCTTTTAATACTGTTAGTCATTTTCCTATGAAGAAACCTGATTAATACCTTGAAATTACAGGTGTGGGCAATACATGTCAATTCTTTACAGTTACTTACACACAGCTTTCTGTGTCATCTCAGATTCTTTATATAAGAGAGCAGATATAAGTGAATAGAATTCCTTGGCCTTTCTTAATTTCTGAGCTTAATAGTCCACAAGTTAGGTAGAGAAAACCAATGCTGGCTTTCTCAGCATGTACCACTGCTAAATTCTAACTGGAAAGTTCAAATTGTTTTGACGCTTGCGTTCCTGTCCATACAAAGCCCTGCCAGCCTTAAATGGATGTTGTGGTTGTGAGCTTCATGTGTAATAAGAAATAGAAAGACTACTTGAGCAGAAGATATTAAATAAGAATGACTTGTGCAGTATCCTATGTGTTTCCTCCTCTTTAGACACCCAAGCCATCCACCATTCTTTGAATCAGCTACTCCCATCTCCCTATTATTGTATCACCTATGGTTGTCTAAACCACTTGAACTCTGGTTTTTGCCTAAACTACTACTAAAACTCTAAGATCATCAAGGATTTTCATTGCTAAATTCAAATCTTTCCTTATACAATTCCACTTTGAGGACTGTGACTTTATTCTTACAATTATTCCTTTTTTCTTTTGACCTTCCTAACCACTCAAATTCATATATCCCATTCTATGTTCTGTCTCTCAAATACTATGCAGGTGCTAAATTTATATTGCTAGTAAATTTATACACCTACTGTTTTATTGTTAGTTAGTATGTCTTCATTGAACAATAGGTCTTTCTATGTCTACCTGCTGTGACATGTGATAAAGCATGTATCATTTGTCTAAACAATGTTGCTTTTCTTTTAGTGCCTTACATTTCAATAAATGACACTACCATGTACCTTGTTCCAGCAAGTAGTAAGTCTGGAAGCTTTTTTTCTTCCTCATCACTCTCTTTAATCCTTCATTAAGTCCATTAAATCTACACATAAATATTTCATAGATATCTTCTGTCCATCACATCTACCATTTTTGCTATTACAAGTGTCACAAAAAATAAACACACACACACACAATTTCATATATGGGTAAGTTTGTCAATAAAATAGATTACCAGAAGTAGTATTGATAGATAAA
This sequence comes from Condylura cristata, assembly GCF_000260355.1. Classification (NCBI taxonomy): domain Eukaryota; kingdom Metazoa; phylum Chordata; class Mammalia; order Eulipotyphla; family Talpidae; genus Condylura; species Condylura cristata. Next base: position 18,470,287 of record NW_004567117.1, on the reverse strand, counting down.
AATGTAAATGACATGGTAAATATTAATAGGTCTTTGTGCCTTATTTTATTATAAATGGAATATCATACCATTGAGGATGTATGAGTGTGGGTAGTGTGAGACTAACTGATCTAGACAATTATTGGGAAAAGATAAAATTAAATCCATATCACTTGCAAGACACCACAGAAAACTCCAAAAAGATAAATGTTTGAAATATAAGGTATGATAGCTAACAGAAGAGAAAAAAGCATGGTAATTTCTTATTTAAATTTGGATTCAAGAGATGCATTAATAGCTCAGATTTCAAGTTATTAAGATTGAGAAAATCAATTTTATTAAATACACATACTTCATGCAATAGCAACAAAAAAATCAAACTAAGTAAAAATACAATTAGCAAAATAAAAAAGTAATTGATAAAGTAGAAAAGAATATTTGCAGGTAATTTATTTTTCCTTTTGACCATTTAGATAAACGTGGTTAATTCCACCCAAAGTACTGTTAAAGTCTATATTGGAATTGTAATATTTATAATTTAACTTAGTGAGCACTGATATATTTATGTTGTTGAATTTTCCTTTGTGACACATTTTTGTTTTTGTATAAGTTTACTTTTTTGTCCTTTACAAATTTTGTTTAGATTCTGTATACATACTTATTGCTACGTTTACTTCTTGCTACGTTTACTTCTTGGTATTCTAACTTTGTATTGCTTTGAAAAATCATCTCTTCCATGTTTTGAAGACTAAAATGATTTCTATATTTTAGTAGTATTTCTGTTCCCTTACTGAAGTTCTCTTACTGTTTTTGAATGATGTATTCATTTGTTCTGCTTGGGTTTTCAATCACATCAAATGCAAATAGGGATTTTTTTTTTATCCCTTCCATTCTAATTTTTATGTCATTGAATATGTTCCTCTTGTCTAATGTACCTGAGTGTATATATGATGACCTTGAAAAATCTAGATTGCCTCTGAATTTAGGGGACTGCCTTTGCCTACTACCTTCCCATTGATACTGTGACCATAGTATAAAAATCATATTGAAAAAGTACATTTCAGTTTCAGTTTTTGAGGTTTTTAAAATTATGTATGATTGTTATTGGGTTCAGTGAAATGTCTTTTAGCATCTATGAGGGTATTTATGCCAAGTCTTCTTAAGCTGATGAGTTGAAGTTCCAAGACAAAGCCAGTAATGTGAGTGTACATCGCAAGCACTAGCCTACATTTCATTTGTAGTCCTTGATTAATGTAGGGGACTCTTCTCTCATAACTTAATCAAAACATTTCTTAATGTCTACTGAGACAAAAAAAATCTTTTCATTTTGGAAGCTGTTTCTGGTCTCTTCGTTTTATCTTATTTTTTATAAAGAGTTATTTATTTATGAATATAAGAACTGGGGTACAGACAAAGGTTCAGGTGATAAGAGGTTTCACCAGAGACAGAGTGGGAATGGATCAGGCAGATCTACTGAAATACACTGCTGAGGGGAGAGCATTGGGCAGGTCAGGAGAGCTCTGTCAGGCCATGTGGGTCAGCTCCCTGACCGGGAATCAAACTTGTATTGCAATGACTGCAGCTAGCTTCTTAGTGCTGTGCTTTAACCTGTTGCACCACCAGGGAGGGCCCTTTTACCCTATTTTTGACTAGCAGTTGTGTGCTAGATGCTTTATGTTCATAAAACAAACAAAAAAAGTTCTTTTCCTCATTATTACTTTTGAAAAGGAGGTTTATGAATGACCTAGCCACCATTATTAGAAATAAAAATTGTTTCTTCCTAATCTGTTCTTCAGGCTGGTGAGACTTACCTTCTTCAATATATATATATATTTTAGGGTTAAATTCCATAGACTGCTCATTCTGTTCAGAATCAGTCCTGCATTCACTTCTCTAAATCCATGTTACACTGTCATTCTTGTGCTGTGTACATCAGTCATTCCACATTTCATTTTTAGGTCTGTACCATCTCTGGCCCTCTCCATTTGCCCTTCCTTATTGGAATATATAAGCTCTGCCATCTATTGACTTGTCAAACTGTAGCCACTCTTTGGAAGATATCACCTGCTTCTTAGATGAGCCTAGTAGCAAGTGTTCTGTACTTCTCTCATTGCATTTTTTCCACACTACTGAAATTACAAATATGTCTTGCCGTTGAATTGACTATTTCAGGAGGAACTTGTTCATTACTTTCTTTCTGATGCATAGTAGAGATTTAATAAATATATGTTGAATGCATGAATGAATGAAAGTCCAGAATAGAATTATACCAATTATTTTCTTAATTCAGCTGTTTTTTTCCTTTTTCTATCATTACCCTAGTCCAAGTCACTGTCCTTCTCTCAGATCTAGGCTATCACCTCCCCTCTTATTCCATTCTTGTTTTGCTACAGTCTGTTCTTCCATAGTCCCCAGAACAACTCTGTGTAAGAGCTGGCCAGATTCCAGTCTTTAGTTTCTAAACCTGTTGCCTCTTTTTTCCTTCAGAATTTAGTCTTCTTTCCTTCACACAACCTTTCACAGCCTGTGTGCCATGCCCTGATTGGACTTTGCTTTCATCTTGTGCCACACTTCCCTCATTGTGCTCTGCTATGGCGACCTCATTTTTATCCCCCAGTGCAGGAAGAGACCTCTTCCAGGTAGTTCCCTTGTTCAGGACTTTTTTTTCCTGAAGACACCTCCCCAGTTACTGAGCATTCGCTTTCTCATTTCACTCAGACTTTAGGTCTTTCCTCTTTCATCCACTCCCCCTGCTGTAATTTTATAATAATGTTTATCCCTCTCTGCCTTAGCATAGTATCCTTTGTTCACGTGTGTATTTATCTTATGTCTTTCCTTATAATGTAATCTTCATGAAATCAAGGGTTTTGCTTTGTCTATGCTGTAGCAACTAGTAAGCACCTAGCACCTAGTAAGCAGTCAGTAAATGCTGGTTAAGTGAATAAGTGACATGTGATTTCAATCATCAGGAACTGGAATTCTCAGTCATCTGATTTAACGCCTACTCTCTTGATTACACAAGTACTGAGAATTCTTCTCATCTTTTAATTTATAATTAGTTTGCATATTTTTGTTCATCCCTTATTTCTGAATTCAAATAATTTCTCCTTTACCTGGTCCTTTATGATAATTTAAGCTAGAGAATTAAAAGTTTTCTAATGTATATGGGAAAAATATGAAAATTTTAATTTTGTTTATCAACTTTGTAAATAACAGTAAAAGTTGGAATTAAGTAACTTGTTTTTAGATTACAGGGTACAATAGGTACCCTAGAAACATTCACTGTAAAGTTTTATGAGAATAAAGTTAAGTTTCAGTATGTTCATGTTATACTGGAATTAGTTCATCATAAGTCACTGACACATTTAAAGAAATTCAAGTGAAATATTTTCTAACATGACCTCAGTTTTCATGAGGAGGAGTACCTTCAAAATAAGTTCATGTTTCAACACTATGTGTTTTCAGTGGATGGTGGTGGGTGTGTTGTGGTGACTACAGCTGAAGAGGGAGAGCCTTATCTCCAAAATACTAACCAATGTAAAACAATGGTACTACAATAAAAAATTCATTAAAAAAAAAAATGTTTGCCTGTGTGGGAGTAATGATCAACTGATACTCTCTTTAGATCATTCTATGACAGCGAGTTAGTCTTTTTTAAAAGCATTGGGATTTTGTTTTGGATATTATAGCTCATAGGCAAATGAAAATTATTCGCTTTTATTTCTCTTTGCATACCTTAGCCATGTTCTTCTGTCAACACTTTTAGCGATCTCTTCCATCGTTTTCATTGGTTCCTCCATATTCTTTTTTTTTTTTTTTTAAAGATTTATTTATTTATTCATACAGAACTGGGTACAGGCCAGAGGCTCAGGGGCGGTGAGAGGCTTCACCAGAGACAGAGTGGGGAGCAGAACAGGCAGATCAACGAAGTACACTGCTGAGGGGAGCAGCGGGCGGGTCAGGAGAGGTCTGGCTCGCCATGTGGGTCACCTCCGGGGCAGGCGGGAATTGAACTCATGCGGAAGTGGCTTCAGATTCTCAGTGCTGTGCTTTAACCCGCTGTGCCACCAGGGAGGGCCTCCTCCATATTCTTTTAACCATATTTTACAGAATAGGAAACAAAGTGTAAGAGGGTAAGGAATGCTGAGTTCACATGCTTTGTGAAAAGTGAGTAGCACCTCTTAGTTACTGCTTTATTCTTCCCTTTAATATGATTTTTTCTTATATTTTTTTCACTCCAGTGTATGTTTTTATTTTGCTAATTATATAAAGTGATTTATAGTTACATGCATTTTTAATTTTTGTAAACTATATATATACAGTAGAAGGACTTTTTATGCATAATATTGATTTTATATTTCAGATCTTAACACTTGCCTGTGATGCCTGCAAAAAAGTGACACTGCATGTTCCAGCTGAACTAAAGGCTGAGAAATTTGTTGGTAGAGGTAAGAATCCTCTCAAATATATGCTAAAACCTAATGTGTGATCTTTTAAAATTAATGTAGTTTTCAGAAGAATAATGATAGTATACATAACAGTTAAAACTACCATCATTTGTAATGTATATCATGAATGAAGCAAATAGTGTTTATTGATAAACATAATTATTTGAAGTCTATAAAAAGATTTAGTTTGAAAGTAAAATAATCACTAGTACTTACATTAGATGAAGCCCATGGCATATATTTCTGTGAAAAAGAAGAGTAATATTAAATCTGTCCTTGAATTTAGGATGTTTTTGGATTTTTCTACCTATTGACCTTTTCCCCCACATATTGATTTTTTATCAATTTTTTTTCACAGAACTCAGATGTTTAAGAAAAGATCAAACCAATGAGAACACAGAATATATCTATTTAACAATAGATATAAAAAAGCTCAGTAATATTTTAATATTTTAATGACTGCCTATATAAATTATTCAGATTCTGTTTAACTTCAAGTGATCTCATGTATTACTCTGTAGCTAATTTCAGTCAATAAGTAAAAATTTTGGGGTAAGTGAAAATATCCAAAGCACTTGAGGAAACATATTTTTATTTTAGGATAAATATCTCTTCTTTAAAAGATGTAAGGAATATATGAGAAGTGTTGTATGTTTTTACTTACAACTTAAGTTATCAATATTATTTCATATGTCCTTTTAAAATTGGAAAATTTACAAGTGTTAGTGTAATTAAGTTTTTGGCTCCCCTTCCAAATGCATAGTTTACTACTAAGCCAATATGTTGTTATGCTTATGTTGTTATGCTTTCTGTTACAAATGACTGTCATGTATATTTTTTACAGTTAACCTGAAGGAGTGCTTTAAATCTGCAAATGTAATTCAGTCAAGTGATCCTGATTTCCAAATCTTTGAAGATGGTTCAGTGTATACAACAAAAACTATTCTGCCCTCAGAAAAGAGAGATTTTACCATATTCCTTTCCAGCACTGAGAACCAAGAAGAGAGGAAAATACTTGTCGTTTTAGAACATCAAACAGAGGTATCCTATGAAAATGAAATATAATATTTTCTTCAGGTATAACTAAAATTATCAAGGGAGATCCAGACTTTATGATTCTTGATAGTGGAATCAGAAAGTGTATGAGATAGTTTAACTTGACAAAAGAAAAGACAAAGCTCAATAATGTTCAGTCAGAAAAGGGTTATACAACATAAATTATTATTCCTTTACTTTTTAAAAGATTTATTTATTTATGCATACAGAACTGGGGTAGTGGACAGAGGCACAGGGGTGGTGAGAGAATTTACCAGAGACAGAGTGGGAAGCAGAATAGACAGATTGACAAAAGTACTCTGCGGAGACAGGAGAGGTCTGCTGTGCCATGTGGGTCACCCCCCTGCCCGGGATCGAACTCATGCTGAGGCATCTGTGGCTAGCTTTGTAGTGCTACACTTCAACCTGTTGTGCCACCAGGGAGGGCCCTATTATTTCTTTTTATTTGGGACATAAAATGAGAAATTAGGATCTGTTGAAGCATAAGCATGACAGCTTGAGAGTAGAGACGAAGAAGTGATTCTTGATCTTAATTGTTGATTAGATTACTAAGAAGTTTTGAAGCTTGTTGCTGGAGGTATTAGCAGAATTTGTATTTCTAGGTTGAGACTATTTTAGGTTGAGGTTTGGACTCATACATTCTTGTTAAACTGTGACACTCAAGATAGAAAGCACTTCTATTCAGACACTGGACACTACTCACTGCAGCACTGTGAGAGTTGTCACCATGTTTCTCTCCTCATCTGACACAGATCTCTCTGTTGATCCCCTGACTCTTCCTAGTTGCTGGTGAGTTGAAGATACTTATTCCAAATTTAGAAGGGCACATACTCTAGATAGTTTTTTTGCATATCTCTCCTCCCATTTTTTGCATGGCTATATGCAATTTTTTTTTTTTTTTTACATTTTGCTTCCAGGCTTCCATTTCCATTTATCTTTCTTTGATCTCTCCATCAACTTGTTTTTAAAGGGGATCTGTGTTAACAAACAGTTATTTATTTACTTTCTTTTGTAGTGTTGGCATTTCCTTTGGTTTTCAAGTACTACTTCTCCAGTTAATCCTCATGAGAGAAGAAAACTGTCTCAGAGTCCTAGTATTTTCAACAAAATAGCCATTGATTTTATTTATTTTTTTCTTTCTTTCAAGATAAGTCATCCTAAAGAAAAGGTCCTAAGACGTGCCAAGAGAAGATGGGCTCCTATTCCCTGTTCAATACTGGAAAATTCCTTGGGTCCCTTCCCATACTTTCTTCAACAGGTATAATTCACTTTCTTTCTATCATGAAAATCTGTGGTTTCCACTTTTTTCAATTTTGGTACTGGTAGGTAAATATTTTAAAAAGCTTTGTATTAATATACAAGAAATGTGTATTTTATGTCTGAGTGTATGGGTATAAGTGATTTTATAACTGCTTATAGTTTTTTGAAGTTTGGGTATAAAAGGCCATCTATAAGACTGCCCAACTCTTTTAGTATTCTCAAACTCATGGTACTTTAATGAATTTTCCTCTCAGGAAGTGTATCAGTAGTATAGGCATCATCTAGAAAATTCCAAAGCCATATCCAAATAAAAGACAAAAGTGACTTGAAGGAAAAAGACACAGAAATGTCATTATCAAGCCCACTGTTAAAATCGCACTGGGTCCACATTTTCTCTCTTTTAACATTGAGTGGAAATCCCAGCAAATGTACTTGCCTTCTGCTACCTGTGGCCACTGACACTGGGCCTATGACCTGGGTTTCTTATAGCTCATCAATAAATTTAACGCAACTGAGAGAAGAACGGAGTGAAGTCAAGAAAGAAATTTTAGAAAATAATTGTGTTTGTCATGCTGATATATAGTCAAGATCTTATTAAGAGGATGAAAACAACTTGGGAAAGTTTGACGTTCTGAATCTAGTACCAGAAAAATCACACTTTTCAGGATATTAAGCCATTTTCATTCTCAACTCATTTTCCTCCTGCCTCAGCTCCTTTAATAAAGAAGGTGCTGATAAATAAAAAATAATTTTAAAAAAGTATTTCCAAATTTCTGTCCTGCAGATACTACACTTTAAACCCAGTATCTCAAATATTATGGTTTTAAAAATAAAAATTCAATATGTAAAATTTTGACAAAAGAATATTTCATACTAAGAATGCTTTGTTTTCTAAGACAGGAAAATTGTTAAACATTTTTCCCATATTGACACTGGCTAACCCTTAAAGTTAGCTATTTTGGAAACTGAGACACTACTACATTATTTCCCTCATCCCTTCCCCTTGAAATTTCTTGGTTATCAGGCTTCTTTATTCTGTTGCTGCTTTTTATTCATACATAATAGTAATTAAAGAGGGAGAATATATACTATAATATATTATATAATATATAATAATAAAAATTATTATATAATATATAACAATAAAGATGGCAGTGTAATTTCATAATTATATATGTAAAAGTTTTGCTGAAATAAAAATTTGCTTATTAAGTATATAATACCTACTTTTTAGATTCAATCTGACACAGCACAAAACTACACTATATTCTATTCCATAAGTGGACCTGGAGTTGACCGAGAACCTGTCAACTTATTTTATGTAGAGAAACATACTGGAAATCTGTTTTGTACTCGTCCTGTAGATCGTGAGCAGTATGCATTTTTTGAGGTAAGGTCTAAAATCTATTCATTTTATTAGTAATTATTAAGCCTGACTACTTTGCCTCTCCTCCTTTTTTTGTTTACCCTCTTCTGTTTTCTAAGTTTGCTATCCAGATTCTGACTATGTTTGATAGTACAGACTTGACTTGAAGGACATAATTCTCAGAATAAATGATAGTAGATTTGATTAGATGGTTTTTGATATTATAGATTTAACATTTTTTCAAAAGTAAATTGAATACCACTTAGAAGAGCAGCTATTTCTTTGGCAGAAGAGATCTTTGAACTTCTTAATGGTAAAGAGGGAGATACCAGGCTAATGAAGTTCAAAAGTTAAATCCTCAATGCCTTTGCAACTGGAGAAAATTAACTTGTGATAAGCAGGAGTGTAGACGTGCTTAACTAAAACTATTCAGTCTTTTTATTAATCTGTAACAATTTAGCATTTTATATATATCTATTTTTTACTCTTATGATCTGGTTATTTTCAAATTGATTTTAATTATTTGACATCTGTTTAGGATCAATTAACTATATATCAACAGATAAATCAATTGAGTAGACATGCAAAATTTCAATTATGTATTTAGGTGTAAAATTGCTATTCATGTGGCATTTTTAGTACCTGTAATGTTCTGTGAATTCTATCATGAAAAATGAAATAGAAATTAATATTCTTCATATTATACATGTGACATGTCTATATTCATATATTCACACACATATAATTCATATTATAAAAATAAAAGAAATAAATTGCATGCCATACACACTTTATTTTTGAAAATTTTTTCTAGTTATTTATTTCCTTACATCAATGTTCATTTTTGTACAATATTTTTATTTCTCTCCTCAGGTGTAGTCCCCATAGATCTTCACATGTAATTTAGAGCTATTCATTTGTTCTATTTCTGACTCCTTTCTTTTAAGTAAAAAAAATTCTTATGAAGAAAATTACCTACATATAATTGTCAATATACCTAAAATCTTAATTTGTAGAAAATAATACAATATTCCAGTTAACTACATCTGGGAAATTGGAATCCCAATGAAAAATGCTAAATTAGGGTTTAAAAGATTCAGAAAGTTGTATTTAAAATCCATGTACTTGAAACTTTAGAACAGAAACAAAAAATAATCTTTAAGACAGTCTTGGGAAAATTAAATTCTACTATGTGTATAAACAATAGTACACCAATACTGAGGAAATTGAAAATATCTAATTATATTAGATAATTTTAAACATAAAATGCTGTTGTACACTATGACTTTGGCCTTGTCTTTGGCATTCGCTTACAATAAGAACAACAAAAACAATAACAAATGAAGAGCCTCATACCTCATTGTTGAACAGCTTCCAAATTAAAACTAAAGTGATTTTTAAATCATCTCTTAATAGATTACTTCTGCTTCTATTTTTACTTTGCTTTCTTTATAGCTAACTGCCTTTGCAATAACTCCCGATGGATATACTCCAGAACTTCCATTGCCCCTACTAATCAGAGTTGAGGATGAAAATGATAACCATCCAATTTTTACGGAAACATTGTATACTTTTTCAATTTGCGAAAGCTGCAAAGTCGGTAAGTACCTACCTTAATTACATATACAACTTTAATATACGGACCTTAATAATATGTAGAATCTTAATGTTTCAGTTTATAAATAGATTTTCACTGTGGCCATAGGGAGGCAGCATACCCTACTGGCATGGAACAGCAGACTTGTCCAACAGGCTTCCTGCATGGGATTTTACTCTGTCCTTAGCTAGCTTGGTTCTGTGTCCCTGGGCACGTGTTCTAATTTTGACAAGTCTCAGCTTCCATATTTGCAAAATGGGATACTTACATGCAATATTATTGTGGAGGTTAAGTGAAACCTAATTCATGTGGAATACCAAGCACAGTATCTGAGAAATAGGCAATACTCAATGAATGTTACTTTGTCTTCCCAAGTGAAGTAAATACTTTAAAGATATGCGCCAAAAAAAGCAGGTTTTCACAACTGATGTCTTAGCTTTGAGATCTTTTGATATTCTGCAGTGATTAAATGGTTGACAGAATGAGATCTTTTGATATTCTGCAGTGATTAAATGGTTGACATAATGGTCATTGAGAAAAAGAGATGTTTTCTTAGTCTTAAGAAAAAGGACCATGTTATCTGTGAGTCAGAGTGCAGTATTTGAGTCTTTCAGAGCAGCTCAACTAAACCAAGAATTTTCAGAGAAAACTGACTCATATGATCGATTTAACTATAAACTTATAAATAGAAAAAAGGTTAAAGAAAATTAGAATTCCTTGGCCATTGAGCTATCTTAACTACACTTATAAAATTATATATTATATAGGGTAACTATGGATATGATGATGAGATTTCAAATTAGAACATTGGGATCCTTGAAAGATAGCAAAATTTGCAAATTTACAACACTGTTTACTGTGATATTTGTTGGAGTCATTCAAAGCATTTTGAATGGAGAAATAAAGTGAAAATGTAAACATTTTGAAAATTAAAGAAGATGTTTTCAATATATAGGAACCATCGTGGGACAAGTACATGCGACTGACAAAGATGAGCCAGACACTATGCACACACGTCTAAAATACACCATTATGGAGCAGTTACCAGCATCACCCACCCTGTTTTCTATGCATCCATCCACAGGTGTGATCACCTTGTCATCATCCCAGCTAGACAGAGAGGTAAGATAAATATTAATAATAAACTTGGTTATCACATTACTGTTAATTAATGAACTTGGTTATCCCTGTTTATGTATCACCTATTCATGTGTTTTTGAAAAGCATTTTGTGAATCTATTTTTAGAAAAATTATTATTTTAAGTGTGTTAATAGAGATCATTAAATGTACAGTGTGTTAATTTTGAAAAGCTAGTTCATTGTCTCCTGAATAGTATGTTTTATCAAATTAGACTTTCTAAAATAAGCATATTTGTAATATTAACAAAAAGAAATGCCAACTATGAAAAGTGAAGCTTTTAGAAATATGCAGAATTTTTTTTTCTGCAGATAACAATGCTTTCCCCTCTCTTTCTGCATCGCCCTTTTCTCAATAATTTCATATACATTGCTGGCTTACCATTTTCAATTGATTTGTAGAAATATTTATTGAAGTATTTCACAGGTACCTAAGATGCAGTGCTTATAAAATGGAATACTCTTTTCTTCTAAACTGCTCTTTCCCATGTTTCCCATGACTCCTATTAGTAACTTTTCTGTTACTTCGGATTCATATTCCCATTCCTCTTGCCCTCTAGACCAAATCACTCTCCAGAAAGCATGTTGATAGTCCCTCCACAATTTTCTTACATAGAATATTGGCTACTGAACATATGTGGACACTGACATATAGTAGTTATTTTGTCAGTTCCCTAGCACCAACTTAGGTTAGTAGTTCTACATATTATGTAGATTCTTCATGGAATTTATGTGCCCAGGAAAAGCAGATTAGAAACCCAATCACCTCTTATCAGCAACACTTGGATAGATCCTTCTATAAATCAGGTGAAAACATTGATTAGTGAAGGGATCTTGGGGAGCTTTGATCCAAGAGTGTTGTGCAGCTACCTCTTGATTACAGGATTCCAGGGTTTTTGTTGTTGTTGCTTTCAGACCTTTAAATAGAAGGGGTCTACCTGAAGAGGCCACAAGTTAATATTAAGAACCACTGAGCATCACTTTCTGGTTTCATCAGCCAGTTGGTTATTTCCAATAAATCATAGTTCACTTTGGTTATTCTAGTATATTAGGATGAGGTTTTACATTTTTAATAAAATAAGGCCATTATTTTTCAACTCTATATATGCGATGGATTATAAGGGAAGAGTGAATTAGGAAAATTATGTTGGGAAAAAACTCAGAGATTGAGGGAAATTTCAGTTATATAGATACTACATGAAGACAAGAGAGTTGAAGAGGTGATGGAATAAAGAGAGAAGGTAACTTTGTTAAAGAATGGCGAACACTGTGGTTAAAAGTTTGGGATATCTTTCATCTATTTTGTGTTACAATAAAAGGTGAATTAGACTGAAAGGTATTATTATCATTTTATAAAAAAGGAAGAGAATTTTTCAAGTACCTGAGATTACATTTGTTAATTTGAAGTTGGAAAGAGAGCCCAAGTCTGTTAGCCCAGAAGGCACTATCATTAGTGCCTTTATAATCCTTCTATAATTACTTTTGGTAAATAAAGCCATTATGACAAGAATTGCATTGTCTTAGTTAGTAATGAGTCTTTTGTAATCTCTCATGAATGGAAAGTGGTAAGAGTTGGATTCTGTTTTACATGGAGAGAAAAATTACGTAGCCCAGTCTTTGTTTTCATGTTACTTTAATGATTTTATTTTTTAGTAAATGGAAAGTAAATATTTAAACCTTGTTATTTTACATAAGGATATTTCAATTTATTGTTTTATTACAAGACTGATTTTTTTATAGAGCACAAAAATGTACATTGGCTAGGAGAAAGAACTCAATCAAAATTAATTATTAAGTAATTTTAAACCTACTATGGCTATGGTTTTACTTTCTATGAGTAAAGTTAAAAAGCAATTCCATATTCTAGGAGTGGCACTAAGTTTTAGAAACTACTCTGTTTTTACACAGCAATTGAAAATTATTAGTGTGAGTACTTTTCTTACTACCTGAAAGTTGTGAAATTCAATACTGTACCTCTTAAATTGTTAATGCAGCAAACATTAGAGTGTTAATTAACTTTTCTTTAATAATGCTGCTTTCACTAATTAATTAAATTCTTACTTTCATTTCAGTTAATTGATCGATACCAATTGAAAATAAAAGTACAAGACATGGATGGTCAATATTTTGGCTTGTTTACCACTTCAACTTGTGTCATTCAAGTTGATGATATGAATGACAACTTGCCAGTGTTTACCCAGACTTCTGTAAGTGTATGCTATTAAAAAAGAAAAATATACAACCTGCTATTGACTGCTAAAGATGTACACCTCTTCCAGTGCCTCATAATTTCATATGAAATATTCCAGATCACATGACAGTAGTTTGTACTTAAGAGTTAAAGAATGTAAACATAGTACTTTGGAAATTAGAATAATCGGGTTACTTCTCTTAGGGCATTTTTGTAAAAATTACTAATTAAACTCTTTATTATTTTAGTATGTGACATCAGTGGAAGAAAATACAGTTGATGTAGAAATCTTACGTGTTACTGTTGAGGATAAGGACTTGATTAATACTGCTAATTGGAGAGCTAATTATACCATTTTAAAGGGTAATGAAAATGGAAATTTTAAAATTGTAACTGATCCCAACACCAATGAAGGAGTTCTTTGTGTGGTTAAGGTAAGCACAAATTAGTATATTAGTAGCTTATAATATTATAGATTAATATACTGAAGTTAATGAAAAGGTCATTCTGGTTAAAGTAGATATAAAACATATGTGTAGATCTATCTATCTATATATATATGTAGAGAGAGAGAGATAAATGTAAATGCACTGTTCATATATATAATAGGATGGGTATATATATTTGAGGAGCCTTTTATGAGGAGATGGCTTAGAAATATCACATATGTATTTGGTTAATATAATACATTATTTCCCTTGTAACCAACATCTCTCTCTCTCTTTTTAAAATATTTATTTTATTTATTTATGCATACAAGAGCTGGGTTGTAGCCTAGAATATGGAGTCGGAGGGGTGAGATGGTTAACCAGAGACAGAGTGGGGAGTAGAAAAGGCAGATTGGCTGAAGTACACTGCTGAGGGGAGCAGCGGGTAAGACAGGAGAGGTCTGTTGTGCCAAGACAGGAGAGGTCTGTTGTGCCATGTGAGTCACCTCCTGGCCAGGGATTAAACTTGTGCTGCAGTTGCATAGTCCTAAGACTTAACCCTTTGCACCACCAGAGAGACCTGCATCCAATATCTTTTAACAGTTCAGATACTAGCACAACTATGCTGACAGTGGAACACTGCCAATCATTCCTAGCCTGTTTTTTCTGTAGCTGGGTCAAGAGCTCCCACTTATTTACTGATTATCCCAAATGATGATTAGATCCATAGGCACACTGGTTACAGATCTACTCACCTGTATCTTATATAAATTATACCTTAGCTTCTTGGTTCAGCATGGAAATCTCAACCATTCAAAATGTAAATATTACTCACACCTCTCTTTAAGACTATTCTGTAGCATCTTAGAATTCCCTGACAATTCAGGAGCCAAAGATCAGCCCATAGAATCATATGAGCTCCTTTGATTTTGGACAAAGTCTTAGTATTATTTCTGCTGCATCTTTTCCTACAACATGGTTCTGTCATGGGGCTATGGACTATTCCTTTTGTACATATTCATTAGGAGTATGGATCAAAAAGATAGATTCTTTTTATTAAAAATGTTGAAAATTAGCTGCAATTTGTTAGTTAATCTCCATTTCAAAAATAATAAAGAAATGTCCTTTAAATACTATGTCTGTCCTTCATCCAGCTCCTGCCCTAACCCTTGGTCTTTTAAGTAGGAAATTTATATTTGAGAAGTTTAAAATCTGATCCAATTAACACGGCTAAATATTAAATATCTCAATCTGATTTTCAACACTTGTTTTTGTAGCCGCTGAATTATGAAGAAAAACAACAGGTGATCCTGCAAATTGGGGTAGTTAACGAAGCTCCATATTCTAAAGACTCCACCTCCAAATCAGCCATGAGCACAGCGGCAGTTACTGTTAATGTAAAAAATCAGGATGAGGGCCCAGAGTGCAGTCCTTCAGTCCAAGTCATTCGAATTAATGAAAATGCACCCGTGGGAACCCAGAGCAATGGCTATAAAGCCTATGACCCAGAAACAAAAAGTAGCAGTGGCATAAAGTATGTATAATTTTCACTTATTTAACTCCATATTTGTTATTTTTTTAAAATTTGTAACTAATTTTGAAGCTAGTATGATAATTTGACTTGTGATGCATTTATTTATTTTTTACTTCATCATTATTAACAGGTATAAGAAAGTAAGTGACCCCAAAGGATGGGTGACAGTTGATGAAAACACAGGGACAATAAGGATTTTCAGAAGCCTGGATCGAGAGGCAGAGACCATCAAAAATGGCATCTATAATATTACAGTCCTGGCATCAGACAACAGTAAGAACTTTGTTTGAAACCAGCTATATACTTCCAATTTAGATATCTTCAGTTTTTAAACCAGTAGCACCCATTTGTAAGCTGGGTATAATCTCAGCTTTTTTTTTTTTTTTTCCAGAATGACATAGTTGAGAGATTTGTTGATTTCTGCTTTTTTATAGCACCGTCAGTTTGAGATGACACTCTCTTCTCTTCCCCTTTTAAAAATCAGTCAAAACTCAGGCCCTCCCAGGTAGCACAGTGGGTTAAAGCAAAGCACTATTAAGCTCTCTGCAGCCACTGCAGCATGAGTTCAATCCCCGACCAGGGAGGTGACCCACATGGTGTGGCAGACCTCTCCTGCTGCCTGCTGCTCCCTGCAGCAGTGTATTTCAGTCTATCTGCCTGTTCTGCTTCCCACTCTGACTGGTGAATCCTCCCACCTGCTGCACCTCTGGCTTGTACCCCAGTTCCTGTATGCATAAATAAATAAGTCTTTAAACAGGTAGTAAAAACTTACCTCTATAAAGTTTCTATGTCATATTGCAGATACTTAGCAATAAATGGCATTATAAATGGCAGTTATAATCTGTATAGTGGATATGAAAATGATGTTTTTCCTTTAACATTCCCAAAAGACTTAATCTGACTGTTCTTGCCACTTTCATTTATGTTCATGTGCTTAATAAATATTTAAATTATTTTTCAATGTGTAATTGTCTAATGATTACTCAAAAAAATCAACTGTTGTATTTTCTCATCTCTTTCTCCAGTTGGGAGATCATGTACTGGGACACTGGGAATTATACTTGAAGATGTGAATGATAATGGTCCATTCATACCTAAAGACAGAGTGGTAATCTGCAAACCTGTCATGTCATCCACGGAGATTGTTGCTGTTGATCCAGATGACCCCATAAATGGTCCACCTTTTAACTTCGACTTGGATGGTGTTTCTAATTCAGACAGCCCAAGAAAATGGAGACTGACAAAAATTAATGGTATATATTTCTAAATATTATTTTGTCTCTTTCAGTATCATTGTATCTAAAATATCTATTTTTTTCCTGAAGATTAATTTGCTTTATGGAAACCACAAGTGAAGGAAGGCGAATTCCTCAGTTTTTGGTGTGGTTCTGTCTACTGCTTATCTCTAACCAGTCCATGTAGTTGCTACATGGATTTTCATCATCCTTCTGTCTGTCTGTCTGTCTGTCTCTCTCTCTCTCTCTCTCTCACACACACACACACACACACACACAAACACACACATCTTCTTAGACTAGATCTAAAATAATCACTTCCTGACTTATTTACCTCCCACCTACATAATATTTTTCCTTAGGCCATAAAGTAATATCCATCAGTTGTAAATGTCCCAGAAGTAGACAATGTCTCAGGCAGAATGTATAATAAAGAGTTCGCTTGGTGTGAATAACTGTGAAAGGAAGAGAAATGATTGGGCAAAAAGAAAAGACAAAATGTAACTCAGGCCAAAGAACAGCCAGTAACCGGATGGAAGTCTGAACTAAATGGTGCATCACAGTTACCCCAGGACCAGCCACTGCTCCATCAGTGGAAGGCTGCCTGAGAGAGGTAACTTTGGCAGGAAGGCCCGATTCTAGAAGGTGCTGATAATCTTCTAAGCCGGTGGCCAATGAAACATTGACCGCAGAGCGATGTGGGGGGTATCATAGTGTCCTCCGCCCCCTCCTTTCTTTCTACCAGTGCAATAGTTTCTCATTATTTCTTGTCAGTTATTTTCTTGGCATTCTGCTCCAATCCCTAGTCTCCTTATGAGCTTACCCAGGATGGGCTCTATGGTGACAAGAATAGCAAGGGAAAGGAATCTGTCTCCATACCAGCACCATGCCACTCCCTACCATAACTCTAAACTTTTTAGCATATTCTCTGCCTCTGAAGGCACTACCAAGAGCCACAGACACGATGCCTAGTCTCCCTGGACTACTACATCATGAGTCGGGATCCACAGTAAATACAATGGATTTTGCCTTTAAAATATCCTGATTAAGTATCAGTTTAATACTATGGCAAGTGAAAAACAAAGGTCGTGAAAGAAGGGAAAGGTAGGAAGGAAAGGGGAAGAAAAGCAGGGACTTATAGACATAGGGCAGCAAAGGCCTAGAACCCAGCTCTGTGAACTGAGACAATTCTCATTTTTTAAAATATGAATATTCGGCCCTCCCTGGTGGTGCAGCAGATTAAAGCACAGCATTAAGAAGCTAAAACCACTTCCACATGAGTTCGATATTCGCTTGCCCTGGAGGTGACCACATGGCATTGCAGACCTCTCCTGGCCCGCCCGCTGCTCCCCTCAGCAGTGTACTTCCATGAACTGCCTTTTCTGCTCCCGACTCTGTCTCTGGTGAAGCCTCTCACCGCCCCTGAGCCTCTGGCCTGTACCCCAGTTCTGTATGCACAAATAAATCAATCTTTAAAAAAAATATGAATATACAAGCATGTTGGTGAGTGTGTGTAAATGCTTTCAAGGTTTATCAACCATTATTTCTTGGCAAGAGCTGAGAGTTTGTCCTTTTTTTAGTTATTTGATGCTACTGCATTTCTTTTTTAAATAGTTCTATTTTTCTAAATTTCTAAATTCAATTTTTTCTAAATGAAACACGGGAAGGATTATGTCAATCAAAATTTTGTTATTGTAAAAGTTTACTATATGTGAAATGAGTCAAAATCCTGGGAAACATGAAATCAAGAAGAATGTATCCCAAAGAGCCTTTGAAATCAGATAGACTCAGTTATTTTAATGTAAATCTGATCATTCTATTTATACTCTTTGGACATAATTTAACTTGTGTAAAGTGGGATTCTTTGGGGAAGTCAAGGAGATAATTAGAGCATTATACCAGGGCACAGTGTCAATCATAAATTTTGATTTTATAAGTCTGATTATTATTTCTTACAGAATAGACTTAGCAATTTAACCATGTTTTCTTTTTAAAATTGAGTTAAAGCAATTATGTTTTTAGCCAAATATTTAAATTTATAGTTAGCGTTTCAGACACTAGAAAAAAAATGAACATGTAACTTCAGGTTAAATAGGGAAGCATGGGCAAGAGGAGCCTATATTCAGAGTAGAATTATATCTTTGATTTTGAATCCAAGACTGCATTGGATTTGGATTGGATATGGTGTGTTTACCTCTGATCAAAAAAAAACTATGTGAAAACTGAAAAATATAAAGTTAGTCCCAGAATCTGATAGGACCATGACATCAAGTTCTGGCATCATGACTAGGACTATAATAAGTTCAACGTCAGTGATGTTTTCAGGATTAGTATATGATAATAAATAAAAAGTATTTCTCTTGGTTTGGCACATACACGAAAATAAAGAGAAGCATCTAGAATTTTTTTCCATTAAATTCTGATACTACTCATGATGAAACATGTATAAAATATGTACACTTTATATTAAAAAGTAAGATGTGATAAATGAGCTATAGTTAATGGTCAGATAAACTATTGCAAACATCAAAATGTCTTTTTTTAAGAGAATGTAACCCTTATGTACAAATCCTTATTTGCAGTATGTTTGTAATACATCTAGATCAGAGCCATTCACACTCATTACTATCTGTAGCAGTTGTGAATTCCATCAGGAATGTCAATAGGCGGCAGATTGTGGGAAGTGCCTGACCCAGAATTGAATGCTCAGGTGAAATTAATGACATATAATACTTGGTTTAATTTTTTTTTTTTTCAGACACAGCAGCACGCCTTTCCTGCCTGAGTGACCTTCCATTTGGAACATACCCAGTACCTATCAGAGTCACAGATAGACATGGCCTGTCACGTGTCACTCCTGTACATGTTATATTGTGTGACTGTGTTACGGAAAATGACTGCATATCGACAATAGGTTCGAGAACTGGCAGTGGAGAAATAAAACTTGGAAAGTGGGCCATCCTTGCCATCTTGTTGGGCATAGCATTACTATTTTGTAAGTCATTTCATGAATTCAAATAATGGCCCTAAAAATAACTTTCAAGACATAGTCCTAGAATTAACACTTATCCATTGCAGTTCATTTAGATACACTGTATTTATAATATCATACATACTCACTATAACTCTAGAGATGTCTCAGCATAGTGCTGAAAAGCAATGTAGAAATATAGCAGTGAGCATGTGTCTGTGGCACTCTGGCTAGTGTGAACTGCTATGCCTTATACCACTTTGACACATGCTGTCATGTTTACATTTTTTGGAAGCTGTCTTTGTATTAATTACTTTAAGGTGATAGCTTCACATTGTTTTGTGATAAACTGAGTTCAACTTTCTCATCCTCCAGGTATACTATTTACCATAGTCTGTGGGGTGACTAGGGCATCTGAAAAGCCAAAAGTATTTCCTGATGATATAGCCCAGCAGAACCTCATTGTGTCAAACACTGAAGCTCCTGGCGATGACAAACTTGTAAGTAGTTTGTTTTTGTAAAATACTGGAAAGAATAAATTGTTTTAGCCAACTATGCATGTCTTTCAAGAACATTCTGAGTTCAGGTGATATATGTATCAATATGTTTTCAGTCCTGAGGAACGGATGACGTGGCAGATTACCATGGTGACATAAAAATGTGGCCACAATTTAGCCACATAGTATAACTTACTAGTAAAATTCCTTTTGCAGGTCATTATTACTTTCTAGTTCAAATGTTTCATGATTTCAACCTTAAATACATTCCTTTTTATATATTGAAACTGTTCTTTGTGCTACAAAAATGTTGCATTTAATTGTTCACAGATCATCAACATAATTGCTTTAAATTTTTTTCTAGCAACAGCAATAAAATGACTTCAAGCTTTGATGAGTGTGGGAAGAACTTTAATGAAGTCTTTCTGGCTCATATGTGGTTTAGAAAAAAGCCTGAGTCAAATATATGGAACAGTAATGCTAACAAATGGCTATATTGCCCCAACTTTGATTTCTAGCCCATGTGTAGATGAGGAACAGGTGAATACCCTGTGAAAAACATAATCCATGATTAGGGCAGTAAACATTTAGATAAACAAAAGGATGTTGGCCTCTAGGAAGAAACTATAAAAAAGAAAAATAATTTCCCTTAAAACCACATCATAGAAAACTAGGGGCTAAAGTTTTGGCATTCAAATTTTCCCTCCTTGATTTACTTTTATTTATTTATGTTGCCAGGATTTATTATTTCAGCTAAAGATTTTGTGCAATTTTATTTCTATTTTTTTTATTTAGCTTTATTTAGTTGGACATTAAATAAAAATACCAATCTTATTCTATCCCTGCTCTAGTCTGGTGAAGGGAAAGAATTTAAAGCAAGCAGAGTAAATGTAGGGGAGGCCAGGGCATTGCAATCCTGATTTTGAGATGCTGGAAGGATGTGACAAATAAAATTATACCATATTCCAAGAAGGTGTTAAAGCTTAGTAATTTTAAATTGCATTTCTGGTTTGATTCAGACCACTTGATTTACACAATTTACTTAGTACACCGGATATCTTGAACTATAAGAGGTATTGTGGGTGCATAGTTAGGTACTCAGGATTGCGAAGATGCATTTAGTTCCTGATCTCAGAGAACTTATCACCTACTCAGAAATCCATGGCATTAAATGCATGGTGTTGTTCCTTTCTTATTTCCCCCCCCCCCATGCCTCTTTCTCCCTCATTGTCTCCAACACAAACTTTTTCATTTCAGTATTCCACAAATGACTTCACATGTGCATCTCATGGGGCTGCATGCAACTCTACTCATGCAATTTGTGGCCAGGTGGGAGCAGGAGTGAAAAATGGAGGGCAGGAGAACATTGAGATGGACAGAGGGCCACACCAGACTCTAGAATGCAACCAAATGAGTGGGCATCACCACACCCTGGATTCCTGCAGAGGTGGACAGTACACCCTGGACCCCTGCAGGGGAGGTGGACAGCAGACCCTGGACCCCTGCAGGGGAGGACAAGTGGAGGTGGACCAGTGCAGACACGCCTATACCGAGTGGCATAGTTTCACGCAGCCCCGTCTCGGCGAAGTGAGTTCCCCTAAGTGTCTTCAAGCTCTATTTTTATTTCTTCTCAACTTTCTAAATGATTACAAACTGATCTTTATTTTCAATTTTTACAAATATACTAATTGGGAAGTTACTTTGTCCTAATTTTGATATGTTCAGATACTAAGTGGATGCTTTTTTCCCCCCTCATATTGTAATTGTTTTTAATTCTTATTGCAATGTGTGACCCTATTTACATATTTTCCATGACTTTGTTTTGATAGTTCCCACCCGACAAGTTATATCTTGGAAACCAAAAGTGTGGGGCCAGGCACTTCCAGCCTGCACAACTACATTGCCTGTTTGGAAAGACCTGAATCCACAATGATTTGGGTTCCATGTCCTGGGTGCATCATACTTTAGCCATAACTTGGAAAGGGAAAAGATGATTACTTAAAAGAAACACTTGTATACTTGCTGCCACATATGTGACTTTTGGGAACATGCTAAGTGATGCATTTATAGTGTGATTTGTGATACAGACCAATCATGTACCATTTTTTATATGTAGGAATCCATTAGAGGACACACTCTGATTAAAAATTAAACAATGAAAGGTAAATCAAAGCCATTATTTTTATGTTGGTAATTTCTGGTGCTTAAAATAGTAAGAATAAACCATGCTGTGTCTGTCCTTTCCACAGAAGGTGAAACTCTGCAACCAGGATGTAAAACACCAGCACGCTCAAGACTACGTCCTGACCTACACCTACGAAGGGAAAGGGTCGCTGGCTGGTTCTGTAGGTTGCTGCAGTGAACGACAAGAAGAAGAGGAGCTTGAATTTTTGAATCATTTGGAACCTAAATTTAGGACATTAGCAGAAACATGCATAAAAAGATGAATATGTTCCAGTAAGCTACGAAAACCAGTGGCTTTTTCAACTTTTGTTTTGTTCAAATCACACAAAACATTTGTTTTGTTTCAGCAAAACTTTTTGTTTTGTTTTCATGATAAGCCAGGATTTTTAAAGTCTAGAAGAAGTTATATTTAGGCCTCTCCAGCCTTTCTTTTGATGGGATCTCTTTTGCCAAATGCACATTTAGTGGCAGAGTACATGCCCGAATTTCCTAAGATTTACATAGTTTTCACTTATTTGTATTCCACTCAAGAAGACCTACAAATAAAAATAGGAGGAAGTTTGCATTACTGTTTACATTTGGGGAAATGATAATAGCCAATTTATAGTGCAGGAAGCTATTGATATAATTAATTTAAGTTTATAGCACTACTTGAAGCACAACCTAATAGAAAATTATAGAGACCTTGTGTTCACATTATCTCAAGTTACCTAATTAATTGATTGTGTGTTGCTTGAAATCTGTTCTCTTCACCTTCCTAAAGTTTATATATCTTGTCATGTTGTTTTATTCTTATAACATGACCTTTCTACATAATGCAAAGGAATCCCAGCCAGCACTGACTGTTATTACAATAATTTTGCTGGAGTTTAGTTTCTAGCTTATATTTTTTATGAAGTCCTGTACTGAATTTTCATATCCTGTGTTACCTACCTTATCAGTTAAAGTTAAGGTTAAAAATGCTTTGAGAATGTTATTTTTCCCTGAAAGGTTTTGGTTTTCAGCATCTCCCACTTTCTTTCCCTCTGTTTCTCCTCCTTTACTCCTCTCCCCTCTTCTTCCCACCACCCTTTCCCTCTCTTTATTTCTGTACTTTTCATTCTTAACATTCCTACTTAGATTGAAAATCTAAGTATCTTTAGATTGTTTTAGATGATAGAAAGCAGAACTAGATATTTTAGATAATATTTAGTTATCTCTCTCTTTTTTTTCCCATAAATTGAGTTATTCTTTTTTGTCTTATGTAAGTGTATGTATACTTGGATTTTCTTAAAAGCAGTATAATGTTCACTTTATTGCTTCAGCGATCTTGATGATATCCATTATTGCTTCAACAAAGAACCTTAAGTTGTGCAGTGGAAACTAGAAATATGTCGTGCTTTTATTAGGTACCATAGTCTATGTTAATGAAAGGAATAGTGTGATTAAAATTGGGATGTGGACATTGAATACATTTAAAGATTATGTCTTTAATGTAAGGATGCAATTTATAAATGCAAAATAATGATGGTTTTTGAAATAAGCTTCAAATACTGGGATTGTGGAAACTTGCTGGGAAAAGTAATTTCTAACTGTCTAGGTGAGATGGCTAGTATATCTTTTTGTTTATAAAGTTATTTTTTAATAAGTAGATATTTTTGAGATTATAGTTTTTTTAACAACTATAGGAGTGGGTCAAATTCTTTAAAATTTGAAACAATAAAAAATGAACTTAAATTTAACAGTCAGCCCAATTCCAGACCATATTTCACAACTTAATTCAGTCAATGAATATTCTATGTATACTAACCAGGTGGACATTAAAATTGTATTTCTCCATTTGTACTTGTTAGGTGTGCCTACCTTGAATTCATAGGTTGACTTTAAATAATTATTTTTAAGGATTAACATTAGGTTATTATTTAGGAAACAGTTATGTTATTTTCATAACTGCTCAGTCAAAAATACTATTTCTCCAAGTTATTTGTCATAATGAACAGATTTTTTTTTTAACAAGTTACAAGTCATTTGAAAAGTTTGATATTTTTAAATCATGTGCCTGATATGAACGTTTGGGACTGCATTTTTCTTAGAGAACTGAATCTCTTCCTTAGGTTCTTGTTCTACATTTTAAAAAATTTTACAGCTTGATTTGGAGAGTATGTTGGTCCATTTGTTTTCACATTTATATAATTTTACTATTCTAAAGACTGATGCTATATTTGAGAATTCACATAATTTCTGTGTTTGGGTTTGTTTTTTTTTTCTCCTTAAGATGGGGAATAATAGTAGAACATCTTTCCTAACATGGCTGTAAGATATTGAATAAAAAATGGTTTTGAAGAATAAAAGACATACAGAGTGGTAACCTAAAAGTCCTGATTATATTATGATTTCAATTAAATCACTTGTATAAACCCCTTTTTACTATCAAGAACTACCTCAGGAAATAAGATCTTAGAACTTGTGGTTGTTTGACTTTAGAGTGTTTGCCATTTGAGAATAATGATGAGATCTTCATAACAATGGGATCTTCTAAAATCAAAGGCAAAGAGCTTATATTGCAGAAATTGTTGAAGCATTTACTGGCATTGCCTATGAAATAATATGAAACTTCTTGGTTCAAAGTAACTGCAAAGCAGTATAGCCACATCTTAAATGGGCACAGGTCTTAATGTCCTATAAAAATATGTGCTTATGATTCCTCCCTTCCTTAGCTTCTCTCCTACCTGTTTTGCCAGGGATCGCTTGTCTTAGAAACAAGCTGTCACTTGCCTGAAAGTTTAAGGCTTTTTTCAGTCACCATGGTGACCCTAAATCCAGACTTCAGAGAGAGTGCCTTGATGTAAATCCCAGCTTCACCCATACTTTCAGTGGAGGCTAGAGATGTCACTTTGAGTCTAGTTTCCTCACTCACATAACCTGTGTTTAGGGAATTGGAGGAATGTATTCATAGTTTTTATTGTCATTTAATTCATGAAAAGAGTTGGCACTTACTATCCATTAGTTGTTACTAACATAGAAAAGATGCCTGAGTGGGAAATAATCAGAGCTTCAGTCTCCATTCTGCTTTACAACCAACATCTTCCCATTCATTTCCCCCAAAGTCTTCCCTGTGTTTGACCTGTGATGACCTTTGGGAATTTCAAAATTCAAAATAGTTTTCAAGTCTCTCTTGGTGTTCAGGAGTTACCCCCAGCCCCCAAATCAATGTGATAAATCTTGCAACTTAAGTGAAAAGCAAAGAAAGTTTATCAGCCATAATCTTAGGGATTTCCTCTAAGAGTGGGAGAAACTTCAACAGGAGAGAGGTAGTGGGAACTTGCTATTAGTTTCATGTATTCTATATTTGGGATATATATCTCTGTAATCATTTTCTGCTTTATTCCCACCCTCCCCCCCCACATCTAAAGGCTGCTTTTTCTCTTTGTTCCAAAATCTGTTGCATAAAATCTTACTTTAACTTTGTTTTCTTCTTTAATCTCCATCTCCAGCCTTTTCTTGGTCTCCAGGTTGAAGTCTTTGACCCTAGATTTTCCCCTGTTTGGCACCTTAGGCATTTATGTCTTGAGAATAAAATGCTTTCCTTCTTTGTGCTCAGAAGGAACATATTTTCAATCTTCTTGAATAAAGGAAGCTCCAAAAAAGTAAATTAAACTTTATATAGAGATATAGCTTTTGTTGCCTTTGCTGCAAAACTTCTGTTATCCTTCTAGTACTTGAGTCTCATGTAAAAACAATCATGGAGTTCTTTTGGGTTTCCTCTTTCTAATTACTTAGGCTTAAAGCTGAGAATCCTTTATTACTCTTGCTCGTATAGCACATGTAATTATTGCCCCAACATGCCAAATCTTATGAGAAATTTAAACACAATTTTATTTATTTATTTACTAGATGAGCGTTTACTGCCTTCCCAGAATTGCCATTTAAGGCCTTCCTCTTACAGACTGTGCTGGTATGAGATTCATGAGGTGAATCAACTACTCTACCTGCCCACACAAGTCAGTACAAGTCATTGTGAGTGGCTGTGAGTGTGGAATAGTAGCATTTTAAAAAATTACAAGTTAAATCGTTTAAATTCAAGCATGCTACTTTACTCTCCTTTGGCATAGATGTGACATAGATTCTGCACTGAGTTACTTACTTTTCTAACATAGAGGTATTGACTGCATTGTACAACAAATGTTTGCAATCACAACATAATATAAGAAAGTGAGGTGGTGAGATTTTGGAATCCCTTATTCCATGGCTGTACTACGCTGAATAAGAACTTATTAATAAAGGTTATTATCCATCTTCTTCACCACTGCATGCCCAGCTCATACAAGAGTAGACATTCAGTATATCTACTAGGTATCTGGTACTTGATTAATGCCTAAAGAGCCATTCTTTCTTCTATCATGGAACATGATATCTTTTGGCTAATGTGAAAGTCATATTTGTGATCATCATCTCATTATTAACATGTTCCAACACTGCAGTGGAAATAATTGTTGCTAAAGAAGTATTTGCTAATACCTTAAATAAAAGCAATGGACCTTTACTAATGTTTTAGGAATTTAAGAAATGATTCTTATGGATTTCCCAAAGCCAAAGTAATTATTTATAAATGGTTGAAAGTCAAGTCTTTACTCATGAAGTATACGAAGGAGCCAGAAGGAAGGAAGGCGGTGCAGAGCTGAAGCTTCCTTTGAGATAGAACAGAACATTCTGTACCAGGACACCATGAGGTTCAAGTATGCACTGAGAAAGGAGGAAATCTGGTGAAGACAAGAGGGAAGGAAAAGAAATGTGCAGCTATGAGGTTATGGATATTTTCTTCTGTGAGATGAAAATTTCTCAGAGAACATATAGAATATGATAGCCTCTGCTCAACTTGCAAGGAAAAGATCTATCTAGGTAATAGAGGGTAAGATTGAGTAAGTAAGGAGACAGGTTTTACATTTTTTATTTTTAAATCATTGGTATGCTTTCCTTTCCCTCCAGGAAGAGGGTCACAATCTTGGATTTAAATCTTAAAAGGTAAGATTTTGATCTTTCTTCTTAAGAAGATCCTCTTTCCCACCTTCTTCCTCCTGTTTATTCCACCAATAAGTAAGAAGCAACTTAAATCACTTTTGCTTAGCATTTTTAAAATTAAGCAAAAGCATACTTTGTAGCATTTTATATTAAATATGCAATGTGGGGTCTTCATATAAAACACAAAACAATATTAAACAATAAGACACAAAAACTTAGTGTGACAGTGTAGCTAATTCATGGTGTGAAGAGAGAATATTGATCTTATTTTATTAAAACCACTTCTTATGCTATATAGAGCAGAGTTTCTGTGCTGTAGTATTGGTGCTTGTTGGAATATTTGCTTGCATTATGTTTTAGTATTTGGTTCAAAGATAACCTGCCTGGACTCACCTACTGATAAGGATTAATGATTGGGTTTATGTTGTGATTTGGAAAATAAAGAAACACGTACTTTTAGTTCCAATTGGAGGGAAGGTACATTCAGCAAAATGTTAGATACGTATCAAAGTGTTTGAACACACTGATAAGTAGAATCGCACAATTTCAGTCAATTAGTCATTTCAAAATGTCGGCAGTATCTATGATTCCTACTTATCACATAGGGACATACTTTACAGCACAATCATGGAACTTCATAAACACTCAATAAAGAGCAGCTAACTTTGCCGCATAAGTGCTTCTAGCTAAGATGCGTACAAATTATGTCACATCTATTCCCAAAACAAATCAGGATTCTCAGTTTCCAGAGACAGTCAGGATAAGGAAGGTCCACACAAGGTGCAGTATGTGGCCATGTCCAGGAGGTGGCGGTTGTTTGGCAGCGGCAGCACTGTGTAGTTGGCAGAAGCCAAAATGGGTAGGGTGGCAGGTAATGCTCTTTAGGTGACTATGGAAACCAGCAGCTTCAGAGGAGCCCGTGGAACAGGGAGGGGACCTAAGGGAAGAAAGAATCAAGACTTTTTAACTTAATTAGTTCCCTTGAGGAGGGAACCAAATGGGAAATTTCTAGGAATAAAAGACATAGAGGAGCCCATAGGGAATGAGAAGTTTAGAAAGTCAGAATTGAGAACAGTGAAGGTGAGTGCTGGTGTGTGGG
>NW_004567117.1:18392503-18442152 GCF_000260355.1 Condylura cristata | reverse complement strand
GCAGGTATCTCCTGACCTGCCCGCTGCTCCCCTCAGCAGTGTACTTCCTCTGTAGGTCTGTTCTGCTCCCCACTCTATCTCTGGTGGATCCTGTCACAGCCCCTGCACCTCTTGACCTATGCCCCAGTTCTATATGCATAAATAAATAAATCTTTTTTAAAAAATTACCAATTAAATAAGTATAAGGAAATAAGATAACATGGCACAGATTTCGCACACATCGACTGCTTATCTCAGAGGCATTAAATATGGTAAACCAAATGTCCCATGACAGGAAAACAATGAAATTATTTATAATACATGAGTGTGATGTAAGGTACCATAATTGAGGATAATAGATCTACTGTTAGTGGGCCTGACTTTATAGTCTGAAAGACCTGAACTCCAATTGCTGCTTTGCTGTCTTAGCAAGCAAACTTGTTAAGTCACAGAAACCTCAAATTTTTTACATGCAAAATAAGGACAAAAAATAGGAGTAATGACCTAAGTCCCTAAAGATCTTAACTTATGGGCCTCCCTGGTCGTGCAAGGGATTAAATCTCAGCATATGAAGTTAATCAGTCACTGCGGCACAACTGTATCAGTCAACGGCAGCTACTGCTATTGTGATAATGATAATATTTTGATATAATTCAGTATTTTACTTTGAAGACTGTTTTATGAATTAGAATTAATGAAAAAGTGAAATAATTTTCCAGGTCAGCAGAACCACAATTTATCTAAGACTTATGAAATATTCTAAAAATTTCTCTGTGCCTCTCTCTTGGTTCTAGAAGTCTTTCTTCATTATTATGCTTCTATGCACTTTTATTGTTATAAAATCTCTTCACAAAGTGAAGTAAAGATAAAGAAAACATTGATAGTATGTTTGTCATAATTTGTCACCAATTTTTCTTGTGTCTATATGAAGAATAATCAATTTACTGAAAATACCAAAAGAAATGTTTCAAATAATATTTGCATGAGTACAGTGGTGAATCAACTAAATTATTCATTTTACTGAACTTTGTTTCTCATGTTATAAACACAACCAAAGTTAATTTTGCACTCTGGATGCCATGCTGAGAATCCATTATTTGCTACTTTAAACTTTCAACACTATGGTCCATTTGGAAGCCCATACTATTTTTTTTAAAGGAAAAAATGGCTATCACTTCCTACTTGAATGTTTCCTTTAGTTCACAAAGTTTTTATGTAAACATCAGTAAATTTAAATTAGTTTTTGGTATGGCATATAGGGATCTTATCAGAATAGATACATTTAAAAACACTTCCACACAAAAAATGTATTTTTAAAATTATCTGTTATTCACTGCTCACAAAAAAGAAAAGAAAAAAAAGAAAAGTTGGGTAGGATAATGAAAGAATTTGGACAGTTTCCTAGAAAATAGAACAGGATTTAACTTGCACATGGTTTTGTTTTCTATGATTATAATTGGATGTGTTATTTCTTCCAATAATAATAATTTAAGCCTTGCCAATATACTTGAGGTTTAAGCAAGAAAGAAAACAACACTATTGTTTCAATCATTTTGGTTTCGATTTCAAGATTAATTTATTGCACACTTTTTTTTTTTTTTACAGAGAAAGGATAAGGAGGTGTAAATTCTGTGCTTTTCTCTCAGTCTTCTTAAAACTTATGTTTGGACCGTTAGATAAATGGCAACACTCCTTTTTGAATATTCTGTTTAAGAAAATGAGCAGTATGGCCAGATTAGTGTTTTCACTTATGATTTTGTGATTCTGCTTTGATTAATTTACAAAGGAAATGGTGATTCAGTACTAGTATTTGGCATCCAATCTTTCTCTAAGTCAGAGATGTATTTCAGATGTCTGCATTGTGTGGGTTTCTGCGGCAAGGCCAGGGCATGAGTAGAAGGATTGGTTGGGTATTAGCACCACACCTACAAGGAGTTCCAGAATTGTCCTGATAACCTGCGTTGATAGGAGGCATGATCAAAGAGTTAGCCTCAGAAACAAGACTTTTCTGGTGATTTGCTTTGTGTGCACCTGAATCTCTATTACTTCAGAAGTTCCCTTTTTATACAGTTTATTGAAATTAAGATAGTGTTGGTTTACAGCACTGTAAATGACTCAGAAATTTAGGATCCCACCTCTTCAGATGTGCATTACCACACCACACCCACCACCGGGTTCCCACAGTCCTCCAGCTGAGTCCCACTGTGTTCTTGCCACACTTTAGCCTGAGTTCCTTCTGGAAAGCTACCAATAATCATTTTGGCAATTTTGTACTTTTGTAATCCCCACAAAGTAGTTTGCTTTAATTTTAGCATTTTTTAAAAAAGATTTGTTTGTGCATACAGAACTGCGGTACAAGCCAGAGGTGCAGGGGCAGTGTGAGGATTCACCAGAGACAGAGCGGGGAGCGGAACAGGCAGACCTTGAAATACACTGCTGTGGGAGCAGCGGGCAGGTCAGGAGAGGTCTGCCGCGCCATGTGGTCACCTCCAGGGTGGGGATCGAACTCATGCGGAAGTGGCTTTAGCTTCTTAGTGCTGTGCTTTAACCTGCTGCACCACTAGGGAAAGCCCTAATCTTAGCATGTTAATGAAAAACTTAAAAGGACAATACCCTGTCCTGTGGTACTTAGTCATTTTTTCATTTTCCTCAAAAGAAAATAAGTTCTATTAAGGCTTATAGTATTGACTGTGCTCAAAAGGAGAATAATTGGCTTTCCCAGGAAATCTCCTGATGTAATTAATCCAGGTGTCCCAGGATAAAGAACAAAACTGCCAGGAAGAACAGCCCACATTCAAGTTGTATTTCAGACAGTGATAGGATTGCCATTAATGCCTTAAAAAAGTACAAACCCTCACCTAGCCTCTTTCATTCGGCCAACATCAACCAACAAAGAGAAGAGAGCAAATACAATTCTACAATTCTAACACAGGTCTATGAAACTTTTAATATGTTAAGACAAGTCAATATTCAAATTGCTAGTATGTAGAGTAAGAAATATATGAGGAGATTCCTAAACACAGGCAGAAATGAAGCCTCCAGATGCTCCTCCCACAGCTAAATGCTGTGTAGGATTTAAGGAAAAATGCTTTGCTACTTTATAGTTGCCTAATTGCTTGATCCCAAAGAAGGAATCAGCACACATAACGCTTAAGCTTTCTAGGAACTTTTTTTTTTAAGATTTTTTTTTTTTATTATCAGAACTGGGGTACAGGCCAGAGCTGCAGGGAGAGTAAAATGATTCACCAGAGACAAAGTGGGGAACAGAACAGGCCAACTGACAAAGTATGCTGCTGAGGGGAGCAGCAGGGATAGAACTGTGCTGAAGCAGCCACCACTCGTGTCGCAGGGTTGCACTTTAACCATTGCACCACCAGGGAGACCCCCCCATGCCATGCTTTGCACCACCAAGGTCTAAACTTCCCAACATAGCTGTCATCTCAAACACTCTCTTTGGCAGAGTGATATATAATTTTACCTTCCAAAGTAGAACATTTTTTTAGGATAAAATAGGACACTGCTTGGAAATAAACACCTTGAGAAGACACTAATTAAGCCAGTTTGTTTAGGGTACCCTGGGTCCAATCCTCTCCCACTCTTACTTCCTCCATTTTGGTGTCTGGAATTCATAATATTACCAAGATCCTTAAATCTCTTTTCTGAATATTTCACCAGGTTACTCCAGAAAAAGACCCTTAGGCCACTCTTTGAATATTATTTTTCTCCCAGCATTATCAAGTAGAAATCGGCAACAAAATAGCCTTTTAAATATATCCCTTTATGCCAACTAAAAATAGCACCTGCTTGTTTTGAACGTTGAGGAAAGACTTTTGTATTAGGGATACTCATGGAAATAGAGATTTGGTATAACCCTATATAAGTGTCTGCAAGTTAAGATTAGAATTTAACAATTAGGAAATTGTGTAGCTTATTATAGTGTTGAAATGCATGCAAGCATGAAGCTTGAAAACAATGCAGAAAAAGAACCAGGTATTGTGGTATCTGTATTGCTCCATTGTTGGAAAACTGTATCTCATCTAGGGTGAGAAAATCCAGAGGGGTGTGGGAAACTGGAGAGACTGTAAATAAAAGATAAATCAAGATTAATAAATCTTTACATTCATGAGTAGTTCATTAATATTCAATACAATAATAAATCAACAATAAATTAAATATTGAAAAACATGTACTGCCCTTGGAGAAATGGGAGGAAAAATAGTTCCTCTAGCCCTGAATTAGTTGATCGCCATTTGAGTTGAGGGATAGGCCACTTCCCCAACATGACACTGAACGTGATTCTTCTAGGCTTCTGGGAAACAAGATGGTTGAATGGGTGGTGAATCAGAGAATGACGCTGGCTAAACGACACAGAACCGGGAAGTCAGCCCACTCACACCTGTAACCTTCACCTTGAGCAATCAATGCCTTTTGAACAGACAGATGCACACAATAAGCTCCTGGGAACATGAGAATGTCCAGGCGAATCTACAGCCTACCTCAGTGGGAGGAAATTTTCACTTTGAAGGAAATAGAAGTGAAGGATTGTGGGAAGATTCCAAGATGAGAGGGACTTAAAGTGCACTCTGTTTCAGAGCTTTGTCACATTGCTTCTGTCACGGTAGGAAGTCATTGCTCATTCAGCGGGGTTTTATTCTCCATACGGAAATTGCTATTCCTTCCAATCCTGTGTGAAGTCACTGGGAGACCATTTTTCTCTCCTTTAAAGGCCATTTTGCAGAAGATATTTGCATCTGAAGATTTTAGTGAAAGGATAGTAAGAGGATTACTTGAATTATTAATAAGGAGATTGAAAGGTAACTTTTCTGAGCATATCATGTCCCATCTGGATGGGACTATTGTCATGGCATTACTTAAACTGGATAATTCTGAATCTGAGAAATGCCCACTCATCCAAATTTTGCTTGGTTGTTTCTAAGGCGATGGAGAAAGGCATGTGTCTATGAACAGGAATGAAGGAAATGGAGAGTGCTGCTATCATTCTGGGCAGTAATTAGTAAGAGGCTGAGAACAGAGAACTTGAGAGGCTCAGCACAGGATGGGTGGAGGGGAGATTTCTCTTCCTGGGAGGCCAGGTGTCATCTTGATCTAGATTTGAAGTTCTCTGTTGCCTGGAGCATTTCCATGGGAGTGGAAGGAGAACTGGGAGTGGTGTTTGCCAAGGGAAGTCGGGCAAAAAGGGAAGCAGACAGAGATTCTAGAAAGGATCTTGTCCTGGATAGCAATAAAATACTTCAGATTACTCTTGGATTTAATTACCAATTATTTATGAATCTCCTGTAGTCTTTTACTTGGTTTTAATTTAAGCTACTTTTCAGAAGAGTCTCTCTCATTACTGGCATATTTGACCCAAATGTCATGCAATTACTTAAGCTTAATTTTACTGGGACATTTGAGAGACCCACATTTGCCATCTCATGGCCATGTAAGCCACTGAGGCATGCAAGATCAGCACCTGTTGGCCCAGAGTTGTGCAAGACTGTCTTCTCAGTGGACCAAGAATCAGCTCCTATCTCCTAAGGTGACTCATTACTCTTTCTTGGCAAGAGTCTCCACCTGGGTATAGACAGTACTCTTCTTCGTCATTTCACATTTACTTCCTACTGACAATATAGCAAATTATCTGGGTTTCTCAAATTTTGTAACTTAGTTTTAAAATTACTTCTCATTTTGATTCATTATTATTGCTGTTCTTACCTTTAAAATTAAGAAAATGACAAGGGGAAATAATGTTTCATCTCATTTTTCTACATTATTTTTTTAGTTGTGAATTTGCAAAATGAAAGAAAGGACATTAAAAAAAGTATTAAAGGCATTAAATAAAAGATAGGGTACTAAAAAAAAGGGCAGTCCAATAAACTTCTATGCTTTTGATATCTTATGATTTAAAATTAA
The DNA here is from genome assembly GCF_000260355.1 of Condylura cristata. Taxonomy (NCBI): domain Eukaryota; kingdom Metazoa; phylum Chordata; class Mammalia; order Eulipotyphla; family Talpidae; genus Condylura; species Condylura cristata. The sequence continues at coordinate 18,436,260 of NW_004567117.1, read as the reverse complement.
TTTTATTATAGGAGGTATCCAGTGATAACTATATTAAAAATGAATGTCATATTTTAAATAAATAATTTGCATAGGAAAAATAATAGCAATTTTAACTTATCTCCAAGCATATTTGTTATAATTATAACTGCCTATGAAGATTCTTCCCTAGATTATAAACATTCATTGCTCTTTGTTAAGATGTAGACTACTACACTCATGATGGACAAGTATATGCTCTAGCAAAACAGGAAATTCCAAGATAATTACTACATCCAATTATTATCCAGCATTCATATTGCACTGAGAATTTAGCAGTACTGATAAAAAATGTCCTAAATATGCTTTCTTACAGTGTTTCTGGAATGAATTCTTAAAACTTTTATTTTGTAGAAATAAGAATAGAAACAGAGTAACTATCATATAATCATAGTCAATGAGATTAACAGTCTCCTCATCTTCACAGCACAGCTGAAACAACCAGAAGATGATTATCTTCTAGGGTTAGTTAGTTAGATTATCTTATGGGCTATAATAATCAGGTTAGACAAAGCTGAAGTCATTGAAAACTGGGACTACTAAAAAAAAGAAAAACACTTTAAAGATTTTTATTCCTTAACTATTATGGGAAGCTATATAAAGGCATAAACAGGTTGATTAGTGAAGTTACTCATTAATAAGTTATGAGCTTATTAAATCACAAAAAGTGATAATTCTGCAACTGTAGTTAATAATCCTTTTTACAGATTGAGTGGATGGTTCTCCATCTTTTCCAGAATGAAATTCAGCTGATTGGCCTAGTATGACATTGGGACTATCTTGCTAACTTAATTCCCAGCCACAGGGTTTCTTCCATGCAGGGATTTGAAGTTTCACCTTTGGGTTTCCTTGACTGAAGAAGCCCTCATGAGGCTCTTAGAACTGAACTAGTGCTGCTGTTATTGACTTTGACTGGGACACACTTCTCCCTGCCCATTTCCCTCTGCTTTTTGTTCATAGTTCTGAGGTCCAAAATCAAAGCTCCTGGCTGATTTGGTTTCTTGCTTTCAGCAGGCTTTTTCCTGTGTCTACACACCGGGAGCTGGACTCTGGTGTAGCTTCTCATGAGGACAATAATCTCATCAACTCTGAGTCCCAATCTTCTCTTTTAACCTTAATTATTTCATAGTAGGCTCTGTCTTTAAAATATAGCCATGTTGGAGTTAGAGCTTCAATGAAAACTTTGAAGGGACACACTTCAATCAGAAACAGAAGCTAAATGTCTAAATTGATCACAGGCAAAAAGGAGAGAGAAAAAAAAACTTCACAGAGATTTGCTTTTACAGGCTCAAAAAAGGCTGGTGGTCTGTTGACAACTTTGAATTGAGCCTTAAAGCCAGGTGGGGACTGAAGAGGAAGGAGTCGCCCAGAGGAGGAAAGACCAACAAAAAATTGAAAACTTCAGTTTTCTGAAGAAAAACTTCTTCATACTTGAAGGAGTCGCCCAGAGGAGGAAAGACCAACAAAAAATTGAAAACTTCAGTTTTCTGAAGAAAAACTTCTTCATACTTCATGTATGACGTGCTCTGTAACTACCCAGTGAACTTCAGCCAAGCCCACATTTCTTTGCCTCTACCTGCTTTTCAGATAGTAAAATTTAACTAGTTTGTTTTCAACCCTGGTTCCCCAAACCTAAAATCCTCATCTCTTTTAATAGGGGAGGTTGATTTGAGTTAACTCCTTGCCAATTAATTCTCAAATAAAGTTGATTTTTCAAATAACTGATGTCATTTCTTGCTTTATACACAACTCAATGACTTCATTGCTCAGTTACAAGTCCACAGCATCAGCTATATTACAGGGAAACCATTAAGGGAAACCATTATTTACTCATGCTTTTAGAGGCTGTCTGGGACCAGGAGGAGAATTTGAGAGACTTTCCTTAAGGTAGAGAAGCTTAGGTTTGGAGAATGGAAAGGGAAAAGTGTTGGAGTGGATCAACCTTTGGAAAGTCTTCTGTAAGATCAGAGGACACTTGTTTAAAGAGGACTCCAGGGTGAGATAGGTCTCTGGTCTCTTGGATGGAACTGAGAAATTTAGTATTTGAGTCCTGAGTAACGAGGCCTTTGGGATTCAGGAAAGCCCAGGTATATATTTAGGCAAGCACAAAGATGTCCGGAGATTGTGGAGGAGGGGATATGAATGCTGGTTTCAGCACTTTCCCTATTTAATCTGGATTGCCTGAGCATTTTGACTTTGGAATTTGTAACTCTACTTTGAGGATCAGAGACATATATAGAAAAGAGTTCCTGTTGAATTCAGCAAGTGGGGGCTTAGGAGGCACAAAATTCAGTCTAGAGAGAAATAGAAGAATATACCCTTAATATGGCCAAGTACTATTAAAAGACACTACTGTACTGGTCTATGTTGGTTGCCTTATTACTTCTTAGACTTGTTTAGGGCAGGAGTGGATTTGATGAGTCTGTTTTCCTTCAGCCCCTCACACATGCCTGGTAAATTCTGGAGACTGACATGAGACTTATTTGTTGAATGGTAGTGAATTTCTAAGCCTCATTATGGAGTAGAGGTGTGGTAAGTTTTTCCTTTTCACACAAATTAAAAAAATTGTATTTTAGTATAATTACCATGTAATTACTTAAGCAATAATAAGAACAACAAATACTTAGAAGGGTCATATAAGGCAACAAAATTGCCAGTGAAGAATACTCAGTGTTAATCATTCATATTTCGCATATCTAAAAATAATCAGTTATCAGAATTTTTGGTATACCAAATGCCAGTTTACTCATGCCACTTGGGATTGTTTTCCTTCCGTCATTTATCTTACATATAAGTCAAATTTGGACAGAATACATATACTTTGTACTGACAGAACACACTAGCCAGCATTTGATCAGAAGTGGAAGGGAGGATCTTCTAATTCAATCACGAGTGTTCCTGGCAACCAGGAGTGACCCAGTGGGGCAGGGAGCCCAGACAGCAGATTAGCGTTCTCTAGTTGGGATATAGGCACAATTTCCGAAAGGGGGACGCCCGGGAAGATCAGGATTGAAGTGCTGCTTTGAGGGCTGGGTGGGGCAGCAGCGCCTCGGGGTAAACAAGGGGCGTGGGAAAGTGGGCCGAGGGTGGGTCTGAGACCGCTTTCCTGCAAGCAAATGCCCGAGCCGGCGCCTGGAAGCGGGGGGCAGGCTCAGGCAGCTCCCCAGCATCTCCAGCGGTGATAAAACTTGAGAAATAACTAGGAGGGGCCGTTCAGCTTCTTTGGGTCCAATCCCGTTGCAGGAACGAGCAAGATTCCAGGCAGACAAGCCTGAGAGTGTCCAGGGTGTCTTAAAAACCAACGCCTGCGAGAAAGATCGCTCCGCGCGTAGCTGCACCTCCAGCCGCGTTGCCTCTCGGTACCTGCCCCGCGCCGGGATGGCTGCCGCCGGCTTCCAGGGCTGCTTGCACCGGGCCCTCTGCGGGCAGCTGCTGCTAACCCTCTTGGTAAGGGGGGGTTGAAGGTGTGTGTGTGTTGGGAGGGGGGTTGTGTGGGGGCGGGAACGGGTGGGCTGGGTGCAGCCACACGCCTAAAGCCGGGATGGGGAAGGGTGGATTCGCCCTGATGCCGCACTGGGAGCCCTAGGGGAGAAACGAACCGAAGGGTGACGTCCTGGGCGCAGTTCACAACTACGGGGTGGGGAGGATCCAGAATTCGCGAGTGAGGGACGAGGACAGACGTGAGCCTAGGAGGAACAGACTCCGGAGTGCGCTTTTGCTTAGTGACAATACGTTTGCTAATTTGAATTACGGTGGAGCTCCTCCTTGCTTTCAGGACTAGCGAGGGCGCTGAGGGCGCATTTGGAGGAAAGAAACTGAGTGAGAAACATATATGTGAGATGAAGTTCAAGGGGCTCCTTTCTAAACCCTGGATCCCGTCTGAGCTCTGATGGGGACCTCGGGGAGCGGCGCCTTGGCTGGAAATACCTCTGAAAAAAGGGCTTCCAGATTTTGCTTCCCTTAGTTTATTCATTCAGGTTACCCAAGTCATTCGCTCTTGGGGCCGCTTGGTGGTAGGAAGAGCGTGTCGAAATCCGGGCTAGGAAGGCTGCTGAGGGCTAAATTGGGGTCCGTGGCGTGGGTGGAGGGGACTTGGTTGAGGACAGTCGTTATGGGTCGGGGGATGATTGCCCAAGCCCTGAGGCCAGGAGGGAGTCTCCAGTGCCCAGGAAACTTGCCACAGATCTGCCTGATGAGGAAGTTAGGAAAAATTCTCTGAGAACTCGGGAGGCAAACAAGGTCTTAGGGAATGATGACACAAGGAACTCTATAGGAAGACCAGACTAGCTTTCTTGGTATGGAAGGTCTTGCGACTTCTTGGGCATCCAAGAATGAGCGAAGGAGGATGACTAGAGAACTTGCTTTACTTGTAAGTGGGTGAACTTCGGCATTGTGGATTCTTGTGCTTTTTCTGCGCCCAGGTGGGTGAGTGCGTCTGAGCTTTGTCCTCCTTTTGAATCTATAATTCAAATATTGGATTGGTAGTTATGATCTAAGCTATAGGCACAAGGAATTGTACCACCAATGAGCTGGCTGAACAGCCAGGCAACTGTTCCAACAAAATGTCGCAGGTGATGAAATAACCATTTTTAAAAAGGAACTGTTATCAAAATGTTTTTTTTTTTAATTTAAAAGCTTGTGTATTTCAAGGTATACATTTAGTGATTTGTGTTTCCTCTGTGAAAAGGATTCTAGAGTGAGGAGAAGGAACTGCAGAGCTGCTGTGTTCCCATGATTTCCCATATTTGCTGGAGGGAAGGGTGTGGAAGCGGTAGCAATGTCTTGGCATCCGCATTGGGCTGTGTATCTGAGTAGTGTGTTGGGGGGCACTGGGTGTTGGGGTGTGGCTAGGCAAGAAGGTGCATGTAAGTCTAAATAGAGATGGCATCAGCTCTGGTCTGTGATGAGCTCATTTAAGATATTTTTGAAAAAGAATCTTAAAGTTTAGATTAAATGGTATATACAGAAATTTGAAAACTGGAAAATGTGTGTCTTATATATCTTTTTCATCTGTAATCACCAATCTGCACACTTTCAATTTCTGTACATGTAAGTAAGTTCATAACTCTGTTGTTCAGCCCACATTTTCTTTTGATTCATATAATTTTAATGTCATAACATGTTAAAAACACAGTTTCAAACTAGCTTATTTTAAAATCCTGATCTAAATAAGTCAGAATTTTAGTATGTGCATCAGCAGATACCTTTTTAATAGGAGATTGTTGATGCTCATATTGCAACACAGCTAGATCCATAGCACCTTAAGAATCATTAAATACGTATAAGCCCATACAAGCACATTTTGGTCCTGTTGTAATCCTCATGACAGCTGGCATTCTATATATGGTGTTTGTGGTGACCTGTGATTAATCATGCTTTCCATTTGCACTTAACTTTCTGTTCTCCATTTGAGTACATACATACATTCCAGGTTATGAAATTTTGTTAGAAGAAACTTTAGTAGACTCATAAAAGTACTAAAAGTACAAGGGTTAAATCACATGATTTACCATCAAGTAAAAAGACCTTACAAGCTAATATTTCCATTTTGCAGAAGGAAAGTTCCATAGGAGAAGTGGCAATTTAAAAATTCTGTAACTATTGTGCTCATTCATTTTTGTCTTTTAAAAGATATTTTGAATTTTTGTACATTAGTTTCCTTTACCTCTATCCAAAAGGGTGTTATTTTAGAAAGCCTACTTTGTGTATTTATAGTAAGAATAAATAGAAACACTAAAGTGAAACAATTTGAGGTTACACCTTTATTTTTCACTCTCCTTTTAGCAGTAGATCTCTATGTCAGTATTATTGACTTGGGTAGTTTTCTATCATATAATTGATAAAATTTGAATAGTGCTATAAAATGAAACAAAACAATTTGTTTTACCAAGACTACAGTGGACAATTAATTATCTTTAAAAAAAGCTTAACTTGGGCCCTCCCTGGTGGCGCAGAGGGTTAAAGCACAGCACTGAGAAGCTAAAGCCACTTCCGCATGAGTTCGATTCCCGCCTGCCCCAGAGGTGACCACATGGCGTGGCAGACCTCTCCTGACCCGCCCGCTGCTCCCCTCAGCAGTGTACTTTGTCGATCTGCCTGTTCTGCTCCACTCTGTTCCTGGTGAATCCTCTCACCCTCCGCAACTCTGGCCTGTACCCCAGTTCTGTATGAATACATAAATAAATCTTTAAAAAAAAAAAAAGCTTAACTTGTTATATTTTTATTTAAACCTTCCTGCAACTCTAAAGTTTAATGAATCAGGTTATTAAAATTATCCTGGAGGTTTTCTTATATAATTCAAATAGCTACAATTTATCAATCTTAATATTTTTTTATCTATCATTTTTGGGTATACATCATTATTTTATACAAGTTATTTTAAAACTAACTTTAAAAATGATTAGTTTATCATTGCTAATCAAATAGTGCCTTTATATTTTTCATTTATTTTATTAAAAAGTCTAATTCGGCCCTCCCTGGTGGCGCAGTGGGTTAAAGCACTGCACTAAGAAGCTAAGCCAATTCCTCATGAGTTCTATCCCCGCCTGCCCCGGAGGTGACCACATGGCGCGGCAGACCTCTCCTGACCCGCCCGCTGCTCCCCTCAGCAGTGTACTTTGTCGATCTGCCTGTTCTGCTCCACTCTGTTCCTGGTGAATCCTCTCACCCTCCGCAACTCTGGCCTGTACCCCAGTTCTGTATGAATACATAAATAAATCTTTCAAAAAAAAAAAAAAAGTCTAATTCACACTTAGTATCTTTCAAGATGTATAACATATCTATTTATGAATATCCTTCCCTTAATATTACATAATTGAATAAATTTGATGCCTTGTAGAACAATAATAATGAATGGACTTCTGTTATATATTCAGCATGAATAAATTTCATAAAAATAATTTTAGCAAGTAAATCAAAATGCATACAAATGACTGCATATTTAAAAGTTTGAAATTTGGCAAAATAAACCTACATCTTTTTTAGGGCTACATATATGCAGGATAAGGGAAAACTTATGTTTAATGCAGAAATCATGAATTGGTATTATTTGAAGAAAAATATTATTTCTTAAAACACATATTTGCTATGTATAGTGATCAGTATCTACCACATATTTTGCAAAGCACATTTAAAATAAAAAAATAAGGAATAGAAAGGATGAATAAAACCAAAAGCAATTTTTTTTAAAGATTTATTTATTTATTCATACAGAACTGGGGTACAGGCCAGAGATGCGGAGGGTGAGAGGATTCACCAGAGACGGAGCAGGAAGCAGAACAGGCAGATCGACGAGGTACACTGCTGGGGGGAGCAGTGGGCGGGTCGGGAGGGGTCTGCCACGCCATGTGGATCTCCTCTGGGGCAGGCGGGGATAGAACTCATGCGGAAGTGGCTTAGGTTTCTCATTGCTGTGCTTTAACCCGCTGCGCCACCAGGGAGGGCCCCAAAAGCAAGTTTTTAAAGCTCCAGAAATACCCTGCTATGATTGAGTAAATGTGAAACAAAGAAGGCACTCATAAAATACAAGTTATCAACATTGACTAAATAGTCGGGCCCTCCCTGGTGGCGCAGAGGGTTAAAGCACTGCACTGAGAATCTAACGCCGCCTCTGCATGAGTTCGACTCCTGCCTGCCCCGGAAGTGACCACATGGTGTGGCAGACCTCTCTTGACCAGCCCGCTGCTCCCCTCAGCAGTGTACTTCGTAGATCTGCCTGTTCTGTTCCCAGTTCTGTCTCTGGTGAAGCCTCTCGCCGCCCCTGAGCCTCTGTCCTGTACCCCAGTTCTGTATGCACAAATAAATAAAATAAAATAAAAAAATAGACTTACAGTCTTTAAAACCTGATTAAAAGACACATTTGTACACAAACATACACCTTCACATCTTTCAAGATCAGACTTGTGATAGGTAAACTCTTCTGTAATTACATGAGACATATAATCTCTACCTTATAAGAATTGTTTCAAAGAACAGAAAAAAAGTGGAATTCTCCTTAATTTTCTTTATGTGGATTATTATGAAGTTGAAAAGTAGTATCATAATATCAGCTATAGGTATATATTTGAAATATCAAAGTAAATATCAAAAAATCAAACCAATAATTACTCTGTCCTTGCAGATTTTCCCCAGATAGAGATGTAATTTCACATTAGAACAATCTACTATTGTATTTTAATATAGTTACATTATAGGTATATTTAGAATTATATTCTGAAGAGTTTTACTACAATAAAAAAGTTAATGAACTAGGAATAAATGTATACATGTGAACATATATGTTCAGTTCAAAATACATAAGAAATTATATTTATTATAAAAAAATTCTTAGGATACTATTCCCCTGTGCTTCCCAGAGATGGAGCTGGGGAATCACAATATTTAGGCTAAAGGTTAAAACAGGGAGCCCCTAAACTCAAGGGCATGCTGTCAGTCTGCTTACATCAGTAGCCTCCCACTGTTTATGGAGCAGCTGCGTGCTGATTTGTGAAAGTGAAGCAAATAAATTCTAATGGCTAAATGCCAACCACGTGGGCAGTGTCTCCACTTTTAGGGCATCATGGTTGTCTCCTGTGTAGTTGCCAGTGAGGGTTGGAGTTTCTGTGGAGAAAGTGTTCCCCTAGTGTCTAAAACAGCAGCAACAACAAAGACAATGAACAACCACAAAAAAAAAAAAAAAAAAAAAAAAAAAAACTGAGCAAACAATATATGGAAATTAACTTTTTAAAAAGATTTATTTATTTATTTATGCATACAGAATTGGGGGTGCAGACCGGAAGTGCACGGTGGTGAGCGGATTCACCAGAGACAGAGTGGGGAGCAGAACAGGCAGATCAACGAAGTACCCTGCTGAGCAGAGTAGCCAGCGGTCAGGAGAGGTCTGCCGCGCCACATGGGTCAGCTCCAGGGCCAGGGTTCCAGCTGGCACTGAAGCAGCTGCAGTACTTGCCGGTAACCCTTTGCACCACTAGGAGGGGCCTGGAAATTCACTTTCTTAACATATAATTGTGTCTAATAAAAATGAATGAATTTGGGCCCTCCTTGGTGGTGCAACCGGTAAAGATGCAGCTCTGCAAGCTAGCGGCAGCCAGCTTAGATCCCCGCCCTGCCAGGTGACGCACATGGCGGCAGACCTCTCTTGACCTGCCAGCTGTTCCCCTCAGGAGTGTATTTCACTCGATCTGCTTGATCTGCTCCTCACTCTGTCTCTGGTGAATCCTCTCACTGCCCTTGCACCTCTGGCTTATACCCTATTTCTGTATGCATAAAGAAAAAAATCTTAAAAAAAAAAAACATTAAAAAAATACACTATCAACTTGATTTTGTGTATGGAATAAAAATATAAAAGTATGAACATAAACTTAAAAGAAACTATTCTCTGATAAGATAAATGGAATTGGATTCTAGCTGTAATTGTAAATTTTAGTTAAAAAGAGCAAATATTATAAAATTTAAAAATTTTGAATATTTGAATGGATACATACCTATTTGTTATGTTCTCTTTGATACACTGATATCTAAATATTTCTTAGTTGACATATTTTGAAGAGTTATGATTAAAATATATTGAATATATTTTGAATATGGCTTTCTGATAATTAGAAGATAGAATGGAGATATTGAAATATTAAATTATTGTTAAACTTTCTGGGAGTTTGCGAAAAATCAGCTAATGACAAGTATAGACGTTTATTTGTTAGATTTCAGTTGTTTTTTTTAAACTGTTAAGGTTTATTTATTTATGCATACATTACTGGGGTACAGGTCAGAGATGCAGGGACGGTGAAAGGATTCACCAGAGACAGGGGGGAGCAGAACAGGCTGACTTACGAAGTACATTGCTGAGGGGAGCAGCAGGCGGGTCAGGAGAGGTCTGCTGCTCCATGTGGATCACCTCCAGGGCAGGTGGGGATTGAACTCATGCTGAAGTTATTTTAGCTTCTTAGTGCTGTGCTTTAACCCGCTGCACCACCAGGGAGGGCCCAGATTTCAGTTTTATTCCACTCATCCTACTTACTACTTATATCCATTCTGTCTTTATTGCATCTTTGTGGTAAATTTTGAAACGGAGAGGTCTAAGTCTCTAACTCTGTTTTCCTTTCTCACGTGTAATTGGGTTTTGGGGTCCTTTTAATTTCTGTAATGATTGCCAATTTCTGCTAAAAATCTGTTTGGAATTATGGTAGGGACTATTTTCAGTCTGTAGATAGACATCAGGAACATGGTTTCTGATCCTTGAAGATGGCATACCTATTATGAGTGGAATTTTTAGCTTAATTTCAGTTTCATAATTCCTTATTGCTTGTGAACTGGAATGCATCTAATTTTTTATGTTGATCTGGTATTCTTAAATCTTGCTGAACTCACTTATTATTTCTGATATATTTTTAGTGAATTCCTTTGAAGTTTCAATGTATAAGATCTTGTCATTGTCTTCCTTCCAGCTGGATAACTTTAATTTACATTTTTTATTTAATTGCCTTGGTTAGAAACCCAGGGCAGAGTAGAATAGAAGTAATGAGAATGGGTGTCATTTTGTTCTTCTTCATTTAAGAGGAACACAACCCTTCTCCATTAACTATAATCCTTGTTGCAAGTTTTCCATAATGCCTTATGACCATATTGAACACAATTTCTTCTAATTCTACTCTGTTGAGGATTTTTAAAAAAGATTTATTTATTTACACATACAAGAACTGGGATACAGGTCAGAGGTATGGGGGGTGTGAGAGGATTCACCAGAGACATGGTAGGGAGCAGAACAGGTGGATCGACTGAAATACACTGCTGAAGGGAGCAGCAGGTGAGACAGGAGAGGTCTGCTGCACCATATGGGTTACTGCCCTGGCCAGGGATTGAACTCATGCTGCAGTAATTGTGGATAGCTTCATAGTGCTGTGCTTTAACCCATTATACCACCAGGGAGGGCCTCTGTTGAGGATTTTTTAAATTGTAAGTAGGTTGTGGATATTGTAAATTGCTTGTTTTATCTACATTAATTTGATCATAATACTGTTTTTTTAAAAGGAGAAAAAAGCATCTCTTACTGAAGTAAGGTTGATATATAGAAAGCTATGTATATTTTGTATATATACCTTGGTGAGTTTGGAGATAAATATATATTGGTGAAATCATCACCACAATCTATGTCATCAATCCATCACCTCCAAAATGTTTTCTCCCACCCTCTTTATCATTATATTTCTGATGACAGGAATCATTGCTACTAACTCTTTCAGTAAAATTTTAAGTATCCAATACAGGGTCATTAACTGTAGGCACCATGTAGGTTTCTAGGATTTATTCATTTTGCATAACTGAATCTTAGTCCTTTAGTACATTCCATTAATGTGAGATTTCTTTAATTGTAGGTCTTCAGTTTTTCTTGTGATGCCTGCAAAAAAGTGATATTTAAATTACCTTCCAAACTAGAGGCAGACAGAATGGTCGGCAGAGGTGAGAAATTTCAAAACAATGTTTTTTAAACCAGACATTTAGTTTACCTACACTGCAAAGATGTTATCGAATATTGGCTTTTTGTAATTAGTCTGAGTCTCTTTATAATTAGATGCAATATGAAATCATTTTAAATATGTTTCTGCCCTTTGTAATTGAGTTCTATAGCTGAGTCCGGTGCAAATGCTCTAATTCATGTTTTGTGGACACTTATGTTAAGCACTCAGCATTACAGAAAGAATTATTTGGAGAACATAGTGATTTCACCCTAGATAAGCTGCTGAGAGAATCAGAACATTTCTTTTGGCAGAGTTAGCTGCATCAGAGAACATAACTCAGTGAACCATTCATTCAAAACTGCACTTAATCAGCTATTTGTACCTGGAAACTGTGCCTCAGTGGACTTTCCATGTGGGAAAGTGGGAGGCATAGGAAATGAAAAAAAATATATATATATATAATATATATATATATATATATGTATATATTTACATATGTACCTTGTCCCAGAGATACCAATTTTTTTTGATATAGTGTCCTTCTAGTTAAAATGTCACAATAATTTTTTTTAACAAATTTTACTTCATATTTATATATATTTATTTCCTAGAGAGAGGAAGGAAGGAAAGGTTATAAAGAGAGGTTAGCAGTATTTTCTCTTTGACACCAGACCAGATGTTATCTGCTAAACAGATATTTTATATTTACTTTATTAATTGTTTTTCATGTTAAAAATGTGAAGAGCAAAGCATATCATCACTCCTAAATATGTTCTCTCCTCCTTGACTAAATGTTTCCATGTATGAAAGATTTGGATTAAAGTGAAAAAGTAAACGTGGGTCACACATGAATGTTTTGGGAAATTCTCTCATAAATATCAGTTTACCAGTTTGGTTTTTGTTAAGACAGTTGAATAGAATGGATCTGAGGCTTTTGAGGTAAGTATCAAGACACTTACTTATTTTAGTACTGTTTACTAGACAACAAAATTCTGAGGGAGAGAAGACTGCATATAGAGTGTCAGTGGAGATTCCTGGAAACCTAGAAACACATGAAGAGTTGCGGACCCCGGAGCATTGCGAGATTGGGGGCAGGGTGTCAGGGGAAAGTGCCAGTGTGAAGAATGTAGATACTTCATACTTGACAATGAACCTGACTCAGATACTTTCTCATTCTTTGGACTCATGTACCATCTGGCCGATGGCAGGTGTATTTTATAAGACTCAGACTATATTGCTAAGGAAGACTTTTCTGTTTATTCAGGTTTATGGTGGGAGGGGCATATAACTCAGTTTTACCATGATTGAAACAAGCATATTTCTTTTATAGCAAGATAATTTCCATCAGCCTTTTAAAGGCATAGAAAGGTTTTAAATACCATTTTTAATACAAGTATAGACTAAAAATTATATATTTTAGCTGAAATAAAATTATTATTTTTTAAAAATACATGTAAAGAGACTGGTTAAGAGAGTTGGTAAATGCAAAATGATTGGTTAAATCCATTGCAGTCTTCTAAAGATTGTATCATTGGTTTTCACACTTGTTTTATTTTTGCCTTTGTTTCTACTTTACAACTTTGACATTTTTATTTGCAGTTAATTTGAAAGAGTGCCTAAGTTCTGCAGACCTCCTCCAGTCCAGTGACCCCGATTTCAGAATTCTAGATAATGGGTCAGTTTATACAGCCAATGCTGTCGTGTTGTCTGATGAGAAAAGGTCCTTCACCATATGGCTTTCTGACATGAAGAAACAAACACAGAAAGAGATAACTGTGCTCTTAGAACATCAGAAGAAGGTATCAAAATACATTGACATTTGCAGGCCCTTTTTTCCCTATTCACTAAAATACCTTCATTAAAAATTGCGAAGACACCTGAAGAATGAATAGTCTTTCTCTCCTCTCACACCCTCCCCTCTCTTCTTAATTCTGACTTGAGGTTCAATTTAAATGACATGTCCTCCTTGAAGGATGTTTCCACCTCTAAAGTTTAATTGCTTTTGTGTCTGTATTAGTTTGATTACGCCTCTATTAGCCTTGGGAAGATTTTATTAGTGTAATGATTTGCGATTGCTTGAGAGCACACATCAGTCCCTTCTGACTCAAAGGTATTAAATGTGTGTGTTCATAATAAGAACAGGCATTCCCAGTAAATAAAAGGTTCATGTCAAGGACCACAGGATTGAAATTTCTGAGTGGGTATAAGAGTATGGACGGCAGGATATTGACCTTCATTCAGGAGATTATTTGCTGCCATTCTAGGTAAGGTACCCAGAAGAATGCTAGATGCTAGTGTGAGAGTAGCCACAAAGATGATAAAGTGCTTAGACTGGATTACACTAAGCCATGTTAAGTGTATCATGATAAGTTCATTTAAATGACTATTTAGCGCTGTAATAAATGTTTAATAAAGTCATGTATTACTTCCTTATCAGGAAATGGTCTCCCTTGGAAAACCATGAAATGAAAAGGATATCACTGCAAAGCTAATAGAATGCTTTGCAATGATGAAAATGCCCTACATCTGTAGCATCTGATATGATAGTTTGATATTAATGACTTCTATGCTCTTAGCATATAGTAGTGCAAAAATTTATATTTTATTTGATTCCAACTTAATGAAATTTTAATATCCAAACACAGCTAGTGGCTACCCTATTAGACAGCTCACATAGAATGCTAAGGCATTGAAGGGCATGTACAGGGCTTGAAAAGAAACATATAACTACTCTTTAGAAATTGTTATAGCGAGGATGTCTTTTCTGTATATATTTGGAACACAACAAGACCTAAAGGTACAATATTTTATTACCCTGAACATATGGACAGTGTTAGAAAGGCATACAAAACAAAATTTTCTTCTTGATGAAATCTTTCAGATCTAGGTATGTTCTTTCTTATTCTCTGATGCAAAAGGATCTAATTATTTGGTCTTAAGTTTCTGCATGGAAATTCTTGAAATTGAACTTTGAAGAAGGTATTAGAATTATAAGCTGCCCATTAGTTTATAGCAAATTAGGCTTTGATACTTTTGCTTATTTATTTTTTCTTGCTTTAAATTCAGGTACTGAAGAAAAGACACACTAAAGAAACTGTTCTCAGGCGAACCAAGAGGAGATGGGCACCCATTCCCTGTTCAATGCAAGAGAACTCCTTGGGTCCTTTCCCTTTATTTCTTCAACAAGTAAGCTTTACATCCCTCTGATTAGGAGGGATTTAATTTCAGGAGTCTGTTCTGTTCAGGTTTAATAACTCTTTGAACTTTTATAAATAAATGGACTTGATTGAAGACACTTAAGTGTATATTCAAGTGAGTAAAATAAGAAAAAGCAAATCGTTAAAAATCTAGTAATATGAGGAAGACTTGAAACCGTTAAATGTTCTTTATTAATTTATTCATTCTATTAGCAGCTAGTACTACTACTCTAAGACACTAAGTACTAAAGCTAGACATCAATGTAGTCATAATCTTTGATCCTATGAAGTTTATAAGTCTAGCGAGGACACAGCTAACAAATACTTGCAATCTTGAGTGATGAACATTCTGGTAAAGGTGGGGTGGGCTGATGTGAGGATTCATGGGATGGGAAGTAAGTCCTGAGATGAAATATGGGAAAACAACAGCAAAAGTCTTGGAGGAGGAAACATCTGAGTTACATCCTGAAAGATGGAGAAATGAGATGGAGATAAATGTGGAAGAATTGGGGCCACTGAGGTGAAAGCCAGCTGACTCCTTGGAGGAGATCCCAGCAGCCTGGTCTTTTTTGCAAGAAGACCAGACCCCAGAGAGTCATGTGTGTTCTGCTAGGAAGTTTAATTTTCTTACAAACAATAAGCTTGTAAGTAGGGGCGACCTTAACTTTTCACAAAGATAAAAATGGCATACCTATAATGCAAACAACTGCTGGCATGAGGCTACCATGCTTACCTGTCTCTTTAAGTCTCTGCATTAAGTTTCTGTTACTATGGTTGATGTCAGCTACTAGTGGTGTGACATGCCAGCTCCTTTTTAATGACTTTAGCTAACCTGCCATGTCTTGCACACTTGCTTTTGTTTTGTACAGCTCCAGTCCTGGTTTCTTCTCTGTCCCCATAGTTCTCTGGGTTTCTCAATGGTTTTTTGTTGCCACTTGATCACTCCAAGCTCACCCCTCACTGGGTCCCCTTACACTTCCTGCTCCTTCTACTAGGAGACTTATAACAGTTTCTTTTCATCGCTCATTTTTTTAATTCTTATCTGTTTCCCATCAATGAAACATACTAATTTGGTGTCCCCTTCATAAGTGTATGTGAGGCTTTCTTTGTTTTGCCCCTGCCAACGATGTATATTATTCTTTTCTATCTTTACTAATGGCCAAATAGAAAATCAGGCTTAATTGTTATAGTAAGGTTTTCTTTGGCTACCATATGTATTGAACATTGTTTTCATTAAATTTGAACACTTGAAAAAATATTTTGCCAAATGTTCATTACTGTTTATTGATTTAAGTGCCAAATGTGAATATTTTCTTATTAAAGTCATCTCTTTAAAATAGAAAACTGTAAACACATGAAATGCATTTATAAAAATAGCATTTCAGTTAAAAATATTTACATGTAATTTTCCTTTTAGGTTCAGTCGGATGCAGCACAGAACTATACCATCTTCTACTCAATAAGTGGACGTGGAGTTAACCAAGAACCCTTAAATTTGTTTTTCATAGAAAGAGACACTGGAAATCTGTATTGCACTCGGCCTGTGGATCGTGAAGAATATGCTGTTTTTGATGTAGGAGTTTTATTGCTATAATGACTTCAAATTATTAAATTATGTTTCTTTGGATACTTGATTGCTCTTTCCTGTCTTCTTGCATTTTCTTTTTGGAGGGTATTCTGAAGTCAAAGGAAATAGTATTTTGAAATATTTGGTCAGCTCTTTCACTTCTGTTAGGTAAGTCTGAAATAAAGGCGAGAGGTTTAATTGCATTTGATTATAAATGCCAGTATATTTCTGGGAAGTTGGTTTTACTTATGAGATGCTCTTTCTTTCTCTGATCAGCGTACCTCCGCTAGGGCATGCTCTGCTTTCTCTGACAGAAGGGGTTCTCTTCCCTTTTCTGCTATAACTTTTTTTTTAACTTCTTTCAACATGTATGGTACTCTGATAATTTCTGAGAGCTAGATAAGATACCAAATTGGGTGATCATGCAGAGGTCTGATATGAATGAGTTTACAGTCAATGGGGAATAAATCAGACCGTTTTTAGTAGAATACACTAAATTCTATTGGGATCAAGTGGTCATCCCAATGAACCCCATAGGAAAGAGGGGTTCTTTTCTTTCAAAAGGGCAGAGATACTAAGCAAATGTTAATGGCATCTGCCATGTGACATTGCTTTCAGCTAGAAAACTTTTAGCTCACTGTAGTCACGTGCTGAATAGAAATGCATTCTACTTGACATTACATTGCTTTCGGTTAATTAGCAATGTGAAAATTGGCAAATATGTTTTGCTAGAAAAAGCTCCTACAAATGTGTGATCTGTAAAGTAAAACAATAAAAAGAATAAAGGGATGGGCATTAACAAGACTGGGAAACATTTAGATGTACAGTAGGGTTTTTTCCTACTGTAGTGAGTATTTTTTCTCAATAGAATATTCTAGTTAAGGAGAGAATTAAGACTATCAGCCAGATCTCTATATTTACATTTAATCCCTCAGTCAAATGGAGTGGTCTCTGCCTTTGTTATAATACGGCTTAAGTTTTATTTGACATTAGCCATTTCTGCCAAATAGTGGTTGCTTTTCACACTACTTAAAATCTTTTCTCCCCCTGGCTATTGATGATTAATATTATATTGAAGTGAAATTTTTGAAGTAGTTTATTATAGGAAAGATTTGCAAAGAGGGTAGTAGCTAAAAGATAATATTCTCTCTAGTTTAAACCTTTGATTAATGATGTTTGCACCTATTTTTCTTGCTTTGCAGTTGATTGCCTATGCACTGACTGCTGATGGTTATTCAGCAGATGCACCTCTTCCACTGCCCATCAGAGTGGAGGATGAAAATGACAATCGTCCTATTTTCACAGAAGCAGTTTATAATTTTGAAGTTCCAGAAAGTAGCAGACTTGGTAAGAGAACTTGTAAGGCTAAAATATATTGTTAAGAATATTTGAGTATGCTTTTGGAGACATTGAACTTTTTATACTCAGGGTGAGATCATTCTGAAGTGACACTGGACCAGTATCTCCTTACCAGATACATTTAATTTCCTCAAATTCAATAACTGTACAACTTACAGGATATTTCAGGAGTTTGTAGCTGGTCAATATTCAGGACAAAATATGCAATAAAACTCAAATAAATGCAGGTATTTTATTAGACTTTATGAAAGTGTTTAACAATATTTTTAACTCTTAACACTAGTACTTTTCTACTTCTGATTTAGAATAATACTGATATAACTTTCATGAAGCTTACTATCATATATTCTCCATCCTAAGCACTTACTCCCAAGTGTAGAAGGGTGCTTTATTTTAGTTGGCCCTTCATGTGGTATTCACTGTCTTGTGAGACTTGCAATATGGAAATTAAGCACTCACAGTAAAGTTGAAAGAACATAGACTCACTCATCAAGGGTGACTTCACTCACTTGCCTATCAAAGTTCCTAGTCAGATCCTCACTGCACTATTATATCTGCTATTCCCTTCAATATTTTGCTTTGAAAATTTTATGTCATATATGTTAACCTCTATTATTCACATGGTAAAATTAAAAAATAAAAATCACTGTTTTGGAGTTTAGGAAACCAGGTTTTGATTCAGGATCTGTTATTAATTTACTGTGGGAACTCATGGAAGTTCCTTTGAGTTCTCTGACCTGTAAAATGACTTAATTGCATTAGATGCCCTATAATATTTCTTGTTTCACAAGTCTATGACTCTGTTACAGTTTTCTTTTCTTTTTTCAAAGAGGGGTGGGTGGTTTCAAACTCTTTCTTGCAGATTCTTTATCTTTGGCAGTAATAGAAGAATCAAGGCAAACACTTTGATGCTTAGATCAGTCCAATGTACTTAAAATGTCTCACAACAGTAGATTCAGATTAGTTTAAGGCTGTGATGATCTGAAGTAATTGGTGTGCACTGGGTTTGTCTAAACTCACAAATAGCAACTGGGCAAAGCATACCCAACTATTCTATATATTCTTTCTCAGGCCAGCCTTACATGCAAGGCCATAGGAAGAATGGAGTTAGGGAGCACATGTTCATGGGAATTAGAACACTAGCCATATAGTATGAAAATGCTACCTGTGTACTCTGTTACAGGAAATACTTTGTGTTTATCAAGGCGGTATTTTCACATTCCATATAGATGGTAATTAGTACTAACTGGAGAAAAAGTTGACTTAAATTCTCCTCAAGTATTAAATAGTATGAATACCCTGTCTGAGAATTATATGAGTCCTAAGCTGGTGAGAAAATATCATAAAAGGGAATTGGGAAGTGAAAGTTCAAGTTTACCAATCTATAGAGTTGTACACCAAATTGGTCTTCATTTATGCATTAATCATAAGTTTAATTTAAAGAATCTGATTCTTGTAGACATGATTTTTTTCTCTTAAGGTTTGGTATTGAAGTATATGGAAATGAATGTTCAAATTATTCTTGAGTAACAAATTCAGTTTTTAGTAACTTGCTTCCAGCCAAGTTAAGCATACATTGATTCCTAGCTTCAAAGTGTTTCATATGTTTCATATTGTAAATTTTAAATCATCTTCATCAGAACTATCTAAAGATGAAATCTTCTGGTAAGAAATATGTTTCAAATTAGGTGTCCACTATTTACAATAGGAAAGACATGGAATCAACCCAAATGCCCAAAAGTAGATGACTAGATTAAAAAGATGTGGTACATGTACACATGGAATATTACTCAGCAGTCAAAAAGATAAACTCATGCCTTTTGCAGCAACATGGATGGAGCTGGAAATGATCATGCTTAGTAAAATAAGCCAGAAAGAAAAAGAAAAATTACCAGATTGTTTCACTAATAGCAGGAACATAAAGGGGGAGTTGGTAGGGAAGAAATTATAATAAATGAAAAACAATGAACAACTATATACCAGAGACATTTTATTGGGGTGGAGTGGGGAATGGGATCAGAAATGGGGTAGGAAAGGTGCACGGGATTATGGTGATGGCACACGGATGAATTGGTGGGAAGTCCATAGGGATTACAACCGAGATGAAAAAGGGCATAAAATGAAGAATGATGTAAAAATAAATTTCAAAAATGTACATGCTTCTAAATGTATTTTTTAATTCTGGAAATTAAAATTTTTTTAAACATGTAGGTACGACAGTGGGTGTGGTTTGTGCCACAGACAGAGATGAGCCAGACACCATGCACACACGCCTGAAGTACAGCATCTTGGAGCAAGTACCACGATCACCTGGACTCTTTTCTGTGCATCCCAGCACAGGTGTAATCACCACCGTCTCTCATAATATGGACAGAGAGGTAGCTTGCATACTCTGCACCTATTCACTTACTGAGTGTTGAACCCCCACCCACTTACTGGTATTTACTATACAGTGGATTAGGAGTTTCTAATTTTATTTTATTTAGTCAAAAGAAAATAAGCATTCCTGGCCACTTATTTTTATTAAGATTTATTTATTGGGTGCCACTTGTTTGTTCCAGCTCAGTACAAGCCTACTTCTCATGTAAACAACAGTTGTTTTTGTTTTCATGAGTCCTATCCAGTTATTCCAGACATGGAAAGAATGAGTGAGATAAAGTTGATGGATTATTTAAATATCTATAATACCATTGAAGTGGTAATAATAGCATTATTTCATGTATATTACACTTTATAGTTTAATTCTTTGTGCATCATGTTAACTTCATAATTTCCTTGTTAATCTAGACAGTTGTTAGATCCAGTCGGTAGGGGGCAAACGTGACAGTCAGAAAGATTGGGTTAATCATGTCAAATTAGTGCACCGAATATTGTCATTTTTGTTGTTGTTACCTTATCTATTTTGTCAACTTATATTCAACTCAGAATCATGCTTTGAGTGAGATAGATTAATCAATTTACATGTATAAAATAACTTATTAGAACCTATCTGGTTCCTATTACAACTAAAATAAGTCAAAGGAACAGTGTGAATGGGAGAGAGAAAAAAAGAGGAGATCAATGGGGTTTGATGCTTAAAGCAAACAGAGTGAAGGAGAAATCCCACGAAAAGGAGTCAAAAAATAGAACATCTTTAATTGTAATTTTTATGAGGTTACAATACCTTATGTGAAAAAGCACATAATGGCAATAGTACATGGGAAATTTGGGGAAGACAGAGAGACTGTGTTTTGTATCCGTTGAGTAGCAGATGTATGTGAGAATCCAGCAATTAAATGGTCTTTTCCTCACTTTGTACAGATTGAAAAATGAGACATAGAAAAATTAGTAATTTGAGGTACACAGCTTGTAAAAATACAGGTTGGGGTTTAAACCAGGTCTATTTGCTTGTTCAAAAAATATTGGGATTATTTTGGGAACAATTACAAAGTACATTGTGGGAACATAGAAAGGAAGTGAGGAAATGAACAAGTGAAATAACCAATTTAGCAAAAGAAAAAACATTATCATGGGTCCTGGGACAGTCTGTGGTGGACCATTTCTGGTTGAGAATGGAAGGGAGTGAGTGAAATGAAGACTGAGGAAGAGGTAGGAGGACACAGAAAAGGAAGAAGGGTGAAGAACATAGGGTATGGCTAAAGCATAGCAAGAGAGGGCAGAAATGCAACACAGATGATTGCCATAACTGATGGTCATTTGTCTTCAAGTAACTCCTATGTGCATAAATCAACAGCTAACTTTTTATTCACCAATTCAACAATTGATAAACAATAAACAATCTCCTATTTATTGCTGGCATGTACTATAACATTTCTGTTATTTCTGTTGTGTCTGTTTTTTCTCTTGTGTCTCTGATCCTTTTTTTTTTTTTTTTAAACATTTATTTATTTGTGCATACAGAACTGAGGTACAGGCCAGAGGCTCAGGGGCGGTGAGAGGCTTCACCAGAGACAGAGTGGGGAACAGAACAGGCAGAGCGACGAAGCACACTGCTGAGGGGAGCAGCGGGCGGGTCAGGAGAGGTCTTCCACACCATGTGGTCACCTCCGGGGCAGGCGGGAATCGAACTGATGCAGAAGCGGCTTTAGCTTCTTAGTGCTGTGCTTTAACCCGCTGCACCACCAGGGAGGGCCTCTGATCCTTTTTTTATGTCTGTAGTGTTCTTTGCTTGGTCCTCTTATTCCCAGTGCCTATATGCTGCTGTCCTTATATCCTCCCCTCTTCCTTTAATTTCTCCTAGCTAATTGGATCCCTATCTTAATTTTAACTACCATCTATACACTGATCATTCCCAGATTGGTTTTTCTGGCTGTCATCTGTCTTGTAAAGATGAGACCATTATCCACATGTCTTTTGAGCCTTTCTCCTTAGATTTCTTATAGACTCAAAATTCAGTACATGCAAAAAAAAAAAAAAAAAACAAGAAACAAAACCAAAAAAACCTCATTCTTTTCACTCTTCCTTTACAACCTTGAGGAAATATTAATGTTTTCAGAGAACTATCTTTCCTTCTGTATTTCTTGGTTATTCACCTATTTACTTATCCACTCACCAAAGATAACCTGAACATCATTCTGACTCCCTCTTTCTTTTATAAAGCATTATTAAGTTAGACTCATTCCTGACTCTCAAGTGACTTTTTCTGTCACACTTTCTCTCATCCTCATTACTCAGCTTCAGATTTGAAACACCATCTTAGACTATTTCAGAAACTCTTTAATTGATTTCTTTGACTGCAGTTCAGTTTGCTCTAAATTATGTTCAGACCTTTTCATGAATATTATTTCTAGTGAAGTCAGTTTCTATCAAGCCCCCAAAGACAAACTAAAATAGCAATTGTTAATTATGCTAACTAAAATAACTCAGAATTAGATAAAACCAGATACCAATTGCACATTTGGGGACAAAAATTCCTTAAAGTTTCTCCACTGCCTCTTATTACACTAAATGACTAGTTTTTCTAAAACTCAGATGTTCTCAATTTGTCCTCCCTCGGCCTCCCACAAAGCTTTTATCCATTATCACTCCTTAAAGCATACATCTAAATTCTCCCTACAGCTCTTTGAATTTATCCTCTATCTACCTTTTCAGTGCTTTTCCTATCCATCAAATGCACAAGTGATAAATAAATGATGGATATGCACAGACACAATAATGTACAATTGCAGTTTCATTTGTAAATCTAAACAAATATTTTCAAGACTAATATTGCTTTGTTTTCAGGTTGTAGACAAATACTTACTAATAATGAAAGTGCAAGACATGGATGGTCAGTTTTTTGGACTGATGAGTACATCAACTTGCCTCATATCTGTAAAAGATTCAAATGACAATCCACCCACTTTCAGACAAAGTGCTGTGAGTATGTAGTATTGCAATCCCTCGATATTTGGTCAATTGTCATTTGTTATTTAATTGGAATGGATAAACTGGATAATATGGAGTGTAGCATACTTTGACACATATATGTTTACTTTAGCTGACATAAATGTATTTGTATGAGTAATTTTCATATTATCTTCTACTTGTTAAAGATCAATAACATTAATCTTCATGGTATTTTTTAATGCCAGTAAAAAATCTCTAGGAACAAGTATTTTTGTAGCGCAAGAAACTTTTTTAACTTTCTTTGTAAAAGTTCTTTTTATAAAGTAAATTTTTAATGAATTCTTTCTGTTTCAGTATGAAGTGTCAGTAGAAGAAAATGCATACAATGTGGAAATCTTACGAATACCTATAGATGATAAGGATTTAATGAACACTGCCAACTGGAGAGCCAATTTTACCATTTTAAAGGGCAATGAAAATGGAAATTTCAAAATCAGTACAGACAAAAAATCTAATGAAGGTGTTCTATGTGTTGTAAAGGTACAGTAATAATGAGTAATTGACAACTTGGCAAGTTAACAGTTTTAATTGATGCATTAAGTGATTAATAGTTTAATCAACTTTTGGAAGTTGGAAGGGAATTTGATCTATTTAGTCTACCTGTTCCCACCTAACTCCTGCTTTTCTTGTATAATTTTGTTGGCAGTTATTCGTCACCTAGCTTTTTGCTTGAACCTTCTCAATTACAGGCACTTCCACATCTTCGCTAGCAGCTCGCTTCATTATTTACATCTCTGAGTCCCAGGATTCCTTACCGCTACCATGCCTAAATTATTCTTCTTATAAACCATGTCTTTGGCCTGGTTCAAGACTAATATACAAAACAGGTGTAATAATAATTTTTTGTACATTTGAGAATTACCTTTTCTAGGAATAAATATTCCCACTCCCTTTAAACTAATTGAATTAAAAATTCAAAACAAAGATCCAAGTTCAGATCTGCTAGAGTATCTCTGTGACACTAGTCAGACTTAGTCTGTGACTTAGTCAGAAGGATCCCCCTATGGTCTTCAATTACTTACCATTACTTAGACCATTACTTAGCCTCCCAGAAACTTTATCATCATTATTATTTTTTATCTAAATGGCTTTATCTCACTTAGGGAGGCAAATTTTAAATAGCAGTGGGCAATAGGAATTAGAGTCTTACAGTGAGGTGTAATCTTTACTAAACTTTCTCAAAAGAATAGTCTTAAATAAAAAAGAAAAGCAAAATCAAAGCAGTTGTAATAAAGTAAGAACAAAAAACAAAACAGTGAACAACTATAAACCCGAGATATTGGGGGTGGGGTGGGGGGGACAGGATCTAAACTGGGGTGCGAAGATCACGTGGGACTTTGGTGATGGCACATGGGTGAGATGGTGGTGGGAAGTCCATGGGGGTTACAACTGAGATGGAAACATGCACAAAATGAACAATGAGGTTAAAAAATACATATTTTAAAAATAAATAAAAAAGAATAACCAGTGTTTATATATCAGCAAAGTCAGCTTTGCTTTTTTATATTCTGTATTCAAAGGGTTTTTATCCTCCAAGAAGTTAATCATAAAGATATTTGGACAAAATTTGCAAAACTCTTTGCACTAAAGCAATATTCAGTGACAGTCTCAAAAAGTCAGCTATAGCAACTGGGAGTTTATGTAAGTGGCTCAAAAGTAACTGGATATGCTGCAGAGTGGAAGCTGTTTCCCGAATTCCCACCCATTTCTTGTTCAGCATTTGCCCTGACTCTGCTTGAGCACACCAACACATGGGGTTTGTGTGGTAGTGTTCATTAGCAACAAATAGACAGATATTAATCCTTACACCTCTCATCTCTCCAGTTTCTGAGATGTGTGTAAGAAATAAAGTTTCATAGATTTTTTTTTTTTTCGAGTCAAAGATTTGGAAATTTTCTCGACCACTTATTGAAGTAATGATATGAACATCTCGGTTTACTGATACTTACGTGTAGGAAAAGGCTTTAAACAAAAACTTGAGAATTCAGTTTTGATTTTCTTCTGTATTCAGCCAGTACTTATTTTGACAAATAGAAGGAAAATCAAAGAAAAAGTGCTTCAACATTTCATGCAAGTTAAAACAGGGTTATAAGGGGTTTCAACAGATATGCTATCTAAAAATCTCTAATTATCAAAGGATTGACTCAAAAATTTTTAAATACTGGTGAACCAATGAAATGGGATATAATAGCAAGGGGATTATGATGTGGGAGTTAAATGAAATCAAGTCACACTACTTGACTTCAAACGCCTACACAAAAGAGTATCTTTTAGCCCTGGGAAAATCTGTTTATCTCCTGTTATCTCTATTTTACTGTTATGTAAAATGGGATGATGAGGATAATAGTATCATTAAGCATGTGATTCTCTAACTCCTCTGCATTTTCACTTTGAGAATCTCATTGCATATACAACTGAAGATGCCAAGGAATAATTCTTAAATTGTCAGTAATACAATTTTCATAAAAATTGTGAACACAGCTAAAAGTTTTATTTAGCCCATTAATGAAGGAGCCAGAGAAATAACAAAGCAGATTCCTGAAAAGAAATGAGAATCTGGATGGATTTTGATAAAAGGAAAAGCTCAATAATATCCCTAAATTATATGCATAATAGGATAATTGAAATAAACATTTGGAATATATTTCCTAATTGAAAATAAAGTCATAACTTCTTTTCAGTTATGTTTAAATCAATATCTAATTTTACATGAGCTGTAAAATGTCTGTACCCTAATTATAAAAGCAACAGATTAGACATACTTGTCTTCTCCTACATAGTCAGATGACTTCTTACTTGTACTTTAAGCAAGGTCATAGGAACATTGTTATCCTTCTGTTTTATCTCCTGGTTCAGGATCACTTCTCTTAGTAGGAAAGCCCTGTCAAATTATTACAGGCACTGCTTTTGCATAATTCTATAAATCCACTTGCAGATACTTTGAACCAATTGTTAAAGGTTTAATGATGACTCAGCTTTTATTTTTAGTACAGGCTAAAAGCCAATATTGATGAAATGGGAACACAATATATATAGAACTGTTCAGATGGACAAAAGTTCACTTCCTGTTTGAAATACCAAATATATTTTACCCTCAGGTAAAATATACATGTGCTTTATTTTACAGCCACTGAATTATGAAGAAAATCATAAAGTGATGCTGGAAGTTGGAGTAACCAATGAAGCTCCATTTACTAGAGATGTTGTGCTCAGAACAGCAGCCATGAGCAGAGCCCTGGTCACAGTTCATGTGAAGGATCAGGATGAAGGGCCCGAATGCAGCCCTGCTATCCAGTATATCCGGATTAAAGAAAACTCAGAAATGGGGTCAAAAATCCGCGGCTATAAGGCATATGACCCTGAAACTAAAAACAGCAATGGTTTAAGGTACAAAGAAAAAGAAATCACATGCGAATAATGTATTTGTGATCATTGAGACAGCAGCTTATTTGAATGCATTTTATATTATTAAAGTCTTTTTATTTTTTACTAACAGATACAAAAAACTGCATGACCCTAAAGGGTGGGTTAGCATGGATGAAATTTCAGGGACAATCATAACTTCCAAAATCCTGGACAGGGAGGCTGCGTCTCCCAGAAATGACTTATATAACATTACAGTCCTTGCGATAGACAAAGGTAAAGAAAACGTTTTCTTTTGCTATTTTTTGTAAAGGAAGTGGAGAGAAAAGGATAATTATTCTTGCACAGAATTATTACCTTTGCAAATATATGGAATTCTTTGAAATTTCTTTTTTTCCTATTAGATTGTATTATTTTTTATCATTTTTATCAATTATTTTTTATATTGTTTTACAACACTGGATAAAATTAAGAGCTACAGTATCACACTCTTCGGGTGTATGTGACATACTACACCCACTTCTAAAGCACCCCTATTCTGCCCCATCGTCCTTTCCCCTTTATTTTCTAACCCAACCTCCCTTTTTGGTAACTTCAATTCTGCAGTCAGATTTCTAGGGTTTATTTTGGCTTGTTTTAAGTTACTGTTTTATTTCTATACATTCTATATACAAGTGAAATCACAGAGACTTTATTTTCCTCTTAGCTATCTAACAAGGTGAAACCTCTTGGTCACAAGCTGTCTTCTTAACTTTATATCCCTAGCATGGAACAACCTCGAATGTTCAAAAATCGCTATGTTAAAGGAAAATGATGAAACTTAAGTCTAGGCCTATATGAAATGCTCTCATCAGATTCTTCTAGATATGTTTATATCACTATAAATTGAGAATCTATTTTATTTAGTTTTTACATAGTAACAGGAAAGGTTTATTAGGAAAAGGAGAAAGAAAAGGAGAGGTAGCTAGCTGCATAGTACATGTGGGCAGGAGTGTTGTCTAACTTGAAACTTTAAATGGCCTAGCTGGTAATTAGGTCAATATGATCCAGTAGTTATTTTCCTGCTCTTTAACACCTACCCTGAAAGAAACCTAAGGAAATAGATAGTTTCAAATTTACACATTTATGTTTATTCTTTGGTAATAATTCTACTAAACGTTTTATTAGAAATTGTATCTGATATAATCAACAGCAATGTCCATTTTAGATCGTCTGCAGGTTCCATTTGTCATTTTCATGTACAATTTCCTCTAGGTTTTAGTTTATTTTAAAGGAACGTCATGTATCATAAGTATAATCTAGTTGATTAGTTTTTCTTAAGAAACTACAAAAGACTTTGCAAACAACACTAAATCCTTTTCCTTTCTTTCCAGATAATAGATCATGTACTGGAACACTTGCAGTAAGCATTGAAGATATAAATGATAACGCACCAGAAATACTTCAAAATTATCTAATAATTTGCAAGCCAAAGATGGGGTACACTGACATTTCAGCTTTTGATGCTGAT
This sequence comes from Condylura cristata, assembly GCF_000260355.1. NCBI lineage: Eukaryota > Metazoa > Chordata > Mammalia > Eulipotyphla > Talpidae > Condylura > Condylura cristata. The sequence goes on along the minus strand of NW_004567117.1, from coordinate 18,408,405 downwards.
GAGCCCATCCATGGTGCTCCTTTTTATTTCAGTTTGGCAAACTCTTCTCCAGAAATCAACAAAATATGGGCTCTCACCAAAGTTAATGGTACTTAATCAAAAATAATAATTTACATGCTTTGAGAGAACTGAGAATAGATTGACTTGTTTAGTCTCTTGAACTGTAATGCAAAATAGATTCTCATTAACTATTTCAGAAGGTTAACTGTTTATAAATATCATAGAGGGCCTATGCTATAGATTTCATTTAAGAGCAATGATGAAATAAATCATAATTTTCATGAAGGTAAAAAGTATGTTTACCACAAAGAAAAAAAGTCTTTGTTAAAATAATGGGGGCTTATAATTAAGACCAGGTGTTTTGTAATTCCAGGTAGGTAAGAGACAACAGGCCATTTAAATTGTACTGTAAGCAAACTCTGGGAATGAAGAATCTGATTATATGCATTTAGCACTTTAAGGCACTCTAGAAGGAAACGGGAAGTGGTATGGAGCCTTCAGGAAAGTCACCTGTGGATGGTGGTTTCTGGGAGGCTGGGGTATAGGTGCAGCTACATAAGCCATAGTTTATTCTTAATTTGCTACTATGTCACACCGTTCATACAGTGTGTAATCTTTCTCTTCTGCTGAAAGTACCTCCCTCCTATTCCTTTACTTGACAGTAATGCATATTATTTCTAGAGCACCTACTACCCACCAGGCAATGTTGCAGAGCCTGGGGAATGCACATGGAGCTTCAGTAGATAGACAAGACTCCAGCTTAAGGACTCCTGTCCATGAAGTCTTTCTTGAAGTAGGGGTAGCACAATAACTTCCTACCTTTATAAAAACTCCTTTCTTATTATATTATTATCTGTTTATACCTTTCCTCTCTATTACATGAATTTCTCAGAATATTTGTAACCCATTTCTGTAATTTCGGTACTTTAGCTCAGGACGAAAGAGACACTAACAGCTTAATAAGTAGTTATTTGAACAATAATTGATGAAGACATATGTGTAAAAGAAGGAAATACTAGAGGAATAAGTGAATCAGTACAGAGCTTAGTAGGTCTCAGTAAGAAAGCCAAGAGATTGGATGGGAGGAAGAATGGACTCTATTGCTGAAGAGTTTATATCGAGGAGACTGATCCTTGTATAGTAGGTGACAGTGGGTGTGGCCAGGCAGTGCCATGCCTGGTTTATATCCTAAACAGGTGACTTTGGTAATAGGAGGGCATGCTCAGGGCAGAGTTGAGTAGCAAAGAAAAAATCACAGGCTGCTGTGTGTGAATGAATGAGACGTGACAATGACTCAACTGTGTTCTTGAAAGAAGGGAGGGGCTGGAAGGACCCTAACCTTAGATACAATATGGACCCCAGGAGTTTCAGATACATTCAAGAAGTGATTCTGCATCTCTCTGGGAAACTTTAGATAAGAGGTACAACATACCTAAAGTTCTGTGAAATTCGTATAGCTACCACAACGTATTTAGACAAGACTTAGAACTTACAGATGACTTCTGGGTGGTCATTATGCCACTTCATCATTTTACTTGATGCACTGCAAAAATTCAGGAAGTTTGTAATTGCCATTGAAGGTGTGTGACAGTTTTGGTCAGTTGATAATAACATCATTAAATAAGACATCAAGATTTGGGAAATAGTATAGTAGAAAAAAATCTATTGGTATAATATAGATATGTCTGGTTTTGTGTTTTGTTTATACCTAACCTATGTGACTGAGTTTACTTTGAAATGTGAGCCATCAATCTCAAAGAGTCTTTTGTGCTTTGAAGAATTATCTTACCAGTAAAAACAATAGACAAATACCAGAAAGTAAATGGCTAAAATAATATGAATTTAAGACATCCTTTGTGAGAAACTGTTATTGCTAATCTGTTGACTGTCATAAACTGAGTCTATAGAAGTATAAATTTTTGTTTAGTTTGCAGCTCAGGGAATAGATAAAAGAATATTAAATGTTGCTGAAATACTACTGGGCTACTCGAATGCCAAATTATTTCTTTCAGTCTCTTTGAAAAATTTGCAATGGGCAACACATGCACAGTGCTTAAAAGGTTGAAGATAATCTTCCATTTTTATTCACTTATGTGTCAGGTGGTTTTCTCAGAGAAGTATCTTTAACAAAGGAAGGAATAAATGATGATGAGCTAAGGAAGGAATAAGTGATCAAACATATATTCTTTTATTTTCTTTTAGATACAGCTGCCCGACTTACCTACCAGAAAAACGCTAAATTTCAAGAATATGATGTTCCTATTACTGTAAAAGATAGAGAAGGTCAATCTGCTACCAAAACCGTGCGTGTCCATCTGTGTGACTGCACACACCCGAGCCAGTGTCCGGCGGCCTCGAGGAGCGCGGGAGTTGTCCTTGGAAAGTGGGCGATTCTCGCCATTCTGCTGGGCATAGCCTTGCTCTCCAGTAAGTCTGTTCACCTGCAGGAAGCTCGAATGTTTAATGAATATCTGAGCTCAGGAAAAAGTTTGTAAAAACAATTTTGGTCTAACTAGCCATCAGGCATGAGTCCCCTTTTCAGATTCCTGTTGTGTTATTGTCTGAGTTCTGATGGCAGATGTTTTTGTGAGAGAGAGCAAGCTCATTTTGACATAACAGATCTTCTACTTGGACTATATGTTGAAAATTCCTTAGATTGCATCAAATCTGTCAAAGTATACCTTTTATTTCTTGGTCTTCATCCTGGCTGTCTGAGACTTCTGCCAGATGAAAGGACTCTCCAGGTCTCTTTCATTTCATGTCTTCCTACCATTTCAGCCACATGGAGATTTTTACACAGATGGTAAGAGAGCAGCTCTTTCTCTTCCTGGGTCTATCTTTCCAGTTTTGAGTCTGTCCACTTTTTTTCTTGCCAGTTATATAGTTCTGATACCACCATACTGTTTTCCTCTCTTTCCATTTCCATCCAGTCCTCCAACATAGATTAGCTGTTTCCTTTGTTCTGAGCTAGGAGTAGTAGTCAAGATGAAGACTCTGGAACCAGACTGTCTAGGTTTGTTCCCTACTCTGTCATTTACACACCTGTGTGGTCTGGGGCAAGTTAACTGAGTTTCAGTTTCTTCATCTGTAAAAGGATATAATTGTAGTAGCCTACTTTATGAGATAACACTAAAGATTGGTTGAGTTAATTTACTTTAACAGCTTGGAACAGTGCAGGTAATACCTAGTAAGCTAGTAAGTGTTCACTCTTTTTAATCAACTCAACACAGTAAATATATATTGAAGACCTTGTATGATGATATGTATTGTGTCTGGTCCTTCGAATTCATCAATGAACAAAATACACAAAAGTAAGGGGGAAAAACCCAATCTGTGTTGTGAAAGTAAAATAATAAATAGTGCAAATGTTGCAGGAAAAAATAGAGAGAAATAATGAGATATTGTAGTGCTGTAGGTGTGGGTGGGTGGGGAGGAGGTTAGTGCTGGTGAGCACTATTTCCAGTAGATGGTTCCATTATCGCCACCCCCTCCAGAAGGTTTTCTTTGGTGATTTGGGAAAGAGGAGAAAGAGTCAGCAAGTGGCACATCCACTGAAAGAATTTTCAGTCAGAGGTGAAGGCCAGTGCATGTCTAGGTCTTAAGAAATTATGGAACGGCAGGGAGACAGGGAGATTATGGTAGCTAGAGAACATAAATGAGGGGATGAGGATTGTGATTCAAAATAAATAAAGGGTCACATAGAATGGGGCTCAGCATACTTTTTTTGTAAAAAGCCAGAAAATATAAATTTTAAACTTTGCAGGTCTATGGTTTGGGTTGTAACCAAACACATTTTTCCTCTTGGCAAAAAAGAAGCTAATAAAAAATATTTAAAGCATTTAAAATAAATATTTAAAGACTATTTAAGGATGACTGTTCTAGTAAAATTTTATTGATGGACACTAGAATTTGAATTTCATGTCATTTTCATAGATAATGAATTAGTATTCTTTTATTTTCTCCCCAAAATTAAAAAATATAAAGACCATAGCACTGAGACCATATGTTAACCTGCAGTGAGCCAGATTTGAGGTTAGAGCCTGTCAATCTGTAATGCGGTGGTTCAGTCATTTTTGGTCACGTATTTCAAACTTCCACAATTCTGACAGAATGAAGATTCTAAATAGACAAAATACAAAGTAGGTGAATTAATACATTTGCAGAAAAATCAATTCTGGGAAAAAATAAAAGCTTGTTTCATCATGTTTCCATTATAAGCAAACTATCCTTTGGGAATTAGTAAATGTCTTGAAAGCTTTTGTCTTAAATACATATCATTAACTTAAAAAAAATTTACCGTGTTACTCAAAATAACAAATGCTTTAACATGGGTAGAATTCAAATTTTTCAAGACTTTGGTCTGGAAGAACATAATCAAAATACATATTAAAACACTTCAAATTTTAATATCTAAGCTAAGTGCACTGCTTGAAACTTGGAAAGGCCAAGGTAGTTCATGGACGCCATGCTTTGTGGGTTTATTTTCCTCCTGTGTATCTTAGATAATAAGAAGTAAAAGGTGAGCATTTTATTTTATAGATATTAAACAGGTTTATTTTTTTTCCCTTTCCTTTCTTTTTTAAACCCAGCTGTGTTGCTAACTTTAGTATGCGGAATTGTTGGTGCAAGAAACAGAAAAGGTTTTCCTGAAGATTTAGCACAGCAAAACTTAATTATATCAAACACAGAAGCACCTGGCGATGATAAAGTGGTAAGTAGTATTTTTAAATGGATATATTTATCTCTGAATATTTCTGATAATTCATGAAGTTATTTTGAAATTTGGGAGTTAATTTGTATTTTTAATTTGTCAGATCTTCTTGGTGTATATTTTCCATCAATATTCAAATATTTATGTAGTGAGATGTGTTGCTTTAGTTATTCTTTGTCCATACTCTCTTTGCTGTTGTGAATTTATTATAATAATTTTTTACAGCTGCTCTCTATCGTCTTTCTAGATATTCTGTTTATCAAACTCTTTGATCATTTATAATAGGAAACAACTTACCCAAAGTTCTCAAGTAAACTAAGATAATATCAAAGAGATTTAGGCTTTAAAAATGTGGGTGGTATGGAGGTGAGATTAGAAGATTATTACCACCCTCTTTCCTTATGTGTTTTTAGGGACCTCTGAATTGTTTGACACATTTCTTATTTTTTTGCAAGTATATATTAAAATATCTTACAAGGCATGTATTCCTGTAAAGACTGCAGGAATTGTATTTATAAGAAATATAATCTACTTTTGGGGAAAAAATAAATAGGAGCATGACAGTAAGCCACTAGCAGCAATATGGCAGAACTCTGACGATTCAAAGATAATTATGATCCTCAAGCACACTCATGCCGTCTGGATCTAACAGAAAGATCTGGTGAAAGAGGCACAGGTCACTGTGAAACTGAACGATAAGAAGGATTTGAAAGAGACAGAAGCGATTGGAATAGCCAAAGAGGAAGACAACAGGCAAAGGAATAAGGAAGGAGATGGCAAATTTAGGGATTATTCTACAAATAGTAAGTAAATTAATTTAGAATGGAAGAAATGATGTGTAGGAATAGAGGCTTGGAACTTGTTAGGCTCTGGGGGGAGAAGGGAAGCGAGAGGGGTGGAAGATGGGACTTTTGTATCTTACACTGAAATTTTGGGTTGAGTCTCTTGGTAAGGGACACCCAAGGCAAGACTGCATAAAGTGGCCTAATGTGACCAGCAGCTAGTGCTCACCAGGGACCAGTGAGAGTAAGATCTCAGGAATGTGGAAGACAAAAGGCAGGTGCTTTCTTAGGGACAGCCGTGAGCTAACATGCCTTTCTGTACTGGGATGGATTTGCCTTTCTCATTGTCTTTTCCTCTTTCTCCTCCCTATCATGATGCCCTCCTAGGTTTGACATCTGTACTGTGGGACCTTATTATTCCCCATTCAGAAAAATAGGATCCATTCTGTCATGATCCTTGTATAGACTAAGTTTTATTTTGTATCAGAGAATGGAATGATTGAGTTTTACTTAATAATTTTGTTCTTTTCCATTTGAAAATAGAATTGTTCAGAGTTGGTGGGCCATTTCCCATATCACACTCACCTCTACTTAGCCAGTCTCTGTTAGGAGCACTTCTTACAAGGGTTGGGATTACTAATTTATGCTACATTCATTTAAGTCACATTTTTACAAAATACTAAAATATTTTAACAAACATCCTCTAATACAATGAAAACCACATTTGCATCTGAATTAGACATTCAGTTAGGTTTAGGTGGTAGGTGAAAAACCAGGACTGGAAAAGTAAATCTGGAAGAAATTGTTCATGTCGTGGTGAGGATGCATTTGGGGAACACATATAGAAGTCCATGGAAAGGAACAGAGAACAGAAAGAATGTGAAAGCACTGAATTTAACCTTGATTTTAGTTTACTTTCAATTCTATCATTTGCTTAGAAGTATGTCTAAGCACAAGTTCCTTGATGGTGGACACACACACACACACACACACACACACACACAAAGTTATACCATTAAGATTTGATAATCTAAAATTTATTTATTTTTGATAAAACAGTTACTGTAGCAACAGCATAATAAAAAATAAGGTAGCAGCGCCACCTAATGGCCATTTTTCAGATTTCATCTCCAGTTTTTTTCTTCACTAAAACAATGTGATTGTGACTTTTATGAATACATTAGCTATTCCATAAGTCATCTAAACTGAAAACCCCAGAGAGTTAGCAACCCACATAAACTTGTAAGAAGATGTCACGGTGGAGTCATAATGGCGATCTTGTTCTGGAATTATCAGTCTCCTTCCTACTAGAACTGATATGCTGAGGTTACCTCAGCAACTAACTTCTCACCTGTAGCCCAGAGGGTTGGTGTAAAACTTCTGATTAACTTCATACTTAATTATTTATCTTTTTAAAACTTGTGTTCTTTTAATTCTTTTTCATTTTAAACATTCCCTTAACTCTTTTCCCCTCTAGCTCCTGCCACATCTGTTTTTTGTTTTGTTTTTTTAAAGATTTATTTATTTATTTATACAGAACTGGGGTACAAACCAGAGGTTCAGGGGCTTTGAGAGGCTTCACCAGAGACAGAGTGGGGAGCAGAACAGGCTGAGGGGCACAGTGGGCGGGTCAGGAGAGGTCTGCTGCACCATGTGGATCACCTCCTGGGAGGGGGATTGAACTTGCGCTGAAGCAGCTGAGGCCACCTTGCAACGCTGCATCCTAATCTGTTGCACCACTAGGGAGGGCCTGTTTTTTGTCTTAACTTAACTTTTGGAAAGAAAAAATATATACTCCATTTTTTGTGACATTACTTTTTTCTTCATAACACTCCCTGGACATGCTTGATAAAGAAAATACCACTAACGGCCATTTTTTAATTGAGTCAGTAACTGCTTACATTTTCTGAACCAGTTCTTCTCTTATTTCACATTGTTTCCTCCATCACTGACCTCTCCACCTTAGCCTTCTCTTTGCTTGTTTTCTGAGCATTTTCTTCTTGGGTTCTTGAATGAGGTCAGTACTATTCCAGATCAAGTCTGTCATACTCCAATTCATTTATCCACCTCTTAAAACATGACTTTTCTTGTGGTCCTGTTACTAACCTTTTCTTTTAGTCTTCAGTTTTCTCTGGGTCAGCTCTTTAACCCCATGACTTCAATATCACCTGTTGGCTGGTGACCCCGGAATTTTAACTCCAGCTCAGAGCTCCCATCTGTGGTCTAGATACACATATTTCACTCTTATCTTGGACCTCCCATGAGTTGTTCTGGCTCACCATGCCAGTAACAGAATTATTCACCTTCCCCTTGCCCACAAACGTGTCTCTTACCCTGATCATTGTGTTGAGTCCTCTATATAGCTGCACAAGCCACACATGCAGCAATGTTTGACCTTGCCTTTTAATGCCTTGTGCATCTAAACACCAGTCAGCTCTCCGTGAAGGCTTTCTACTTCTTTTAATGATTACTCATCTATTTTGGTGTACGTCCTTATTAGTTATCATCTAGACTGATTCAGTGACCTCCTGGATCTCATGAGTCTAAACTTGTCTCCTTATTGTGTTACACACATTGTTTAGAGTAGCTTAAAAAAAAAAGATTTATTTATTTATTCATACAGAACTGGGGTTTTAGGCCAGAGGTGCAAGCATGTGAAAGGATTCACTAGAGACTGAGTGAAGAGCAGAATGGGCAGATCGATGCCATACACTGCTGACGGGAGCAATCAGGCGTGACAGGAGAGGTCTGCTGCACCATGTGGGTCACCTCCAGGGCTGGGGATCAAACTCATGCTAAAGTGGCTGTGGCTAGCTTGCAGTCTGTACTTTAACCTGTTGCATCACCAGGGGAGGGCACTGAAATAGCTTTGTTTCTCCCTACTACTAAAACCCCTCATTGAATGCTCCAGGCCTTCACGGTAGCCTGAATTTTTAGCCTAAGTGTATAGGTCTTTATGCTGTGTCCCCTTAGAAACTTTCCAGTTTCTTCTTTCTCTGAGCTCTGTGGTAGTCATTCAAACCAGGCTAAAACGAGGACCATGAAATCCCTGATTGTACCTGATCCCCCTCAGGTCATGAATCTTCCCTGCTCTTCCTGAGGAGTTCTCCAATTCAGACTTTCCAGTCTACTCCACCTGTTCTCCCTGGGTTTCAGTTTTACTACTTCTCCTCTGTAGCATTCTCTATTTACCTATTTTTCCACAGTCATCCCGTTCTGAAAGTAATTCCCTTAGAGTCATTTTTCTCTCTCACTAGAATAAGAACTTTTTGGTGCCACGCAGGGACCGTGTCTATCTTTGCATCCCTTGTCTGGCTTATGATTGGAAAATGATAAATGTCTGTTGAATCAACGAGTGAATGAATGAATAAAAGATTAAACAAATGTTTTCTTTCCATTGCTTTCCTGAGGCTTTACTTGGAATCCATCTCCTCCCAAATTGAATTGTTTTATTTTATTTCAGTGTTCTGCCAATGGGTTTATGACTCAGACAGCCAACAACTCTTGCCAAGGCTTTTGTGGAACTCTGGGATCAGGAGTGAAAAATGGAGGGCCAGACACCATTGAGATGGTCAGAGGCCACCAGACCTTGGAATCCTGCCGGGGTGCCTGTCACCATCATACCCTGGATTCCTGCAGGGGTGGACATGTAGAGATGGACACCTGCAGACAGGCCTACTCTGAGTGGCATAATTTCACTCAGCCCCGACTTGGTGAAGTGAGTTTCCCTGAGTGATTTGACTGTCATTTAATTGTCCTGGTGGAGAGCAGTAGGACATAGAAATCAGCATCCACTTTGCACCTGCCTTTCCCTATTCTTCAGTGCATCCTCTTTTTCTCTGACTGGTTATTTTACCCCCTGTGCTTTACATTGTAACAATGTAAGTGTACATTATAATAAATAAATAATGTTATATTGTTTATTACATGAGGATTTTATTTCACCTGTCATAATCTTCTTTCTAAAATCTCATGAAACTGGAAGTTTCTAATCTTTCTCCTTAAAGTTACATTTCATTTTTACATGTGTATTTACAAATTCTCTTGATTGAGGAGAATATAAAAACATCTTCCTCACGATCACAGTGCTCCTCAAATCACATCTGCTTTTGTATATAATTCTAAGGTGAACATAAAAATAATTTCATCTATATGAATTGTTTTTAACACAACAGCACCGTGAAAATGTAAAGTATTTTTAGTCAAAGGAAACCAAGAATGTGAAAGAAAGGAGGGGTTCAATATGGGATTTTCTGTCTTGGCAGTATATCAAAATCCTTTGGGGAAACTTTAAAAGCTAATGTCTGTGTTTCACCTTGAAAGCTTCAGATATAATTGGTTTGACTTTCTTTGTCTTTAAAGCTTTTAGGTGATTCAACATAGAGAATCACTGGATTAAATACTCTTCCTGGCATTCACTCTTTTCTCCTTTTAGCAGACACTGCTAGTATCATTTTTTTTTTTTTTAAAGATGTATTTACTTATGCATACAGAACTAGGGTACAGGTCTGAGGGGGTTGTAAGAGGATTCACCAGAGACAGAGCAGGGAGCAGAACAGACAGACTGATGAGGGGAGCAACGGGCAAGACAGGAGAGGTCTGCTGCACCATATGGGTCACCTCCAGAGCGGGGGATCGAACTCGCACTGAAGCAGTTATGGCCAGCTTGCAGTGCTGCATTTTAACCTGTTGCGCCACCAGGGAGGGCCCAGCCAGTATCATTGTAACACAAACATCAGACCAGAACTTATGTTCTGGTCCTTTGAGGGACTAAAGTGGGCAACATTCTGTGATGTGGCTGTAATTTATTATACAGTCAAAACCTTTTTGCTTGTCACATTCAAGTGCTAATCTTTTTTCTATTTCTAGGCAGTTAATATTCATGTAAGATCAGGTTGAGCGGAACACTTAAGGACTTTTAGGAATATGTTTTCAGGTGTATAACAGGTAAGGTAAAGCTACCTGGGTTATCAAGGTAGACACTGAATGATGTAAGCCAGAGATAAGGTCTGGGTTAGAGGGAAATGGGTTAGGGAAGGAGAAGGAAGGCAAAGGAGTTGGACAAATTGTTAGATGGTCCACTAACAGAAAGTGAAGGAGAATCTGGCTAGGACTCATTTCAAAGACCTGGTCTTTGCAATGTGTGGTATGCGAATTATTATCATTTTCATTGAAATGTTTGTTCATCTTTTTTTTTTTGGTCATGTTTTAGCTATCTTGAAAACATCATTCTGTAAAATTGATAGGAAAATTTTTATGTGTTATATAACTGCATACAATAGCTGTTTCATTTAACACTTGTTCAGTATTTACTATGTGCTGGACCTTATAGGGGTGCTTTTTATCACTGTTATCTGACCACTTAACAATGACCTTGTGAGATAGTCTATAGTGCCATTTTAAACACAGGGAAAGTGAGACTTCACTTCACTCAAGGTCATATAGGTAGTTGATAACACCCTCTCACTCAAAGTTATGATTATTTGACTATCCAAGGTCAAATTCTTATCTGTTACACATATTGTCACCATTGTGGACTAACTTGACCTCTACATATAAAATCTGAGGAAAACCCTTTATTGATAATGAAAATGTACTTAAATATAGTGTGTGTGTGTGTATATATATATATGTATATGTATATATACGTATACATATATAAAGTTTATGTTCATATATATGCATATGTATATATACATACATATATATATATGCTATCTTTGTATTTCTAAGGAGGAATAGAAATGTAAAATATATTGACTTTATGGTGCGGTTGTGCTATCAATCAATCATGTGCATTTTTTATATGTAGGACTCCATTAGAGGACACACTGGTTAAAAATTAAACATAAAAGGTAAATAAAAAATAAATTTTATGTTCATATGTTTCAGTGTGTTTAAAGCAATAATACAATCCTTATTTTATTTTGCAGAAGTTGCATCTGTGTAATCAGAATGAACACCACACCCTATGTCAAGATTATGTTCTTACGTATAACTATGAAGGAAGAGGATCTCCAGCTGGTTCTGTAGGTTGCTGCAGTGAAAAACAAGAAGAAGATGGTCTTGATTTTTTAAATAATTTAGAAGCCAAATTTACACCATTAGCAGAAACATGCACAAAAAGATAATTTTAAAATGTTCCAATTAGGCATGTCTTTTCCAGACATTCTGGGGTTATTATAAAATTCAATCTCAATTTTAATATGCATATGTATGTACAGGGATTTTTCAACATTTTTAATTGTGTCATTTCCAATTTGTATTTTTATAGAAATTTGTTGCATATTTTTTCTAAGAAGTTTAAAATGTAAAAACATATTTTGCCCTTTTTACTCCTGAGTAAATAGACAACAAGCAAATCTCAAGCTATGGCATCCAAATTAAGGTCTATAAAATGTCTGCTTAGAGTTCAAAAATAGCTAGTAAGTACTCAATTGAGTATGATAGAATAATTACCTAGGGTAGAAATTCTGTTCTACATCCAGATTTAATTTACGTGTAATAGGATGATTTCAAACACTGTGGCAAATTGTGTTGAATATTTTAGCTCTAAAAAAGTCGGTAATGCTTAGTAATGCCTATGAATACTAGAGTTTTCTTTCCATTCTGCTTAAAAGCAAGATCATGAAGAGCCATCTTACCTATTTGAATGCCCTCGTAAGGTCTCAAAGATATATAGCAATAATATAAAGAACATCATGAAAGGGCAGATCAAAAAAGTGTGTTGCGTTTATGCCTTTGAAAATGTGCTTTATGGTTTACAAATGGATTACTATGAGGAATATATCTGTGTTTCCTTATTCTCAAGAAGGAAAACTATGTTCATAAGACAGAGTTATTGCCAGTATTTTAATGAAAAATACTAAAAAATTTCTACCAAGCTTGTAATCACAGTCTTAACATTTTTTCCCCCCTGAGATTCTGGACCACTGTTGATAATTTGCCAGTAACGCAAATTATGCTGAGAAAAAATTGTTTTTCTTCTCTGGAGTATTGTACATTCATAGTTTCATTTGCAAGTTTAGCACATGTGACTTTTTATTTTTTTCTCTGTAGTCATTTGCAATTAGAATGTTATCCATATGTGAATTGTGATTATGCCATATATGTTGAAGAAAGAGACTCCCAAGTTATTTGAGTAGCAACAAGAGATAAGCATGCATTTTCATTCACTACCACATTCAAATAAAATACTTCAAATAAAATTTCAAAAACACTCCTCATTAAATGTTACAAAATATTATAAAAATAAAAATAAATACAAAGAAACTTTAATCCTTGGAGCAATTTATAACATCTCCCAAGTGTAGCTTTAGTTTAGTGCTCCTCAAATTTGTTCACATAATAGACCCCCTGGAACACAATGATGTTTAAACTTAAAATAATTGATACCTAATCTTATGATAAGTCTAAATTCACATTATTATATATTCACATTATATTTTCACATTTTAAATCATAGACCACAAACATTAGGTACCACTATTTTAAGACAATTTGGGACAAGAATAACTAAGACTATGTAAAGTTAAGAAGTTTCAAACTCTTAAGAACTGGGACCTACTCGTCACCCTCGACCTACCTACCTATAAAATTTTCACAACTTTGGAGGCACAATTTTTTGAAATAACCCATGAAGTGGCAATGTTCTATATGAATACAGATTGAACTGAGGTTATATGTATACACACAAATGCATATGTATGTATATACACACATACATAAATACATTTACACACACACACATACACACACACACACACACATATATATAAACACATACACATAGGGCAATGCAACGTTTCCTATTAGGTGAAAAACAGATGATGAAGGTAATTTAATAGAGAATGGGTGGGAGATGTCTTATGATGAGAATCCAGCTTTTAACAAGAGAGAGGTTCTCAGTTGTTGTGTGCTACATAACCAAGTCCATGTACTTTTGAGCAGTTTTTTAAAATTGTCTACCACTAGTTCAACTTTTCTGGTTTCAGTGGAAATGAGAGGGGGGGGCCGTGTAGAGAAGCAGATTTGCTATGTATTCTATTTCTTCAAGTACAGATAAGGAACAAGTTGGTGGGTGGGTATCACAGCTAGAATCCCTTAGTTTGCAGTAGCAAGAGTCCAGAAATGAAATGTTTGTCTTGGAACTAATAATGAAAACTTTTTCAGACCTTTTCGGGTGGAAATATAAATTTTATCACCATTTTTTTCTCTCTTCTGTCAATTGACATCTAAAAAATAACCATGTCCACTGGGTCAGATTTGAGAAGACAACGTGAGTGGGGTAGGTAAGTCGTATTGAAGGTTTGAGGGGGTCGTGATTGTCCTAAGACCAAAGACCGACAGATTTGTGCTACTCAGACCCTGGGGGCTATAAAATGTCATTTCCCTAGTTACTGCCCTGTTTTCAAGCGGCACTGAGGTGATTCAAGGAAATGCAGCTCTCCCGACAAGCCCATCAAACCCTTATTTTAAATCTCTTTTCCAGTGTTGTCAATAACATTTATGTGGCAAATCCTCCAGACTGTCAATCCCCCTGCAGTTGAAGTTAGTTATGAGTTGGCTTTCTTCAGCAGGTTGTCAAAATAAAGGAAGAAATAGGAATTTTGAAAAAGACAAAGTAATCACTGGAGACATGGGATTGTGGGAGAAAGCGAGCTCTCTGAGTTATCTGGAGGGTCAGAGAGAAATGTGGAAACCCAGGTCTTTAGGGCAAAGAGAGGCCAAACAGGACAGGGGTGGTAGCAAAGGCAGGAATAGTTTGCTTGTCATTGTGTCCAAGCCACGGCCTTCCTTGACCCTCTTCTCTATGTTCCCTGCAACTAGATTTTTAGACTTAGACTCTGGAAAGGGTTATTTTATTTTTAAAGTCTTATTTTTACTAGAAAGCTTTTCAACATGCAGTATTCTTCTCTCCTGATATGTATATGACTACAATTGCTCAACTTCATTGTGAAAGAAAATATCATTTTAAAGCTTTCATTTTTCTAGTGAATGTTCTGATTGCTTAATGTAAATAGATGCATTCCTCTTTCTTATTTTTATAAGGAAGCAGTTAATTTTCTAACATGCAATGAAGTTTGTTCTATAATGTTCTTAACAAAGCTTTAATTTTGCTATTAATAGAAGTTACTTTACTTTGAAGAAAATGGCAGGTTAAAATAAACAAAAATTGGTTGTGTAAAGTAATATTTACAGATAGAGGATAATAAAATGATGCCACTTGATTTCTTGATTTTGATATATTTTGAAATTAAATCATTACATAGTGGTCATGTAAAATTTTTACTTAATACTGGCATGGGAACAGAGATTCTCAGTACTGTTTTTGTTTGAAAATATTTTAGAGAACTGGTGATTTTCCAATCATCAGCTTCATTAATATATAACTTGCTATTTGGAGGGGAGGTTACTATTTGGGTGGGGTACAGCTTTATAGATAATATGTATCTGTATCTATCATCTATCAATCATCTGATTTTGATTGATAAAGAAGCATTAGAAGGTGGTTATAACTGCAGATGTTCTAGAAAGAAAATATCTATCATTTCCTTTTTTAATTTCCTTTATCTTTTTTATGTTTGTTTATTTTTAACTGGGGTAATAAGGCAGTACCCCATCAAGCATTACCACCACAGTGCGCCCACCACCAACTCACTCATATTCTACCATTCTCGACCATCACGCTCCTTTCCTCTTTGGTCTTCACACTTCTCTCCCTCTTCCGCCCTAGTTGATATTTCAGTTCCGTAGCCAGCTGTAGGTTTCCTACTTGTTTGAGCAGCCCAGTCCAGGGGAAACAGGATTGATATCTAAATTTTGATATCGAAATATCTAAATTGATATCTAAATATCTAAATTTATAGCAAAAGTTTTAAATTTTAATATAATTCAAACAACTATTTCAATTTCTAGAACACTTACTCTAACCATTATGTGTTGTGGGTTTGCCTCCAGGAATGTTTAGTTTTGAATTTATTTGTGAAACAAAACATTGGACATATTGTATGTGTCCAGCATAACTGATTTGGTTAAACATTGGGTCCCAGTGGCTGAGAAGCGTGGAATCTCATATCCAACTTTGAATTTGAATCCTGGCTGTGCTACTTACTGTCTGTAAGGCTTTAGAAAGGCTGCTTATGCCCTGAATCTTAGTTTTCTTGTCTTTAAGGTCAGAATATGTTCCATGTAACACCTTTGAATATCTCCAGTAACTTCCTCTCTAGACTTCTTACATTCATGAGTGAGAATGGTCCAAGTAAAAATTCTACCCCCTGCTTGAAAAAAAAAATATATATATATATATATAAAAGGGGCAACATCATATCTTCTGAAAAACTACAGAGATGATCAAAAGAAAGTTATAAGCCATAGTTCTTATAGGAATATAAGCCACATTTTCTTCT
>NW_004567117.1:18387689-18391845 GCF_000260355.1 Condylura cristata | reverse complement strand
GGGTCAGGAGAGGTCTGCCTCGCCATGTGGTCACCTCGGTGGCAAGCGGGAATCGAACGGATGCGGAAGTGGCTTAAGCTTCTTTGTGCAGTTCTTTAACCCGCTGCGCCACCAGAGATGGCCATTTTTATTATTTTTTATTGAGAGAAGATTGGCCTACAAAACTATAAATGAGGGGGGTAGCTTCACACCTTTTCAGAGGTACATTGCCACACCACAATTTACCATAGACCACTCAGCCCCCTCCCCCACCCTCACCCTGACCCTGGCCCTCTCCTTCTGAGCCTCAAGTCTGCAGTCAAATTTCTAGGGTTTGTATTGGTTTGATTTTGTCTGTTCCTTCATTTTGTTTCATTTAGTCGACATATGAGAGAAATCATCAGGTATTTGTTCTTTTCCTTCTTATATGTTTCACATAGCATATAACCCCCTGCTATCAACATTTAAAAACACAACATTCTTCCCTTGAAGAGCAACTGATTTATGGTGTTCTTTGGACCATGTAGGTGCCTTGAGACTTCCAGGAGGAGAGACTCGGGGGGTCTGCCTTTGCCTCTGGATGCTTTTCCTGTGTGTCCTGGAGAGTGGGGGCACGCCCTGTGTCACTATTCTATGCTTGAGCAAAAATGGGAGACACCTGTATTGTGTAAATACATGGGCCATTTAGGGAGGCACTGTTGTTATTATATCTGCCTTCAAAGCTGAAGGATCTTTGGAAGCCAATTTGAAAACAGCTAAACATTGGCAGGAACACCTGCAACCTATCGTTTCTGTAATTACTCTCTGTCTCCCTCGCACAACACAATCATAGTGGGAGGAAAATCTGTGCTTTGTATATTATGAGCCAGTATTTTTTATCAGGACAAGCTAATAGCTGCAATTAGATTCCAGAAGAAACCTGGATGTTTGTTACGAAGTTTCCACAGAATCTTTATTGGTTGTATTGTTTTCTTTTCAAAATACATTAGGTAAACGTATACTGTGTGATATTTATTTCATTGAAAGGTAGATTTCCATATTAACCTTAATAGAGTCAAAAGGAATACAACTGAGTGTGAGTTTAGATTGTGTTATTGTTTACAGGGTTGTGCTGAGACATTGGTATTCTGGCTCACGGACGATGCAGGGTTTTCTGACACGAGGTGACCAGTTCCGTGCTAAGGTGCAATTTTACAGATGTTCTTAGTACATTAAATGTCTGCTTTTTTCCTTAATATGAATCATTATAGACAAGTTAAAGCAGATCTGTAGAATTATAAGGTTATTTAGGGGAATGTGAGAAAATGGCTTACCTATTTTAGGCACAGGAGAAAAAAGTCAGAGAGAAAGAAACTGATGTGAATTTTATTAGAATCAAATTGGTTAAGTCACATATTTGTTCTGCCTCGGTGAGGCTGAATACAGCTGATCTACTATAAGAATGACATCTTGGACTTAAATATGAATATTTTCCTCAGTTCAATTCTCAAAACACCATTTCCTTCATTTGGAAGTCTTAACTTTCTTGATTCAGAAAGAGCATATCAAATTTAAAAGAAATTTTATACGTGTATGTATGTTAACCTGGAATACAAATAATTTTCATGATCAGAAAAGGAAGCTCCTCTAGCTATTACTTTGACCAGACTTGCTTGGTAATCTAATTAAGCAAATTATTCTCTCAGGCAATCAATTAAACTCATTTTCTATTTTCAATCCACACATCAACATGAATACCAATTATGTAACAATAGAATAACTTTATTATTTTGATAGATGAGGTTAAGAAAACATTAGGACAAAGAAATGCAATAAAACACATGCATACACAATTAAAACATATTTCAAATTTGAATGTAATTTATGTTCTATAGTACAAAACTGTTTGGCTCAGCACAGGAAAAATATTTAACTTGCTAAGTAACCTGGATAGACTACTTTAATCTCACTGTGTTCAGTTTATTCTCTAGAATAAAGCATAATCTTTTATTTAGTCATTGTTATTTCTTGGGCAACTATCACATGTTAAGCACAGTTCTAGATCTTAAAGATGTAGCAGTCAATAAAATAGCCAGTCTGTATTTTTGTGACAATTAAGACCCAAGAAGGAAGGGAAGACAGAATAAATAAATGTACAAATACTTGTATAATATGACACGTGCGTAAATGATATAAGCACAAAATAAGGCAGAATGAGGGGCGTAGGGAATTATGGGAGGTTTCTGTTTTACTTCATGATTACAGAAGGTGACATCTGAGCAAAAACCTGCAGGAAGCTAAGTGAGCAAGACTGAATAGGGGAGAGAAAATAATGTTTGGGGGAAAGGAAAAATAGCACAGATGCTTTGGGGGAGGATTCTGCTCGATATGGCCCATAAAAGTAATGCTGAACTTAAGAGGAAAACAGGAAGAGTGGGCAGAAGTTGGGAGGGGAATCCCTTGGAAAGCCAGCTTTGTGGGGTTTTGTGACTGTAATAATGGGTTTGGATCTTGGAATAAAATAAGAGCCTATTGAAGAGTTTTGAGGAGAGGAGAGGTATTTACACCATAGGTGAAAACAGTATATATAAAATACTTTCTTCCTCAGGCCTCCCAGGTGGCACAAGGAGTAAAGTCTCTGTTACAAAACTACCCGCAGCCACTGCGGCGTGAGTTCTATCCCCAGCCAGGGAACTGACCAAAAAGGCACAGCAGAGCTCTCTGGCTCCTGCTGCTCCTCTCAGCAGTGTGTTTCAGTTCCTCTGACTGTCCTGCTCCCCACTCTGTCTTGGTAAATCCTCTACCCCCTACACCTCCAGCCAATACCCCAGTTCTTTTATGCATGAAAAAAAAGAACAACTTTTTTTAAAAAAAGATACACTAAGGGCAATAACTATTTCCTCTGTAGTCACTTTCCTGACAAAATAAGGTTCTCATTCTATTCTTCTTCCCTTCCCTTCCTCCTACACCCGATTTTCCTCCTCCTCCCTTTTGTCTGCATCTCCATCTTCTATTTTCTGTTTCTCAAAATTTGAACGGAGTTTGCCCTTAGCCTGAGCCTGCCTGTTCCCCCATTTGCATGTGATTTTGGCGGCCCCCTCATTAATAACTTGGAATATCATAAGGGATGAGTAAAAGGCCTGACCAGCAAGTGTTTCTGAAACCTAATCCGCTAATATAGGCATCAGGCATCTTTGTAGCTTTTCTAACAATGGAAATCTAACTTGGTTTCCAACAAGTCTTTACAGGAGCCGGATGTAACCTCAGAGCTGATGTCTTCCCTCTGGCTAGCTGACGTCACTTTTGAATTTTTTGTCGCCATCCAAAGCTGGTCCTTTCTTGCTACAACACTTGAAAAAACATCCCATTTAGAATTTGCATGTCTTTACTACTAATAAGGTCATGCTATGGCTCTCTGTATTCCACAGTCTAAAATTTATATTAATTTCTGCATCAATAGCCCTATAATTGGACGCACTGGTAAGAAAGGTTAAAGACACAAATATTTATGCTCCAAGGAACCTATCAAATAGGTATGCAGAAAAATATTTTTAATGAATAGACTGTTTAAAGGCAATTTCTCAAAGAGATTAAATAGGGCAATTTATCTGACTCTCTAAATTAAAAATCATCCGCTGCATTTATTAACATTCATTATAATGAAGTGAGGATATTTGTCAAATTGTTTTACTACTGAGCTAGTTTTACCTTTGAGTTTAGTTATATAACCAAATAATATGTTTAACATAATTTTAGAAAGACTGCAAGTAACACCATGATATAGAGATAGTGTAATATAGTGACTATTAACTCATTTTATCTGTACTTAATTATATCATCTGTACTTAAACTCACAGTTAATTCACCATTTTGTTTTCTTAATCTTTCACTGTATAAAGCCAAATGCTTTAATCCACATACTATAAAATCATGGTACAATTCATGGGTGGTGGCTGGTTATTTTAAGATTTTTTTTTTCCCCTGTTGATGCTTATGCCAAACACAAATCAAATTAAATCAGTGTTCTCAAATCAAATGATTATACTTGAGATATGGAAAAAGTTATTTTTTTATGGAAAAAGTTATTTTTCATACTTGCCAACTTCCGATGAAAACTCCAGTTCTGGACTATGTTTTACATTTTTTAAATTCTATTTTAAAGTTAATTCGGTTGAGATCTCAGGAAGAAAAATCTAGT
>NW_004567117.1:18381565-18383924 GCF_000260355.1 Condylura cristata | reverse complement strand
TCTGTTTTGAGACTTCTAACTGTGCAACAGTTATTCCTTGTCATATGTACTCATTAAAGTTTATTTCATTAGCTTCTTGTGTCCTAGATAAGCTATCCAAGGCATTACAGGTAACATATTGATTACTTTAAATTAAAGAAAAAATGGGCAAAGGTATATTACCCTTAGACTTTCTTTAGGGAGCAAGAATTTTCTCTGATCCCCCCGATTGCTGTTCCTCCGAAGGTGGTAAATAATTCTCTCTATGAAAGATACCCTCCCTCACAGAGATGGACAGAAACCCTTGTCCTCAGAGATAGAGATTGGACAGGACTAAGCAAGATCTCTCCCTTCACTAATTCAGTTGTCCAAACCAAAGCTTCTGAGAATACTTTTGTTCTATCTGTTCCTTACAGATTTGTTGTTTCTTTGTCTAGAAACTAGGTTCCATTTTTTGTGAAACTTTGTGCACATGAAATTAAATGTCTTTTCTCTTGCTAATCTCTTTGGTGTCAATATATAATATGGCTGGCCAAGGAAGTAAAGGGGAGAGCCCTGGCAATTTCTCCTACATTATCATATGTAGATTATTTTTTTGACCAAATTTTCCTTGGATCCAGAAGCTGAACATGAAAACAACAATACACAACATACAACACACAGAGTGAAACATAGGAAACTGAACAACCATCTATCCAGTCTTTGCAGGTGTGCTTTGGGGATCAGTCCTCCAAAAAAGCCTTGTTCTGAGCATTGGGTGAAAATCTAAAGTCTTTTCAGAGCTTTTTCTCAGCATCCACTTTGCCTGCACAAATACATGATTCTAAAATTTCCTAGATAAGCAGCTGCTTTTGAATGTTCTACTTCCAAGGTTCAACACTAGATTTTTCTACCAATCCTTAGTTCAAATCCTTTTGCTCCTGATTGTGGAGATATCTTTTGTATTTTTATTTTTAAAAGATGCTACTTTTCCTTCCAACAAATCACATTATATGGACAAGGTGATTGTTTTGTGGAAGTAATTTTTAACTTGTCTTGATTTAATCAACCCAATGCATGTTGTAATTATAAGATAGCCTCACAAATAGGCTTCTGTGTTGTTTTTTTTTATTTCAATTACCTTTTCAATTAGCTAAGAAGTGCTTTATGGATAAAAATGTGTCCAAATAAGACCTTTGGGAATAAAGGGGTCATTTTGAGAGAATAACCAACTGGCACTTTTAAAGGATGAGTTTAATAAGAAACAAGTGTAAACATTAGAAAGAGATGAGCTCTCCCTGGTGTTGATGGCCTGTGAGAACATTGTCCAAGTAAGTAAATCACCACTCGACATGGCAAACTTCCTTGGCATATATATATATTAACAGGTTACACTTAAGACCATAAACTTTGTCATCATTTGCCATCTTATACTAGTGGTCTGAGAACCTGAATAAACCCAAACCTACTTAGTGATGAATTGCTTAACAAGCATGGCAAAAAGTTCAGATGTTCTGTTTTGAGTCTCATATAATCCACAGGCTATAAATAATGTCTTCAGTGACCCTTGATCTAGTTTTATTTTTTAGCCAAACTATCCCTCTAGGTAGAGTAAATCCCATGTCATAAGGTGAAAAGGATTTTATTCAATTGGCTCATGGAGAAGGTTCCTGATGATGAACAGGAGGGCTCAACTAGCCCCTTAAATGAAGAACTTGTTGCTTTTTAGGTTCTTACATTAGGGGGTTCCTGCCATATTCTTTCAATAATGCTGCGTTCTTTTCATCAATGAACTTAGATCATTACTAGAAATTGTTTGTCCTAGATCTCAGACAGTTTTTGAAATAAGTTCTAAAGCTTTTGTACTATAGGATGAATTCTCAGGTTCAAGGGATATATTTTTATTAGCACTCTCACGTCTCCCACTGGCCCTCTGAACTCAATGATGCTTCGTTCTTCCTTAAAGGGAACATTCCAGCTGCTTCAGTAGCCTTGCTTTGCTGTCTGAGGATCACATCTGTAAGTTCATTTTCTAGTGGTCTGTAACAAATTACTGCATTATCACCTTAAACAGAACATACTTGTCCAATTTGTTCATAGTTTTTTTGAGAATATTTAAAACTGAATTAGAGTCTTTGATATATGGGCTTCCTCAGGGAAAACTTCTGTTGATTTATTCTGTTCCTTTTTTTGTTTTGTTTTTTCTAGTGCAGGTTTTTTGGTTGAAATATGGGTATTTGATGGTTATCAGGTAATAATTCTGCAGATCATATTTTTCTTTTCTCCAGTGTTTGCTGTTGTTTTGTTTTTTTTTTAATTGTTAAAAACGTAGTAGTCTGTTTTGAGACTTCTAACTGTGCAACAGTTATTCCTTGTCATATGTACTCATTAAAGTTTATTT
>NW_004567117.1:18339962-18381465 GCF_000260355.1 Condylura cristata | reverse complement strand
CGGGCAGGTGGGAATCGAACTCATGCGGAAGTGGCTTTAGCTTCTCAGTGCTGTGCTTTAACCCGCTGCACCACCAGGGAGGGCCATGGTTTCTATTCTTAAAGGCTCACATCCATTTCATCTAGTGCCCTGGAAGATGAAAAGCTGTCTCCGATCTTCCTGTCTAAACTAAGGGCTCAAGGTGAGCCATGGGAACTGCTGCTCAAAGTGGGTTTCTCCATGGTTTTTCCTTTGTAATTTCCAAGTCTGCTCACTGCAAGCGTCGGCTAACTTATCTCAGCACTGAGAGCTATTAGTAGAAATACTCAGGATTTCTTTTTAATAATTTATATTCTTTTCTCAGTATGTGCTTTTTGGGAGTGGGTTAACAGTCAGTTAAGGCCCACAAATCTTTTCTTTCTTTACAGGTTTTGGATATAAGGTTAAACTTCACCTCTGTCTTCACTGTACCTGAAGACATCATTGTAACTGGTTTTATACTACATTATGCTAAATTCATTTTGAAGAGAAACCTATTTATTTAGTTGTGTACACTCTAAGATGCCATGTTCTAGCATGTTTATCGATGTCGATGCACATGCAGTATACCCAAATTGTGCCAAGAGTCCAAGTGCTTTCAACAACTGACAAAATAGTGTCTTCGGTTCATGGAAATAAAGGTAGTATTTGAACAAAATATTCCCCCAGTCAATCTTTGAATTAAAGAGAACAATGAACCCAATCAGAAAATGGGAGAGGAGCTGAACAGACACTTTTCCAAAAAAAAAAAGCAGATGACTTACTAGCACAGAAAAAAACAAGTTCAGCAGCATCATTTGTTATAAAGGACATGCAAATCAAAACCACAGTGAGAGACCACCTCACTCCAGCGAGAATGGCACAGGTGAAAAGAAACAGAAGTAACCAAAGTTGGTGAAGAGAAAGAGACAGGGGAAGTTATTGGAAATATTAAAAATAGGTTTACTGCAACCAGCAATTCCATTGCTAGGTACTCTTCCTGAAGCATGCAAAGACAGTAATTCAAAGAGATATTTGCTCTCTTGTGTGCATTACAGCACTATTTACAATAGCCATGTTGCAAAAACAAGCTAAGGACCCAATGGTTGATAACCTGATAAAGAAGATGCGGTCTATATAGCTATAAAAAGGTGAAATCTATCATTTGCTACACCTGGATAAAATTAAAAGGGATAATGCTAAGTACTAGATGATTTTACTTATCTGAAGTACATAGAGAGACAGAACAAAAATTGGGCAGAACTAAACCAAAACAAAGCCTAAATGACCACAGAATAGAGGTTACTAGAGGGGCAGAGGGTGGGGATCAAGTGGGTAAAAGGCCCCATAGTGCGCAACAGAGGCAGGGAGTGGTCTGGGGTGAGCAGAGTGCAATGATGACTTGAGGAGAGGTGAACCTGTGCTCTTGATCATTTACATTCATGTGAGCCAGTGTCACCTCATAAACAAATAAATAGATTAATTAAAAAAGAAAACCTTTCAAAAATATGTCAAAAAACAGTCAACGCCCAAAAGTTTAGCTATCACCACCTATTTAGCCATTTTGTTTATTTTTATTTTCCCTGTTGTCTGTTGAATTTTTATACAGACGTTATATCTGGGGAAAAAATACTAAAGTATCTCAATAGCATTTTCAAATAACAAATACTTTCTTTCAAAATATATTGCAAATTTTGGGCATGGTTTCTTTCCACTGGAGATGGTACCAGAGGAAATATTTTAAAAATATACAAATTTATAAATAGTTAAGATTGTGTAACTATTTTAAACTACTTTGTATAGTGTGGGAATTTCTTTTCCATTATGGAATGGATTTATAATCTTTGTGCGAGGATAGTGAGGAGGGAAATAATGCTCAGCTGGAGAGGAGCAGTGACTCTTAATAGGACACAGCTATTTCTGATGCTTGTTAATAAGAGGGTATGTGAAGTTGAGAGGCATTTGATGAAAAATAGAAATATCTACAAGGCAAGAGTTTCAGAAGAAAAGAATTAGGAAGAGAAATGGTAGACACAAATCCTAACTCTGTAAACCAAAACCAAAGAAGGAAACATGCAAAGGGGTGGAACCTCCACTTAGGGATTTGGTTACTTTATATCACAGTAGAGTCTGCAGGAATCCCTAAGGATTTTTACTGAGGTCGGATAGGAAAGGAATTTTAGAGAAGAAAAAACAAAACAAAACAAAAAAATAATAAGGGATTAGGAAGGAGAATGAAATTTTCAGCTATAATTAAAAAATGGGAAAACCAGCCAGATAATGTGAAATCATAAAAGTTAGTGCTTACATACTGCTGTGTTTGCATACTTACAATAACGGTGCTTGCAGAATCTCAGCATGAAAATTGGGAAGAAGTATGTACAATTGACTTAAAATTAAAGTATGGAAAAAAATCTAGTTTGCAGTAGCAGGACCTTATGCAATGTTGGATAAGAAAAGAAAATTGAAGTTAATCTCGTCAACGAGTCAGATTGGGGGGCTGCCTATGCCCCTATCATGTGACATTGATTGACAGATTATAAATCCTTCTTCAGTTCTTGACTCAGCTACTAACGGACAATATCCAAATCTTTCCATGTATCAATTGGCTTTTTTTCTGTCACATGGATTTTTTTTTCTTCAAGTAACTTTTCTGAAAGCAAAAGAAATAACTGAAAGCAAAATTTAACTTAAATATATGTGATATTTTTAAAAAGGCTTAAGCTAAACTATACTGGTTGCTATAGGAATATTGTATGCATTAAATAGTGACTTTGATGTGGTGTCACAGCCAACATTACACACGTCTTCTTCCCATGCTATGTAGATGTTGATGGTTCAGCATCTGTCCCTGGAATGCAAACAGGAAAGGGTATGAAGGACATCTGACTCCATAGTCTTTCATTTGATGATGCCAGGGTTCCTTTGTATTGAATTCAAAGGCCTGAAAAGATGTTACTGTAAAGACCCAGACTCTCAAACCATCCATTCCCTCTTTCTGCTGTACCTACATGTAGCATATAGAATAGAGACCAAAGATATATTTCTCAGATTCACTGGCATTTAGGGCTTTGGTTGTAATTTAGGTTCCACTCAATAAAAGTCCTCACAGGGGCATTAAAAGGTGGAAGAGAAGCATCTGGAAATAAGACTGCTTTAGCTTCTAAGACTGCTTTAGCTTCTAGAAAACTGAAGCTTCTTTACTATGGCTCTTTCCTGATGATGGAGATTTTCTGAATGTGGCAGTGGTGACTTGTTCCTACAATATTCACTGTAAAAACAGCTCGTATGGTGACTCTGTCGTTTAGTGTGACTATGCCACTTCGTATAGATTCAACTTGTCCCACCTCACCCCACCCCACCCCATCCCATCGCTTCACCAGTCCGTATGCATTTACTTTCCTAAGTAAATAGGAATTTATGCAATGTTGGATAAGAAAAGAAAATCCCTTTGTTAAGCTAACATAAAATACATGTATGTTATTCTCCACAAACCTGACTCATCCTACCTTCTGTTCAAAGATAAACTCAAATGCCTAATATTACTTCTGCTCCAATCGATGTAGTTAAATACTAATAAAGTGAAATAGTGCCTGGACTTCAGACGGCGTTGGCAGTTTTGAGACTGGCTACTGAAATGTGTACATTGTTGTGTACCACTAGTTGCTGGCGTTACACACTGCCCACTGCAGTTCAGTGCTGAGCCACTTCCCCACTATTCCTACGGATTGAGATCTAGGACATTTTCTCATGTCTCAAAGACATGACTGACATATTGCTCAATATCAGTTAAATATCATTCATATATCTAGAATGTCAGGTTAGGTACATTGTTAAAACAGACCCTTAGATCATCAAAAATTTCATCAGGGGCCCTCCCTGGTGGTGCATTGGGTTAAAGCACAGCACTGGGAAGCTAAAGCCACTTTTGCATGAGTTCAATGCCCCGGAAGTGACGCACGTGACGCCGCAGACCTCACTTGACCCTCCCGCTGCTCCCCGCAGCAGTGTACTTCAATCTACCAGTTCTGCTCCCCACTCTTTCTCTGGTGAATCCTCTCACTGCTCCTGCACCTCTGGCCTTACCCCAGTTCTGTGTGCATAAATAAATAAATCTTTTAAAAAAAAATTTCATCAGGAAGCTTCCTCTCTTCCATGATAAGAAGACTTCTAGTGAGGTTACCAATTATACCATACTCTGGTATTCCTGCTCTTAGACAAGCTTCCCTTGACTGTGGGTTTGGCATAGTGATTTGATTTTAACCAATAGAGTACAAAAGTCAATGAGATGTATCTTCTGTAATGTGGTCATAAAATATCACAGCTTCCATCTTGCTTGAAGAGTCTCTGGCTGTCTTATCTTACACTCTTTGATGAGCAGACCTCCATGTTAGGGGTGCTCATACAGCACGGATCAGAGATTAGTTGTCCATTGCAAGAGCCATGGGGAAGTGAGCCACACCTTCGGCCCTGCAAGCCTGCAGCAAGGCTGTGCCCACTTCAGTCTCATGATTCTTGTAGTCCATTTGGTATCAGCTAACTTCCACATCATCATCACTTCCAAGCACTCAGCTCCAATTGATGCTTGGGTAGCAGAATGGGTGGAAGAATTTTCATTTTTAGTTCCTTTTACTCAAAGAACTGCTCAGAAGATGCCTCATTCCTAATCTGACCAGGGATACAAAGAAAAAAAATCATGGTAATTTTACTTTCAAATATCTTCCATGTTTATGTGAAACTAAGATTTAGTTTTCCAAGGGTACAGTTTCTTTACTGAAGTTAATTTATTATTATTATTTTGTCATGTGTAAGGAGAAATCCTAGAACATAGACTTAAAAAGGAAAAGATAGTGCAGGGGGAATTGGCGGTAGGAATTTCACAGGGAAATCATACATTGTACAAAAATGAAGGATGATATAGTGAATATATCAAACAATTTAAAAATTAAAAAAAAGGACTCAAACAAGGAAATACAGGACAGAAAGGAACTGCCACTTTTCCTTGGTACATATGAAATAAAACCTGGACTGTGGGCATATTAGGAAAATATGTCTTGTTCTTATTTTTTATTTTACTTATTTATTTATTTTTGAACATTTATTTGTGCATACAGAACTGGGCACAGGCCAGAGGTGCAGGGGTGGTGAGAGGATTCACCAGAGACAGAGTGGGGAGCAGTGGGTGGGTCAGAGGTCTGCTGCGCCATGTACATCTCCTTCA
This sequence comes from Condylura cristata, assembly GCF_000260355.1. Classification (NCBI taxonomy): domain Eukaryota; kingdom Metazoa; phylum Chordata; class Mammalia; order Eulipotyphla; family Talpidae; genus Condylura; species Condylura cristata. Next base: position 18,376,247 of record NW_004567117.1, on the reverse strand, counting down.
GGGTGGGATCGAACTCATGCGGAAGTGGCTTTAGCTTCTTAGTGCTGTGCTTTACCCCACTGCGCCACCAGGGAGGATCCTCGTTCTTATTTTTTAATTGAAGCTGTATTGCCCCAGAGAATGAGTGCACATACTTGTTGGTTTCAGTAGTTACCAATTGGAAGGATAACTGGAAGGATGAAACACCTTTGAATACCCTACTGTTGGACAGTTTTCAAAATGAACTGGTATGAAGGATTAACACCTGTTCTGAAGCGCTTTAGACTCTGTTTTTGGAGAGTTCGTTTCCTGGATGGATTGCTAGTGAGTCTGGAATGATCAATGATTTAAAGTAGAATGTGGGGTTTCCCTAAAGGGAGTATAGGATTATGCAAAATTTTTAAACAGTCAAAATTTACCTGAGAAGAACATGTGCTTGGCAATCGTGTGGCACTGTTAGGGATTTGGGAGCATCTGAAGGGTTGTGTTCTGAAGAATTTGTGTGTGTGTGTGTGTATTTTACTGTGGCAATAATTATGGTTAATGTGCGATCTAGGAATAATTCTTTTTTTTAAGATTTATTTATGAGAAAAAGAACAGGCAAGAGATGGGGAGGGGGGGTGAGAGGATTCACCAGAGACAGAGTGGGGAACAGAACAGGTGGATGGACTGAAATAAACTGCTGAAGGGGACATTGGTCAGGACAGGAGAGGTCTGCTGAGCCATGTGAGTGAGCAAACTGGCCAGGGATCGAACTCACTCTGCAGTAGCTGTGGAGAGCTTCATAGTGCTGTGCTTTAACCCTCTGCACCACTAGAGAGGCTCACTTCTAGGCATAATTCTTTAAATTAACCCTCAACAATTACGGGGGCACTGGCAGGGTGTAGTATCAAAGCATACATGTGTAGGGCTTTGCACCTATACTCCCCAAAGCAGGCACAGCGTTCTTTATAAACCAATTTTGCCTCAATTAACATAAACGGAAAAGGGGAAAAATTAGTCCTCAACATTTAGTACTGTTAGGTATTTTGAGACACAAAGGAGAAATCCCGTAAAGAAAAGTACGCTCTCCCATGTTGAGTGAATCATGAGTAGATATAACAATACTGTGACCAGCAGGAATAGAGAAATAACAGTTGAGTGTGTGAATGTGTGGACATGTGAAAACCTCTGCCTCTCCAGAATGTGAAGGCTGGGTAGGACTTGTCCTTAGGTTAAACTCCAATGCAATGCAGTATATTCTTGTATATGATTTGTTTAATATTTGTTTTTTCCCCCAAAACTGGGACAGATATTGGATGTGTCACATTTATTATTTATTTCTACCTACCAGCACTATAGCAAAGCACTAAATAAGTGCTTAAAAAGTATTTGCTAAATAAATAAAAAGATAGAGTATGCACGCCCTATCACTTGGGAATCTGACCACAAATGTTTTAGTTACTTGTATTAGCTGATGTATTTGTGACCATTATTTTTACTATTTTTTTGAAAGACTATAATTACCACTTAGTTGACATGATTAAAACAATTCTCAGTTAAATACATACAAACGGGGCCCTCCCTGGTGGCGTAGTGGTTAAAACACAGCACAACATCCAGGAGGTGACCACATGGCGTGGCAGACCTCTCCTGACCCACCCGCTGCTCCCTTCAGCAGTGTACTTCGTCGATTTACCTCTTCTGCTCCCCACTCTGTCTCTGGTGAAACCTCTCACTGCCCCTGCATCTTTGGCCTGTACCCCAGTTCTGTACACATAAATAAACAAATATTTTTAAAAATACATACAAACAACTAGATAGAAAGAAAAATAAGTGAGCAGTCAAAACCAGCCTATCAGCTACCAATGAAGAAATAGAATGCTATTGTTTACTAAGTTATGTTATTGGTCCTAAATTAATTTAAAATTAGTGGGTAAGTGAAATGAAATTTAAATGAAGCTTTTACTGAAGAAATATTAAATTTACAGATGTATGTATTGACTTAGTGTAGTTACTATTACTTTCTAAATTCTATTCCTGGATGACACCTTTCAGACAAAAGTTGACTCTTTTCAGCCCAAGTTGTGATTTAACGTATGGCCACTAGATGGCAACATAGATCAGTGTTAGATTTCAGAGGTGAAAATCTAGGCTGCACAGTTTTCACACACATAAATCATTTTAGATTAACTGAATGATTTGTATTATTTAATATATATTAGAAATGTTAAAAGAGATAAATAAGAGTGAAATATTCTGCCTCAGGAATGTAGGAATTTGAGGGATTTTCCATGTTAAGTATTTTGGACTGACAACTATGCGGACCGAATATTTAATATTTTGTGGTAACACAATGGCAGTTTTGTAGTAAAAGATGTGAGCTTTGAAGTGTAATTGTATTGCTTTCATGTATTCTTTTAATGCACATTTTGAATGCATGTAGATAACAGGCCTTAAACAGGTAGATTTGTGAAAGGTAAAATAGTTCTGATTTGTAGGATTTTCCAGAGATTTTCTGTTAATATGTATTCATTATTTTCAAAAGGAAGAGTATATAAAATTCCTCAATGGCTCTTCTTTTATGAAACATGTCCTGCATAACATTCTAGGGAAAGTGCTGTTCTAAGTGAGGGTTTGTCTCATGACAAATACCACTTGAAGTAATTGTGGACATGTGAGATAATAGGAACTAAATGTAAAGAGGAAAAAACCCAAATGCCCCCCAAAAGATGACTGGATCAAAAAGATGTGGTACACATCAGAAGGAATATTATGCAGCAGTCAAAAAGACAAACTCATGCCATTTGGAGCAACATGGGTGCAACTAGAAGGGATTATCCTCAGTGAAGTCAGAAGAAAAACAAAAATATCAGATGGTTTCACTTATAGCATGAATATAGAGCAATCAAATAAAGGATCAGGGAAAAATAATAAAAATTCAAAAACTGCAACACAACAAAACAAAAATAAACAGACAACTATAAATCAAAGTTATCCTGTGGGGGTGGGAGGTTGGGGTGGGGATTGACACCGGGATGGGAAAAGCACAAGAGACTATGATGATGGTGCATGGGTGAATTGGTGGCAAAAATGCTATGGAGACTACACCTAACAAAAGAAAGCAAACACTGTTAAAAAAAAAAAAGAACTATGATATAAAATATATAAATAAATACATAAATAAAATAATGACATTAAAAATGTTATCTTTCTATCTTAAAATTAAAAACGTATATATTGGGGCTATCCCTGGTGGCGCAACAGGTTAAAGCACCACACTACGAAGCTCTCAGAAACCACTGCAGCATTTCAATCCCCAGCCAGGAACTGACCCACATGGTGCAGCTGATGCACTCACTCCCCTCAGCAGTGTATTTCAGTCAATCAGCCTGTTCTGGTCCCCTACTCTGTCTCTGTGAATCCTCTCACCCACCACTTTCTGGCCTGTAGCCTGTTCTGTAAGCATAAATAATTAAATCTCTAAAAAACAAAACAAAACGTAGAAAGGGGAGGTTTCAGGTTCCTTGCCCCGCCCAAGGAAGGATGGAGCTGAGTATCGAGGAAAAGCTAAAAAGGGCTATAGAGGATACTGAAAAAAGAACTAAAGAAGACTGGGAGAAGACCTGGCAGAGGTGCATGGAGAGACGTGTGAAGAGAAGCCAGGCTTGCCTCTCAGCCTTCACTTTGTGCTAGGGACTTGGCAAACGTGGAAGGAGATACTTGAGAGGCAGAGATGTGGGAGGCTGACAATGGCAGCTTTATCTTGACTTGTATTTTGATTTTGCTCTTTTCCTTCCAGACTTGCCTGGCTCCTTCTGCCCCCTTTCCAGAGGTCCCCACCAGAAGGTATCTTAGACTTAAGGCAGGCTTTTGTCCTCAGTAGTCCTGCTTTGGGCCAACCCTGTGTGGCCGGGCATTTACCCAGGAGGGGATGGGCATCTTTGTGTGTTTCATGGGGCAACTATTTTAATTCGATTCTTTCTCTCCCTTTTTCTTTATTGCACACTAATTGTATTAAAGTTCTTCAATACAATACAATACACTGAAGGTCTTACACACTAAAAGTATGCTCTATCTTTATGTGGTGAATGACAGAACCCATTTAGAGCAGGCAGGGTTAGGGTCCTGTGTGCTCTGATTCTGCACTCTTAACAGCAATAAGTCTAAACTAATTTTTGAAAATATTGCAGGCTTTAAATTATTTTTTTTAAGATTTATTTATTTATGCTTACAGAACTGGGCTACAGGCCAGAGGTGTGGTGGGTGAGAGAGTTCACCAGAGACAGAGTGGGGAGTAGAACAGGCAGATTTACTGAAATACACTGTTGAGGGGAGTAGTGGTGGGTCAGGAGAGGTTTGCAGTGCCATGTGGGTCAGCTCCCTGAATGGGAATCGAACTCATGCTGCAGTGGCTTTGGAGAGCTTCATAATGCGGTGCTTTAACCCTTGTGCCACCAGGGGCAGCCCTGCAGACTTTAAAGTTTAAGAAGTAACTAAAAGTACCTCGAAAGTTCACTAGCAGTACCTATTAAGGACCTTGAAAGTCATGAGAAAAAAATTGCACATTTGTGTATTAATGAATGTTAACCAGACTTACTGTGGTGAACACTTTACAGTATGTATAACTATCAAATCATTTTTGTTGTATAAATGAAATAGTTATAATGTTATATGTCAGTTACGTCTCCAATATAAACACACATACATACATGCACACACAGCACACATATACATGTATGCATGTATACATACATAGTTATACATATGCACACATACATGTGTGAACTCTTAAATAGCAGAATAGCTAGCCTGAGTAGGTAGGAATGGAAGTTTCTGGAGGCCACCTGGATGGTTGGTTCTTAAAGGGAGAAAGCTGAATGAGCTTCTTTGATAAACAAAGGAATCCCCGATGAAAAGTAAAAGAAAGGAAAGAGGGAAAGATAATGGGTCCTAGATAGAGGACGGAAAGAAGATGGGAGAAAGCAACCATCCTCTGAGGCAAACTGCAAAACAAAACAAAATAATGAGCCTAAAACTTCTCACTCCTTCCTCCAAACTGAAGACAATCTACACCCAGTACAGCAGCAGATAATGAGACTATCTAAAATCCTTTGTTAATAACCCTAAACTTTATATTAGAGTGGACTTTGGTACACTTTCTTCTCTTGATGAGGAGGAACTGGGTGGGGCCAGAGATGGGAAACCTGGTACTGATCTCTAAAAAGCAGACACTAAGACTGTCAAGGACAGTTCTTTTCCATTTTCTCGATGCTCTCACAAGTCTCACTCAAAATTCATGCTCCCATGGCTAACACCTTGCAATACATTACAGCAACGAAGACGGATTCTATTATGGTTCCTACCAGACTAAATTGAAGAATTACTTGGTGAAATGTTCTTGCGACCACACAGTAAGGGGCGAAGGCACACATTTTCCTCATGAATGAGTTTGCTACCAGTCTGTTGTGTTCGGCATGAAAGGATTCGAGTCTGATTAATAACTTCTGGTGGATGATTTTGAATTAAGGGATCAATTTTGATTCATCATTCTATGCTGCCATCGTGTGGTTACTTAAGAAATGAATCGAGTGAAGAAATCCAATGCTAAAAAGATGGTTTGAACTATAGGCTCAATAAAGAATAAGCAATGAGGAACACAAGCAGACACGTGCTTGCTGTCTCCAGAAAGAGTGATGTTCAGTGGCATTTCTTTATTTATTTTCTCTCGCTTTCACCCCTCTGAGATAGGCCGAGTTTAAAATAGTTGCTGCATAATGTATGAAAGAGAAAAATCGAGAGAGGTCTTAACAGTTCTGAGAAATAATTGTCTCTTAAATATTTCCACGGGGGCGGAGTGGGGATAGGGAGAAAGAACATCAATTTTCACCTTAATTTTCATTTGATCAGGAGAACTCATTCCTTTCGGAACAGTTTGTCTAAACTAGCTTTTGAAAAATATCCATCATATCCACATAGTAATGAAAAAGCGAAGCTGATCCGCAGAGCCGGGCTGATTTATTTTGAGATGTGACTACTTCAGGTTTTATCTTTTTTTTTTATCTTAATGAAACATGGTGCTATTATACAAGTGGTTTTGCCACTACCTGCAAAATAACTCCCCTGTAATGGAAATGAAAGTCTTGTGGCGGAGATTCTATGTAGAAACATGTTCATTTATTCACAACAGATCGTGAGTCATTTCTAAGAGTGGCTTTTGATCACCTCTTTATAATTTAAAGCAAACTACTACCCCCTGCATATGTGATCTAATTAAAATTAATTTAATGAAATTATTTTAAAGATTGATGTTAATGATATACTTAACATTATATTAATACTTAAAGTTGTATTAATTCTCAAACCAGTTAAAGTCATAACTCCATATATCTGGTCAAGAATTGTTCTGTTAGCATTTCTATTTTACATAAATAGATACAATGTAGACCAAAGTCAAAGAGATAAATTTGAAAGAAAATAAGAATTCTTAACTCTTGTTTTAGATTTGTGTTTATTCGTTTGTATTTTTTGATACTGCATTTCAAAAAACATTAAATATTATAATTTCCTTATTCAATATTTAATCCTGATACTTTTATGCTAAAATATTAACATACCATAGCATTTTCTAATCAAAAGGAAAACTATGTTGCTAACTTGCTGAAATTCATTTTATTCCTTTTGATTGATATTAACTAACAAATAATGCATTACTTGCCAGATCATACTATGTTGAAAATACTATTACTACTAAGTAATATTTTTTCTTTGTTATGCATTTTGAGCTTAGTAATATAATAAGTAATATAATAAGCATCATATTAAAATGCTGTCACTTTATCAATTATAAGTACATGGTTAACATCATCATTTTAAATTATGTTTAATTTCCTTATGTAGGAGAAAAAAACTATATGGGTAGCAAATCAATATAAAATGAAAAAGGCAAACAAGCTTTCTAAACAACATAAAGCAATTCTCCATCAAAACCTCAGTAATTACTTTGTGGAACAGGTTGCCCTAAATACAACAATTAATTAATTTTTTCCAAATGAATTATGCAAGTCAATATTTTTTCTTCATTAATGCTTTGTTAAAACCATTAAGTTTCATTAATGCATAACAAAGAAGCAATTGGGTCTTATTCTAACTGATATATATTAATGTGCTTAACTTGAACTAAATGTGTTTTCAGTATGTAATCAAATTTGAATCAATCAAGTCAATTTTCCAGTCAAATGTCCTTTTGGAGTTCCCACTGCTTCTTGTGGATGACCCTTCCTGAGAGCACATAGAAAGTGACCCAGAAGTTTCCATGTTTCTGCCAAATATCACATTAATCCCTAATGACAATCTGTTCACTTTCTAAAGGAGGCTACGGGAGCTTCGCTTAGAACTCTATTATCTGATTCTAATCATGATGGATATGAATAAAAACAAAATTAAGCAGTAGAAAATAAATGACTATTAGCTGAGATTCCAGTTCTTTTTCCCAAAAAGAACAGATAAATTTATGCTACTCTTAGCTTAGCTTGTGCATAAGTACCAGCACATCTTACCATTTAATTTTCATGATTGTTAAGGTTTATAATTATTAAAAGAGTAGCTAAAAAGCAATTGCTAAGTATATTGATGGTGCAAAACTATAGAAAAATAAAATAATGTGGAATTTAATATACATATATTTTTATGTGAATGCAATTTCATATTTTTAATGAATGCAATTAAAACTGGAGGTTTGAATAAAATTGGTAGATTTATCAATGTTAATACTGGTTATAATTACATATGTTATATATATGCTGTTATATTACAGTTTTGTAAAATGCTTCTATTAGGGAGACTGAGTACAAGGGATCTTTCTTTATCATTCCTTACATCTGCCTATGAATCCACAATTATATCTATGAAAATTATAATAAAAAGAAAACAACTATTAACTGAGAACAACCAAAAAACATGCTTGAATTTTTCATATTTTATGAAGTAGCTCAGTAAGAAATTGATATCACTATCTAACAATTAAGTATTAACTTCAATACATGGACTCTAGCTGCTGAGACTTTTATATTTCAATGGTCATCCTCTTTCAAGTTTCATATTTCACTCAATTCTGCTCCGCTATGAGTTCTCATGATGTACTTTTCTGATGACACCCTGATTTTCACCCTAGGCCAACATTTCTTTTTCAAATCAAGGCTGGTAAATCTACAGCTTGTTATAAGTTCTCCACATTCAGAACTAAAGGTACTAAACTTCCATTAATATTACTTTTACAATTCATGCTAGATAAGGATAGATGTACAGACATGATGAAGTTGGGATACAATCTTTGGAAAAGTGAACTCCTTGGGAGTTAAGAATGCCTGTGTTCAGGTGAGAAAATAATGATAATGATGAACAACTATATGCCAAAGACATTTTGTGGGGGTGGGGTGGGGAATGGGATCAAAAACAGTGAGGGGAGGGAAATGCACTGGACTGTGGTGATGGCACATGGGTGATTTGGTGATGGGAAACCCAAGGAGATTGCAACTGAGATGGAAAAATGCACAAAAATATGAAAAAATAAGCTATTATTATATTTATAATATAAAAAATAAGCTATTATAAAAGAGAGGGGCTTTCTGCCCCTCTCTTTTGCTCCTCATCATGAATTTTTTATTTTACAACAAAAAATGTGGCTTTTATAAGTGTCATACAATTATTAATTATCAAACAAAGTAAAATATTTCTCATATTTTGTATGACTGCTGATAGGGTTTTGTTATTGACTCACTAAATTCCCATTTGTGTGAGTTACACATAATACATGTTCAATATAATCTTGTTGATATGATGACTGCCTACAAATATGAGTTTGGGAAAATTTCTATGTTTCCCATTTACCCAGCTTAATTGGTGAGCAATATCATCAAATGATTAATCTGGTGAGACAGTCTGATAGCACAAATCAATTAAGGCTATGCTTTGGCAAGTGGTCAGTTTATAATAAAACAAGAACATATGAAAACATGAGTAACAGTATCTGTTGGGTGAGTAGCCAAGTAAATAGCCACAATCCTTTCTTTGACAAGAAGATAGGGAGATTATAAGCACAGTACAGTGGAGCATAGGGGAGGAATGAGGAAAAGAAAAATTCTAACTCATGTGGAAATTCTTCAGACAAACATGTACTGCTAGTATCCCCATTCTAAGTTACTTTACCCAGGATAGACCTTCTGGAATAATAGCGAGGGGACACTGTCTCTGAACTATGCTGTCATGGGCTTTGTTGAACTCCCAGTATGTATCATATTCAATCTCTTTTGGGAGAAAAGCAGTTCTTAATCCTGTAGCTTTCCTGTGTTATTATTTGCTAGTAGGCAAACTCCGTTGTCATCACAGCTCCCACCATGTGTCCTGCCTCAAGACCAGGAGTCTGGACCTCTGTTCCTACGATTCTCCTCAGAATAAAAGATATTTCATCAACACGAATTGCTTAGTCTGTGGAAGTGACTCCACAAGCAATAATTCTCAGGTTGAGTCTCCCTTCAGAAAGAAATAAACCTTAAAATTTATCCTCACACAACTTTCTGTTTTTGTATCCTATAATGAAATGTCAGAAGTTTTAATTCTAGGGCACCACATAAAAGGTGATAGTGTCTCAAATTCAATATTACGCTTCAGGAAGAGCAAAGTGTGCTTCGAGGGCCAGTTGGAAAAGCTTGAACAGCTCAAATTTGGTTGTGTTTATGTTATGACATTTATAATGACAAGCCATCTGGATGAAAAGTAAAAGTTGGTGAATTAACCAAGTGTGTCCAAGTATCTAAATTTTCATCCAAAAACTGAGTACATTTTTATTTTAAGATAATAGCTTCTTGCATGACTGTAAGACTGAAGTTTATTTCATCACCAATGGTGGTCAGTTCTCAGAGTACATTTGACCATTGCCAACTGCTTGTAAAGACCAAGCAGAATAATGCATGAGAGTGGGACCTAAGGGGTTAAACAATACCTGGTTTGAATTCTATCTTTCCCACCTGTTAGCTGGGTGACCTTGGGCAAATTATGAAACTTGTTCTCATCTACAGTACAAATATATTTTTTTAAAGATTTATTTATTTGTACATACAGAACTGGGGTACAGGCCAGAGACTCAGGGGTGGTGAGAGGCTTCACCAGAGACAGAGTGGGGAGCAGAACAGGCAGATGGATGAAGTACACTGCTGAGGGGAACAGCAGGCGGGTCAGGAGAGGTCTGCCACGTCATGTGGTCACCTCCGGGGAAGGCGGAAATCAAACTCATGCAGAAGTGGCTTTAGCTTCTTAGTGCTGTGCTTTAACTCACTGCGCCACCAGTCAGGACCAGTACAAATATTTTAATCATGTTTACCTGAAAGAGTTGCTGCAAACATTAGAGACGCTAATGTTAAAGTATTAAGTCAATACTAGGCATCATTGTTACATTTTTTCCACAAATTAATATCATTAATGTCAGGAATGTCCACAGTGCCTAACAGAAATACTCAGTAATAATTCAATAAATTCTAAAAAAAAAAAAAATTCTTATGTTAATGTCAATACCTCATTTTAATATGGATTAGATTTTCAAGTTCTCTCAAATGTGCATCAATGAATTCATGGTCTCTCCTTTGAGTAAGGAGGTCCCAGTAGATATATTTCTTAGAAGAAGTATAGCTGCGAAACTGGAAATTTCTTACCACTAAAATTTAAAAGTGTCAAAATGGTTCGTTTCATTTTCTTGTATTATAACTTTAAACTGAAGACAGTGAGGAAGAGATTGCTGAAAGTGACCAAGCAACCAGGTGAGAGAAATGAGACTTAAACAAGGAATTGCAAAACTCCCAGGTCTACTCATAATCACTTTCCTCTACTAACCTTTTTTCATCAAGGGGTAATGGGCAGTGCCATCTGAGAGCTTCCGACCAGTGATAGGGAAAGATCCTTCCACTCTTACTTGCAAGCAAGGAGATAATTATTTTAAGATTGAAAAAACAATCACCAACTCATTTGATTGATGCTAAAAGTTTAGGTATTTAGATGCTATTACATTATTATTATATTTCATTCAAAAATATGAAATGGATCCTGTTAAAACTATTCTTAAATAGTTTCACTTTCAGCAATCTCTTCCTCAGCTTTCTATACAAAAATGTCTGGAGATACAGGAATAAATTAATATGGTTCTTGTCCCATATCTAATCTAACAGACTGCTAGAAAGTTTTAGGCATGAAAACAATCATTTATAGCAATATTGTAACTACACATAAGATATTCCTGTGGTAAAACAATAGAAGATCCTGTTCTACCAACGGAGAGAAAGGAAAGGTCAAGACAGGAGTAACAGAGAATGTGACCCTTAAACTGAACATTCAAAGAGCAGATCTTCAGTGTCAAAACAGGAAAGTCCATTATTGCAGAGAGGGGCATTAAGAAAAAATAGAGGCGGGTCCCTGAAGCATTTTTCATGTTAACCAAGACTTGGAGACAATCCCAGTGGCTGTGGGTGGATGAGTAGATCACGAAAAATGGATTATTATTCTGCTACAGAATAAGGAAATATTGCCATTTATGATGATATCGTTGAAACTTGGCATGTTAAGTGAAAAATATCAATCACAAAGGAACACATAAGGAGGTATCTAAAATCGTCTAATCTGTAGAAATGGAAAGTATCGTAGTGGTTTCTGGAGACTGGGGTTGGGGGAAATTTGAGGTGGTTCAGTGATTTCAGTGGGTTTAATGTCTCAGTTATACTAAATGAATTAGCTCTAAATTCTGTGCAAGTTCATCTATAGTTAACACCAGAGATTGTACTTTAAAACTGGTTAAGAGTGTACATGAAATTTACATCTTAAGTAAATTCTTAAGACACACACACACACACACATCATAAAGGTAAAGGAACACAAGGAAACTCTAGGAAATGTTGATCATGGAGATGGTGTCACTGGTGTTAGCATGTGTGTGAGCTTGTCAGTTGTGCAGAATGATTGTGCATAGCTCTTTGTGCATTTCTATAGTGTGCAAAATCACCATTATACCTCAATAAAGTTATTTTTTTTTAAAGTGCAGGGACAAAGGCACAAAATACTCTAGTTCATTTGGCGATGTGTGAACAACTTGGTCTGACTGTGATGTAGAAGCACAGAGGTGAGGTAAGGCTTTGATGAGAATAGGCTGCGGAGGCTGTGTGTCCTGCTTTAGAGATTTTGCTTAAAGCTTGAGTGAGCCTAAGACACCAAAAGGTTCTAAATATAAATGTTAAAAACGATCATTTTACTAGGGGTAAGGAAAATTAGAAAAACTGAAGACTGAAGGTCAATTTGGGAGGCTACAGCAATAATCTAGTTAAAGGGTAATTATGCCTGGATGAGTGACTCCCAGCACTGGCCTACCTACTAAAACAACCTAGAGGGAATTTTTTAAATTACCGATTCCTGGGCTCCTCTCTGCTCTGAAGAAATCACATTCTCCAGCATGGCTATTTGTAAACAGTTGCCCAAATGATTGTAATATTCAGCTCATTTTGAAAGCTCCTGACTGGAATTATGAGTAGCAGTGGAATGGTGAATGACAATTGAATCTGTGAGCTTTTAAGGTATGAATTTTAGATTGTGTCTTAAAGGTTACTGTTGTAAGAGTAAATAGAAAGCTTTGCAAATAATGCAGATCTTGATTTCATAGGTCTCTGGTGAGGGCTGAGTTTCTGTATTTTTAACAAGCTATCAGATGAGGTCCCTGTTTTTTAGTTCTTAGGCCATATTTTATGGAGCAAAAAGGTTTTGTAGGGAAAAGAGAGAGAAAAATCTAAGAATGATTTCCTGACTCCGCCTGGGATGACTAAAGGCATGTGGTAATAACAGTTGTGAGAAAGATTGGGAATCCAATTTTGAACAAATTGAGCGTGATGTGCTTGTGGAAAAATAGGAAAGAACAGCCATGTCCTAGAGAGTGGAATAGATACCTAGGCAGGAGACAAAGGTATTTGTGTGTGGTTGAAACAGTAAGAATCGATGAAAATGCCCAACAAAATGTACCTCAAGATAGAATCAAACCACAAGGGCATAGAAGCAGCTGCTGAAACAGAGCCTAGGACCGAGCCCCCAGGGAAAATGACTGAATGGAAATCTGTTTATAATCAAGGGTGGGGGGGAGCATTCAGTGTGGAGTAGCAGGTGGCTGTTAGGAGAATAGTCACTACATGAAACATGACGTTACATCTGAATTACAGACAGGGGTAATCTTGCCTTTATCAGGAACCCCAAGAAATAGCCTACCTAGACTAGACTAAAACATGTTACTAAGGAGAAAGCAAAGTTTGCCAAACACTAATAATCTGACTCTTTCCCAGTTCTTTATTGATACACATCTCATGTATATCCCAAATGTCCACTAGACTCAGATTAAATAATTCTTTTCCTCTTTGCAGTTGGTTGCTTCTAATAGAAGAGTGATACAAGAAGGTGAAAAATTAAGCTGGGTTCTAAGCTGAAAAATAAGTAGAAGACTTTTTCACATACCCTTGGATTTTTCTGGCATTTATAGACGAGGGAACAACTTTGTTTTGAAGAGGATTTTAGCACATCTTTTTTCTTTAATCTTGTAGACAGGCTCCAAGATACTTCCATATGGGTGAAAGATAGCTCCCCATTTCAGGGCATAATGATTCATATTTATTTCATCTTTGAGATAGAGATGGGCTAAGTGAAGTTATATTTAAGCTCCTATTTCAGGCACCTGTGAATATTGATTATTTTGAAGAGTTTGTTTGTTTCAATGGGAAACAGATGACCCATCAAGTTAGTTGCTAACTGATCACTGCAATTTAGACACTGGCATTCTGAATTTTATTTAGGAAGGCCAAATGACCATTTAAAACCACCAAATTTAAATGGCCTTTCATGACTGAACAATTGCTTAGTTCTCAGTAATATAAAAACTGAAAGAGTATAATCAACCAGACAAAAAGCTAATTCAGGGCAGAACTAATTGAGTGTAGTTTGCTCATATTGCAATCATTTTTAATAGTTTTCAGTCTTTTAATATTATTAAACTTAAAAAATAGAGAATGTTTAAATTCAATTTAATTTCCCACAATAGCAAGGTTACAATATATTAAAGATAGATGTTATTAGCTCCTACAATTAGTCCACATATACCACAATAGTTATGAGTTTGCTATTATAGTTACTGTGCATTAACTTGATTACAAATGACAGAAATGATTTTATAAAAATATTGTTTATAAAGATACATTTAAGATGAGACAGTTATGCTGAAACTTTTTAATTTGTTATAACTCTCATGCAATCATTATAAAGCAAAATGTCGATGCTTAGAAAAGAAACCACTAATAAATATAAGGTATTAAAATTTGTAATATGGTTAATTGCAACTTATACTGTCAGAATAATTTAGTTTAGAAATTAATACTTATTAGCTTGGGGAAAAGATTCTAGTTCTTAGGCATTTTTTTTTCATTATAGAAAAATATTTTCTCCTTGGTGAAGGGAATGATTTGTTCAATGACTTATGTTTCTCCTTCATTAAAGCTATTGCTGACATTAATTCCTTCATCAGAACTGCAGTCCAGCGTGAGTGACATGTGACTATTGAATGATATATTCATGGTCAATCCAAATCAGGAAGAACTGATTTCAATTTGGAAGAGTTAGTATGATGAAAGGAATAGAAGATATTGATATCATTATATTGAATGCATGTTAAAGCAATATGAGAACATATTGGTATAAGAATAAATGTGTCTGAAGGGGCAGGCAGCAGGCAACAGAAAAAGATGCTGAGGGCTTTTTCTCCCAACTCCTTAAGAAACACTGATAGGCTATGAGAAGACTGTAATATGATTGGATTTGGAACAGACCATTTGGCCTCTGTGAGAAGAATGGACCTCCCAAGCAGTAGTGGTGAGATTGACCTAGAAAAGGTGGATTTTTTGCATAACTCAAATGAGTTAGAGTGGAAGAGAGAGAGAGTGGAGAGGGCCATAATTTAAGGCTTCATTTTGAGGATAGAACATAGTGAAAGAGCAAAAGGACAATATTCTGGAGCATGGTTGTAAGACATACTGAGGAAAAAATGGAACAGAATATTGACATTTGCTATCTGTACTGACATCTTATTATCAATCTCTTAAAATGCAGTAACTCTGTAGCTTATCAAGAACTCATTTAACTTTATTTTAGGCTCACAAGAAATCACTCAGAAAATCTAGTACCTTAATGACTTCTGAAAGCATTAGGTCATCACAAAAACTCAATGACCCTATGTATTTGCCACCATGGAGAGAACTGTATTTTATAGGAGTGAAGGTGATTTTGTATGCTATGCTATTAATCTTTATGAGTCTAATGATCACCAAAATTCAACAAGAGGGTAAAACTAATTATCCAAAGATGTGGAGGAGGAAAGAATCCAAGCCTTGCAATGCTTTTATATTCTGCCTTCTGAGTCTTTGAAACAAGCCTGCATCCCACTTAGTGGTATACTTTTAAAAGCGAGCAGGACTCTCAGACATTTTTACTTTGAATGGCTCAGTCACTATTTAACATTCCATCTTCATATACTGTCTACATTGTTAAATTGCCTGAAACTGCAGAGCAGTCAAGCAGTACACAAATTAAGCCACAAAGTAATCGGATTTCAATCACTAAATATTCACAGCTCAATTAAGTTATTTACTGAGATGTTTGTCTTAGCTGTTGAAATCCTTGCATATTTATAGGAACTTCACACTAACCTTTTAAAAATATCTTGATGTGGAAATAAAAAGCCACATTTGTTTTATAAGGTAGGTTAAAATTATGGCTCCAGGTATTTAAAAATGAATAAAAAGTCAATTGCCTTCTAGTTTTCCAAGAGTATGATTTGGTATCTATAATAGAAAGCTGACTACAAATTGCCTGATTATGCTTTTGTTTCTGGAAAAGAATATTTAAAAAAAATGTGATTCAAGTTACAATTTAATCTTCTGTTCTTCCTCCATTTTGTGATGTTATAGTTGGATCATATTTCCCAGATTCAGCATTTCTATCTTCGGCTTCATAGTTAACCATAAAATTCTGAGAGTGGCTCTAGATAACTTGGTTCAATTCAACTTTAGAAGTTTCATTTCCTTCATAGCAATGAGGAGATAATAATAGTTCCCTAAAATAAGTTGGTTCTAGTGTCCTTCTGGCAATAGTAGAAAGAAAAACCTTAAAAATTTGGTAAAATAATGAGCTAATATGTTTATGAAGGTGATAATGTTAGCTGATATTGTAGCAAGGTTTTGTGAAGAATGAGACACTGTTTTATAAAAACTTACATAAGGTTATACGTCAATGTTATTTCAGAAAAAAGAACCAATTTTCAGCTAAAAAAGGAGTCAGATATTATTATTATTATTTTTAAAGATTTATTTATTTATTTGTACAGAGCTGGGGTACAGGCCAGAGATGCGGAGGGTGAGAGGATTCACCAGAGACAGAGCAGGGAGCAGAACAGGCAGATCGACGAAGTACACTGCTGAGGGGAGCAGCGGGCGGGTCAGGAGAGGTCTGCCACGCCATGTGGTCACCTCCGGGGCAGGCGGGAATCGAACTCATGCGGAAGTGGCTTTAGTTTCTCAGTGCAGTGCTTTAACCCGCTCTGCCACGAGGGAGGGCCGGAGTCAGATATTATTTTAAAGACTACAAATATTGCCTTTAATCTTTATGAAAACTTCATTTTAAAATACGCTCTGTACAAATGAGAACCAAGCACTCAGCTTACTAGTACATCTCTAGAGTAGAGAAACATATTCCAGATCTTTGTAAATAAAAGCTTAAGACTTTCAATTCCATGCTATATTTTATTATAAAGAGACCCATTACATTAGCTTCTGCTTGCTAGTATAGCAAATTACCCAAACTTTCTGGATTTAAAGCAGGATAGAAATTTGTTGTGTAGTGTGATGGACAGAAGTCTGAAGTGAATCCCACTGGGTTAAAATGGAAAGTTCAGTTTCCTCTGGCAGAGGAAGAAAAGAAGCCATCCCTTTCTTTTCCAGCTGCTAGGAGTTGCCTGCATTTTTCTGCTTCTGTTTTCCTTCTTGCCTGATTTGATTCTCTTGTCACCATCTCATCAGACCGCTTGGGAATATATTGGACTCACTGGGATAGTCCAGTAAAATTTCCCTACAAAATCTATGTCTAGCAGTAAAGTATCTTATTCATGCAGTGGTGAGATTCAATTGATATTTTTTATGATGAAAGCTTGAATAAATTTGATCATCAAAACTCTGTGAATCTGTAAGTTGCAGTGAGAATGTAAAATGTCACCATGCAAGTCTTTCCTGAGATATATTCCTTCATCCGGGCACTGAGGGGGACCCCACATCCCCTAAACTTGTATGCTTTGCTCTAAAGCCAAAAAATATTCTTAGTGTGAAAGACCTTTAATAAGATTAGCAGATGTGTGTAGTAAGTGTCTTAGAGAGGAGAAAGGATAATAGTTTTCCAATAAGACACTCAAAATTACCCACCCCCTTGTGAGTAAATCTCCAGCAAAACAGGGTTGGTTTGAAGTGGGGCCACTAAGTTTTGAAATCTTGTCACAAGTCTATGGCACCTTCTGGGAGGAACCATAGAAAAGGGGTGCAAGGGGATAAGAAAACCTGGGATGAAATGGGTAAAATTAAAGTACAAAGCAAAATAAAACCTGTTGTTCTCAGTTCAAGGCTGAGAAGCAAGCGCATCTTCTTCTTCACAAGTTTCTCTCTTCCCTGTGCTTCCTCCAAGTCCCTTCCCCCCACCACAGCCCCCCAGTCTTCCACATCATCACATCATCCCCATCAGTGCCACCCTTCATTTGGTGGTGCAGGAAATATGACACCTCCCCTTTTATGGAGATTACACTCTGTAACACTATTCCCACATATTTCAATCTGAAGAACATTTTTGTTATATTCTGAGAGATTCCTATTTTTCTTTACATTTTTCTTCCTACCTTTTTCTTCTTTCCGTCTCCCTCCCTTTTTCTTCCTTCTACCCTTTCTTCCGCTCTCCCTCCTTTCTTTCTTTTCTTTCTCTCTTTCTCCCTTGCTTTCATCCCTTCCACAGTACTTCTTGTGTCATATGTAACAGATGACTACAGTACAAAGGAGTATGGTTAGAGTCTCTTTAGAGTATCCAAGTTTAACATGATATTTAATTTCTCCCCCCAAATTAATATGGCATTTTTTCCCTCCTTGTCACCCTGTTGCTGGGGCTGTGGAAATTTTTAATTCCAATTCTGGGACCAGGGATCCCTTAGATGACGAAAATTAAATATAAAGACAGCTACTGCCACCCCCCCCCAATTCGCTACCTGTACCCCCACCAAGGCAATTTAAAACAAAGAAAGGGAGATATTTTCAGCATTTTTATGATAGGAAAGAAATGTCCCTGGATACATATTCTAAATTCCTTTCAGCAGGATAGAAGTTAAACTGCTGGCAAACATGCTTCTGGCTCTGAGGAGAAACAGTGGGGAATGAAAGGGGAGGAGTGAGACAGAATTTAGAAACCTCAGAGACCAAATGGGAGTATAGAAAGAGATCCAGGGATGCCCTAGGAATGGAAACCAGGCTGTTCACCAGTGGAGGAGCAATGAATTCCAGGCCAGAGAACTCTGTACACTACGACTCATTGCTTGAGCCTGCAGTTAAAAGATTTTCTAAAAACCTTTCAGGATCTACTTCATCTGTGCTCCTAGGAGCAAAACTGAAGTTTTATTTTTATTATTGTTTTTGTGTTTTGTTGATAGGAAATGAATGTGTTGGTCTGACTCTGTGATATTAAGTACATAGAAAAGAGGGATGACGCAGTTATTAAATTTACTCATAATGATATGGCAAAGGAAAAATGTTTCGTTGGAGAAGGGCTTGACTGGAACATGATTTGATATGTCAAGTGAAAATAAAAATGCTGTTGTGAAATTTTCTTCCTTAAAACTGATAATGCTGATTACTTCTTATAAGAAATGTGGAAGCTGATAAGCAAATGCTGACTTTTCTGCATCCAAATTGCTTTCCACATTGCTAAGTCATCTTTTTATGTTGTTAGCCTTATTTTCTCTAAGATAAGACATTAAAGTTTTACTCTTTTCAGGAAAAATGAAGGTTCTAATGGCAGCTTAGAGTATTTTTGAATTCAGTGCAATGTGTCTTTTTAAAACCTTCAATAAAATGGTAACACAATCTGTTATAATTATTTTCATCTCTGAAATTTTATGCTTCAACATAATGAGGCACATTCTTCCTCTAGCACAGTGACTTTACAGTATTTCCTTGCTTACGTTTGCCTTCTCATTAGACTGAAAACTCACTGAGAACAGACTGAGGTTTTAGTAACCTATTATGTAAGAACTAAAAAAAAGTACCTCTTGGTTAATTAGATTAAAGTCCACTATTAAACCTATGACAAAGGTGTGATCGTATATCTTAATTCTTTAATTGCAAACCCATGCTAGCGTAATAAAAGAAAAAATATAAAACAATAAAAAAATCAGATATCCTCTTGGGATCTGGAACTCAGATGAGCAGTTCATAAATAGACTGCTATGATTTGAAGTGGTTATCCCCCAATACCAGTACCTCAGATAAAGATCTTATTTAGAAATAGCCATTATGGTATAAATGGTTAAGATGAGCTGGTATTGGATTAAGGTAGGATCTGAATCCAACATGACTGGTTCCAATTAGAAGACATGCATGTACAATAAAGGCACACAAGCAGAAGGGTACCTCTGGGCAGGATTAGTGTGATGTACCATCATCTGTAAGACAAAGAACACCAATAATTGCTTCTGTCCACTAGCAGCAAGGGAGAGGACAGATGTCCCTACAGGCTTCAGAGGGAGAATCACTACCTTGATTTGGACTTCTAGTTCCTAAACCCATGATAGAAAACTTTACTGTTCTTTTAAGCCTTCTATTTTGTCATACTTGTTTCTAGAAAACTAATACATATCCTCCTCATTAAGTATTTCTTAATTATAAGTCTGACAGTCTTAAGGAATGTCCCTTTTTATTATTATAAACTAGTATAGTTTTAGAAATGGAATATTGTAAACTCATCTAAGCCAGTTTGTGGTTTATGCTTATTATATTTCCATCTGCTGAAATGAGTAGACTTTAATTATTGGAAATAGGTTATGGCTGTAGACTTTCCATATAACCTCATTGCATGGTAGTATGTCAAAATAAAGCAAGTTGCAAACTAAATTCTACACACTTATTAAGGGATATTTATATCTGAAAGCAGGTACAAAACAGTCATTCATTTGTTCTTACAAATTCCTTGAGGTCCTAGTTCTTAGTCTTTTGTGGTACCTCAGTAAGCAACGTCCACTTGGGATAGATGCAGTAATAGTTTAGAGAAGTATATTCTCTAGAATACAACCCCAGCCTTTTCTAAAAGCTTTTGTGGTGAGAGGTGATTGACCTACAGGCTCTGGTCACCTAGTGTGTACCCAGGGAACCCGAGGTTCTGACTTCCCTAGGACAATCTGATTAGAGGGCTGAGCAGAGTCCTAAATTGTAAATATCACGGGCTACTGAGGATGGAAGTAAGTAATGACTGTAGGCTGTCCATGTAGCCTTAGATTTACGTATGCTAGATCCAAAGAACCTATGAAATGTTAGTAGTCAATGCGCTTATTTTTGACAAAATTCATTCTATCACTTAAGTGTCATTTCCAAACTTCATATGTCAGTTCAGACCCTTTACGTGCTTATGACAAATAAAGATGATTAAAGTTTTTATAAGCTGTCTCTGGAATGAGAATTCATTATAATAGTGTTTAAAATGCTAACTACACACTTTCAGTATGTAACCTGATTAAAGCAGTGCACATTTTAGCTAATTATCCATAAGGTGAGTTATTACATCAGCCATCACACTATTTATGCACAAATATTTTAAATTAAATTTTATAGTATATAAAGAGTTTACATTTCATCCCATTGGTATTTATTGAACATTCTCTATGTCCCAGACATCATGTTAGAACTGGAAATACCAAGGCATAAAATATGTTCTCTACCCTTAGGTTGTTCAACATCTAGTGCTAAGAGATAGAGGCAACAGGCGATTACTTGTTGTTCTGGGGGATGGTGGGTAATACAGATCTGGAAATTGTGCATAGAATAACTCAGATATGTGTCTTGTTAGTTTCTCTGTGCAAATGGATTGCCAGTATTATATATTGCAGTCTTCCTCAGATCTTCCAGATCTCTTTGCAATAAGTAATAGGACACCATGATTTTTACATTTTCCTGCCAACAGCTTTTAATCTTCACTCTTCCTTTTCTCTCTCTCTTTTGTTCAAGCTAGATTTATCTTCCAATAGCAATGATGGAACTTTCAGATGATAAAATTTTGCATATGGGTTTCCTCAGATTGGCCCAATTTCCTCTTTAAATTACCCCCCCCCCACACACACACCAAGTTTACTTTTGTTTCCTCTCTCAAGACATTTTACTCTAGCTTGTGGGGTCTGACTATTCTTGAAATCCTAATAACGTCAATAACTCCTTGTATATGTGGTATATGTGGTGTCACTGATATTCAAACTAAATTTTGGGTGAACGTACAATCAAAAGAAGTCAAACTCAGAGAAATGGAGAGTACAATGGTAACTGGAAGGATCTGGGAGATAGGGGAAATTGGGAAGGTGTCGGTCAAATGGGCACACACTCCCAGGTTTTGGATCTGAATCCACAATCATCCTGCCTTATTCTGGTTCCTATAGTTGTTTAATAAATTCTCTTTTGGTGGGAAAATACTAAACGGCATCCCCCCCAAAATCTCCTTGCTTCTGTTGTAGAGCAATTAATTTCCTTTGGTAGTTTGAATTAGTCCTTACAGTCAATAAGTGAGCTCCCCTTTCTCAGCCATGGGTTCAGTGGTGTGAGGTGTGCAAGGTGACTTGGCGGCCCTGAGGTAGGCTAGAATCTAAGATGGCCCCTGCAATCCTGCTCCTGCATACTTTCCTGTTCTGCAAGGCACTGTGTAAATATAACAAGCTGTCACTCTTTTGATTATGTTATATGCAAGAGGAATTTTGCAGGTATAATTAAGTTCCTTAATCGGAATTTTGCAGGTATAATTAAGTTCCTATAATGTAAAGAGAGATTATCCTGGATGGGCTTCAGTTTATAGGAAAATCTTTTCAAAGCAGGACAATTTTCTTGCTGGTCTGGAAGAACAGTAGCCATCGGGAGAGGAAGATTCTGAGGGTGAGGACTTGAGGGTTATCTGTGAGGTCTGAAAGAAGTCCTTTGCTCACAACAAGGAGAGAGGGTTCAGTCACACAGCTGCAGTGAATTGAACTCTGCTAACGACCATGTGAGCTGGGAGAAGACCCTGAGCCTCAGAGCAGATCACAGCACTAGCTTTGCATTCAGCCTCGGGATGCCTGAAGCAGAGCGCTCAGCTAACCTGTACCAGACCTCTTCCACAGAACTGTAAGAAAAACAAATTTGTATTGTTTAAGCCCAAAACAATTCTGTTTGTTGTGTGGGTCTGACCTAATCAGGGAAGCATGTTAAGAGAAGATATTGAGGTCCAGAAAGGAGCAGTAATTTCACTTGCTTTCCTGTTGATTTGAAGAAATAATCTGCCTTATGTAGAAAGGGTTCCTGGCAGGGAACTGCTGTAGATTACAGGGATAAAAGGTCTTTGTCCTACACCCATAGGGAACTGAATGCTGCCAACAGATGATTTGAGGAGATAAACATGAGCTTTAGATGCAATGACAAAGCTGGCTGACCCTTTAAGCAGCGGACTCAGCAAAGTGGTACCTGATCTGTGGAAACTGAGAATAAATGCACATTATTTTTTAACAGTTGAGTTTGTGATTTGTTACACAGGATGGAAACTTAATATACATATTTACATGAGCATGTTGACATTTTCAGAGTCCCTGATGTGAGTTGAGAAATCTAGAGGGATATATTTATCATTTTCTATAGTTCCCTAAGAAGTTGGCACCAACAGTGGCTTACAGCAAGTTCGCTTCCTCTCATACTTCTGTAGGTCAGAATATGATACAGGCCTCACTGGACTTTTTTTTTTTTTTAAATTAAGGAGAAGAACTTGTTTCTTGACTTTTCCATCTTGTAGAGGCAAACCACATTCCTTGGTTTCTGGCCCATTTCTCCACTTTCAGCAACAGTAAAATTCATCTAATGGGTCTCTCTGACATCTTTCTCTCACAACATCCAAGAAATGTTCTTACTTTTAAGGACTTAGTTTGTTAAATTGGGTCTTCCCGAAAATCTAGAATGATCTTTCATCCCAGATTCTGTGACCTTAATCTGGAAGGTCCCTTTGCATGCAGGGAGACATATCCATGAGTTGCAGCAATTAGGTCATGGCATCTTTATTTATTTACTTTTTTACTTTTTCAAAAAGATCTATTTTTTTACTTATTTATGTATACAAGAGCTGGGTTAGGCCAGAGGTAGGAGTGGTGGTGGTGAGAGGATTCACCAGAGACAGAGTGTGGAGTAGGACAGGGAGATTGCTGAGGGGAGCGGCGGGTGAGACAGGAGAGGTCTGCTGTGCCATGTGGGTCACTTCTCTGGCTGGGGTTTGAACTCTTGTTGCAGTGACTAGCAGTAGCTTGGTAATGCTGAGACTTAACCCCTTGACCTATCAAGGATCCCATGAGCATCTTTAAATAGTCACAAATTGACTTACCATGGCATATAGTTGGAGGTAGGGACTTAGGTAGGAAGTTAACACCGCAGTCTTTGCAAGAAATGATGAAAAGTCAAACCAAGGAAGTAGTAGTACTCCCTGCCTCTACCAGCCCCAAGAAAACAAAGAATGGCTTGAAGAATGCTAGCAAATAGTATATTAGAAAGATTTTGTATATAGATAGTGCAGATGAAAGACAGAGGAAAGTGGAATATGTCGTAAGTAGGTGAGAAACAGCGTGATTTATTGGAACAGGCTCCTGTGGTGAGAAGGTGATCATAGATACACAGGTGAACGAGACCAATAATATGGTGATATCAATATGGTGGAGTGAGGTGATATAGTGAAGTTTCAAAAAACGCGTTCATTGGGAAGAGAATTATGGAAACAACTGAACTCATGGTTAAAAGGACTGGACAGTTAAGAGGACTGGACTACATAGATAAAAAATATAAAAGGAGAATTAGCAGAGGACATAGACAGTCTGAAAGAGGAAATGTTTTCTAGGGAGTGGTCAAGGTGTTGATATTGTAGAGGGATAAGGTCAGACAAATCACTGTTTAACTTTATATTAAGGACTATTGACCTGTTCAGTGGAGGTATTAACAGCAGCTGCTAGAAGGTGTGAGTTAGGAGAGGGGGCTTTGCTTGGGCCAAAGAAGTTTGTATCTCTTGTAAAAATGTCTCAACTAACTTTAGTAATCATAACCAAAATTAGTGTTTAGTCACTGTTTTCCATATGGACCTACCCTTTAGATTTTTTCACTTTAGACTTCAAGATAAATGATGGGGAAGTTAACTGAGATAAATACATAGTAGTATTGAAGGGGGAAATGTTGAGCCATTTCTTTAGCATCCTTATTAGTATGGCCAAGATGAGTGTTTTAAGTGTAAATTTTAATTCAGATTTTGCATAAATGGGAGTTGCAATTATTTTCTTTCACAAAGGGGTTTCTACTTTGAAAAATAACTTCTAATTATGTTCAGTTTAATTTGAATGTAAATGTGTTTCTGGCATTAGGACCCTGCTGAATCTAACACCTGCTGTCTCAAAAGGCTAATCATTTGAAGCTGCTCCAGCTTGAAACGGCCCCTTTTCATAACTCCTGTTTCTGAAATGGCCACTTTTTTGAAGCTCAGATGTTTGAAATATAATTTTTTCCTGAAAAATTAAAAGACTTTTGAAAACAAGCTACTATATCACCATCATAATTAAAAAAAAATTCCTTGAAAGATTTCAGTTTTGCTTATTTAAAAATTTATTTTCTGACCCAGCAATCTAACAATTCTCACGTTTCAATTTTAAGGTAGGAAAATTCCTTAGTCTTCTGCTAAATGCTAATGAGGCTTATCCTCTGTGCTGATTAAGGGGATAAATTTGGTTTAACTTTCTCCCTAGTTACTAAGGAGGCTATTATATTTGAAATGCATTCTAGTCATATAAGAAAAGCATATCCTGTCAGTGTAAATCAGCCCTACAGTTTGTGAATCAACAACCTTGACATTGTTAGGTTTAGGAGTTGTTGATTTCTCTCAAGCCTGTAAAGTCTCAAGAGTCACCCTATTAATGGGGCTGGTTTTGTCTTAACTATGCCATCAGTTTCCCCCTTAAAATGTTCCTGATTTTAAATCTTATTTATGAGTTCAAATATCTTCTGATAGGGAGGGGTGTAGCTGGCCAGAAAATACCATGAAATTTAGTTACTCTCAGTATGTGAGAATTTTGACTTTAGATCTCTGAATTTATTTTTTCTTTGGTATGAAATTAACACCATTATCATACATTACCTGTGTATTAATTGCTGTATGTCAGTCATGTTCTCAGAGCTTTACATGTATTTATCCATTTGATAGTTGTCTAATAACTTTCTACATTTAAATCACAACAGTTTAACGACCTTTTTAGTTAACGTCTATTAGCTATCTACTATTATCTGTTGTTTCATGAAAAGTTACTACCAAACAGCAGTACAGCAGAATTTATTTCACAGTTTCAGAGGGTCAACAGTCTGGTAGTAGCTAAGTTTGTGATTCTAACTCAGGATTTCTCAAGAGGTTGTAGTCAAATGTCACCTTAACTAGGGCTAGAGGTAGCTACTGCCAAGATCACATGATTTCAGTTCCCTGCTAAATGGGCCTTAGCTTTGTGCTTCTTAAATATGGCAGCTGAATGTTATCTGAAGCAAGTGATGTGAGAGAGAAAGAATGAGACAGAGATAGAGTTGGGAGAAAGAGATTAAGGCAGAAACACAGTTACTTTTATAATTTTCTGCTAATTTCTGTTAGTCTCACAGACCAAACCCTGGTACAGTCGTGAGAGGACTACAAAAGGGAGAGAATAACACAAGACAGGGATTTTGAGATGTCAGCTTGGATGCTGACTGCCACATCATAACTACTATAATGTCTGAACATACTGATAAAAACTTTGCCTGACAAATTGTAGAGTAAAATAATGAATATTGCATTTTATAGAAGGTACTTACTTCAGTGTTTTTCTTGTCTTTCTTATTCTTTGCAATTTTTATCAAGGACTTCATATAAAATGTGTATTATAGAGTAAATGGGAAATAAATGTATTTTCAAATACTGTATTTCTGTACATTTAAAATAAATAAAATTTAAATAGGGGTATAAAACAGTAAGTCCCTGAACACACACACACACACACACACACACATTTTTTCCCTTTCTTTCTTTTCTTCTATACTGTCTACCACCAAATGAGAATAATAAAAGGTGTTAGAGCAACCAGAACTGCCTGAAATCTAGGACACCACTTACACAACGGGATATCTTAGATGATTAAATATAAACTCGATTTTTGATTAGACAGCTTTGGAAACTTTAAGTAGAGATCTATTTTTCCTTCCTACTGGTTGGTTTTTGCAACACTAATACACCAGACTCCAACTAATACACCAGACTCCAAATTGCTGACTGCCTATATTATGCTTTTGAGTTAGTAGGGAATGAAAACGATTATACAGTGAAAGGCAGTAATTGAAGGTAAGACAATAAATGGATTAACCTTAGCTTTGTTTCATTTAATTATGTCATTAATATGAACTATTATAGCCCTAGGGATTTTTTTCCAGATCACCAAAAAGGAGATAAAATTTTGACATTCAAGTGACTAACAGCATTTCTCCTAGTGATAATTATAGCAGGATTTGAATGACTAAAATAGTTCTTACTGATGCACAGGGCTTTTCTGGCCTTTTGCATTACAGCCCTTTCTTGGCAGGTAAATCTGTTCCTGTAAATGACTAGGAAACTTATTATTTTAAAATACATTTGACGTTGCATCAATTAAAACATCTGTCAATGGCTATGACATAAAATTTTAAAATATTCTGTAATCTACAATATAAGCCACGAATACCTCTATTTCCTTAATTGTATAATATCATCTAGACTTATTTTGAAAACACAGATGCAAGTGGAATAAGAGCAATCATTAGAAGTCAAATGTGGATTAAATCACTAGTAGCTTCCACTATTTCCTTGAGGGTTGAAAATATTAAGAGCACTTGAATGAGTACATTTGGAGGCCATTTATTCAGAGCAAAGCCACTATCACCTGTGGTTGGCAGAAATTCAAAGGCAGATAAGGAAGTAGGAAAGTTTTAGTGTGAAAAAAGGGCCATCTTCTAGCACATTCTGATTAGAAAGGATAGCTAAACTCAGATGTTCTGGGCTGATGATTCTGGAGTTTGTTCAGAGATCTTTGTCACATATGTCCCTTTGTGATTTCAGCTTCTCACTGGAATCTTAGAATTGGGGCAACAAAGTCCTGCTTATCCATCAAAGCAGAATTCAGGGGCTTATGAAAACATCTGAATTAGAAAAGAAATGATGGACGTAAAACCTAAAGAGAGAATCTAAGCAAATAAAGCAAACAACGTTTAATCTGGTTTACAAATTGTAGCATTATGCTAGCCTCAAAATTTGAAAACAATATTCAGATTAAATTTTTTTTCTCAATTGGCAGTGGTTATATAGAAAAGTCACCCATTATAGTAAATGATGGGCAGGTAAGTAAAAAAATGTAAAAGAAATGTATGACACTCCATGTACAGAATTATAAAGTGAACTTAATGTGGCTCCTGGGGCATTTGATGAGTTTGCTATGAGGAGGGGTGAGGTTCCCAGTAGTCAGAATGCATGTGGGGAGTCACCAGCCCCAGTGCTTGGCCTCAGAGACCCTGCAATGAAGGTTCAGTTTATTGTAAGGATAATAGTTAAGGTACAATTTCAAGTTGCCTGGACTGATTCACTTAATTCTAGTTAAACTAAAAATACTGCTATAATCAGGCATCATTATAATTTAGATTGTGGAGGAGGGGCCTTCCGGGATGCTTTGAATGCATCAGAGTGGCGAAGACATATTGTGCAGTTAATTAACCTCACAGAAAGATGAAAGAAAACTACCCAGCAGCACAAACTTGACTTATGTTTATTTTTGTATTTGTGCTTTTGTCCTCATTTGGTTTTCCTCTCCCCAGCCTACTGCCATATGCTGCTGGGACTCAGCTGTAATTATCCTACCCATGGATGAAACACAAAGTGAAACACAACAAATAGAAACTTCACCACCGCACTTTTGGGCTCTGGTTTAAGAAAAGCACATGCATCCTGCATGAGATAGAAAAGATATTAAGACTTTTTCATGTAAACCTACAGGTGTGGCCACAGCCGATGCACGGCACCTACAGTTGCTTCTGACAGTCGCTTCTGTATTGAAACACTTCCAGACAAGCAAAAAAAAAAAAAAAAAAAAAAAACAAAAACTCAGTCCACCCTGCTGCATGTTAGAAATACTTGGCTTCTTTAAAAAAATGTCAGCAACCTCCTTCACCTCCACGAGGACCATATACATAAAAAAATTCTGGAGGTAGGACTCAGGCATTAATATGTTTACATCCATCACATATACAGATAATTCTAATATGCAGCTAGATTAAAAGCAACTGGATTATAGTGTCTTTATATTTGAGGAAATAGTTTAGCTGTGTGTATTCTCCATGGATGTTCTCATTTGGGGTAATTTTATTGATGAGTAATTAATTAGTAGTCACTCTTCTGTGAAAGAGTTAGTGAAGATAAACTATTCTGTTGATGTTTCGATCTAAACAACGCAGGGTTGAAGAATCTAAGCTTCATTGAGTGAAATTTCAGGGCCATTTCTTTTTCTATTTTACATTGGTATCTGAGACCCGGGGAGTTAAAGTTAATTGTCCTGACTAAAGAGGTCATTTTGATCCAAGCCAGGAAATCTTTCACATTTTTAGTGGTTTGATCGATGTGGTGTTTTCACAGGTCTACTCTGTTTTAAGATACTTAGCGAACAGATTGGGTGATAATTTACAAGCTTGAAAAGGTCCAATTTGGAAGCCAATACCAGGATTTCTATTTTTTCTTGATGATAAATAATGTACACTTAATGCTCCATTTTTTAATTACTCATTTTAGATTAACAGAAAAAAAATCAGTATTTTTTGTCTGATCAATAGAGAAATATTGTATTAAACTTAGGTCAAACAGAGTCAGGGATTATTTTGGAAAAAAAAAGAAGGCCACACAGGAAAGGAAATTGTAGAGCAAAACTTAGCTATCTCACCAAAAATTATGTACAGGAAGCATGCAACTGTAGGATAACATTCTCTACGTCATATGTCATCAGGGAAATGCAAATTAAACCAAAAATGAGATATTGTCATACACTGATTACCATGGCCAAAACACATAACTCCAGGAAATCCAAATATTGGCGACTATTTGGAGCAAAAGGGGCTCTCATTCATTGCTGGTGGGTACAAAAAATGTTACAGTCACTTTGGAAGAAACTTCAACAAAACCAAACTTGTAACATCCAACAATCACCACACTCCTTGGTTTTGAGCCAGAAGAGCTAAGGTACACCCCACAAAAACCTGCACACAAAGGTTTATAGCAATTTTGTTCGTAACTAACCAAACTTACATTCAACTAAGTTTTCCTTCCATAGGTTAGTTGGTTAAAAAATGGTAATAAACCCAGTGAATAAAATACTATTTAGTGCTAAAAAAAAAAAGTGAGTTATGAAGCTAAGAAATAATATGGATAAAAATTTAATGCACTTTGCTTTGTGAAGCTTAAAGGTCTACATACTGTATGATTCTAATATATGATATTCTGGAAAAAGCTATGGAGATGATAAAATGACCTATGGTTACAAGGGTAGAAGAGGGAAAGGAGAAAAGGGAAGAGAACAGAGGATTTTTAGGACAGTGAAAATACTCTGAATGCTATTCTAATAATGGCTATGTCACACAGACTTACCCAAATCCACAGAATGCATACCACCCAGTGAAACCTAATATAAACTATGGCATTTGGGATGATTATATTGGCTTGATGTAGACTAACTTTTTGTAACAAATCTATAATTTCGTGTGATGTTGATAAATAGGGCTATGCATTTGTAAGAGCTGAGAAGTATGGGAACTTTTCATATTTTCATGTTTGTTGTGTATCTAAAATGCCTCTAAAAATAAAATAATAATAATAATAAAACTTCTACACTACTAGTAATGTTGATGATCAGGTTGCTATCATCTGTCATTTTTTCAAGATTTTGTTGTTTTTTTGGGGGGGGGTTTTAGATAGAAAAGTTGAATCCAATTTCAACATACTTAAAATCTTAAAGAAAACCAAAAAATTCACTAGTTCTAACACCGAACTTATTCCACTTGCACTGTAACATTGTCAACAGAATTAAAAGGAAACAAGTCAATTAAAACGCAGGTCCAAAGTCTTTCTAATAATTAATTTTTTCGCTTTTATCTTTGTGTTTACAATTTAAAACAATGAGTGAATATAACTCATTTATAAAGGTCAATTCACATGCACTTACAATGCAGCACACAACTTCTTTGAAAATGAAGTGTGTCTATCGACTATGGCCAAAATTGTGCGCTTGCTAAAGTTAAAAGGGATATCTACCTTTTAGTATAGAAAAGAAACTTATAGGAAAGAAGTTTTTCACTTAGAGAGTGCATACTTTTTTTTGCCCGAGGGGTCTTGGCATCATCAAGGTATATATTTGATCAAAACTTTTACTATGAGATCTTTTGTTCTAAGCAAGAGTAGTTTTTTAAAAAGAAATGTCCAAATAGTCTGTATCTCAAAGTCAAATATAAAGTTGCTAAACCATTTCAGGTTATAAGTCAGCTTGCACTATGAACTAAAAATAAAATAATGAAGGGTTTAGTGACTTCTCCTAAAGAATAAAGATAAAAATTGAAAGCAGATTGAAAACTTGGGGAACATTAACATCATAAAAAGGATGTAAAGAATTGACTAACGTGGAACAGAGACAAGAGCTTTTCAATCTTAACAATAGCAGATGAGATGCAAAAGATATATGCTGAATGGATAGAGTTAGACACTTCCAGGCACAGAACTTTCTATAAAATGTGCAGGGTTCAATGCAAAATGAAAATGTGGGCTCTCTTATTAAAACATTATTAATATTTCAAGGTGATGGTAAGTGAGTAGAAAACTAATTTCAAAGGCACCCTGTGTGTGAATCCCTCTATGACTACTCAAGTTCCAGGTTGATGAAGCCAGAGCCCCACACCCAGAAATTGGAACATGTCAAAATTATGCTTTCACAGTTTTGGTTAAATTAGAGAGTTTGTTTGATATCCAATTTTACTGACCTCTGAATCTTTAGGGTCTTATAGAATAAGGTGTTCCAGTTTCTCTCCAGGTTGCATAAAATTATTGAGAGGCTGGTGAGTGGAGTAGTGACAGAGTATACTAGGAAATTTCACACTTAGGTGTGTGAATCAGGGCTGTGGGATGAATTGCATTAGAGGAAATACTGAAGATCGAAGAATGAAAAGTAATAAGGCTATTTATATATCTTAGAAATAAGGTGAAAAATGTTTGATCCAGTGCTCTGTCAGGAAAACAAAAGTTATACATTTGCTGTGGAACAATTGGAATCATCTCATGTTACTGCCAAATATAAATTCATACATGTCCACTTCCACAATGTTAGGAACAGAGATACTACATGTACATGACTCAGTGATTCTACTCCTGGAGGTTGATCCAGGAGGAATGAAAACATATATCGACAGCATACCTTGCATATGAATATTCATAGTAGCATTATTCATAATAACTAGGAAGTGGAAACACCCCCGAATGTTCATCAACTATGGAATGATAAAATGAAATTGGGTACATCCATACAATGGAAAATTACTATTTTATATTATTCAATATAAAAAGGAAGAAGCACTCATTTATGTTACAATGCAGATAAACTTTGAAAATATTATTATAAGTGACATAAATCAGACATAGGCCACATAGTGTATGAAATGGCCAGAAAAGGCAAATTCAAACAGACAGAAAATAAATTAGTGTTTTCCAGGAGCTGGAAAGAGCAGGGTATGTGGAGTGACTGTGAATGGGTGTAGGGTTTTCCTCTGTAATGCTTTAATTATGAAATTAGATGGCAGTAATGATTGCATGGTTCTGAGTATACTAAACACTAATGACTTGTTTGCTTTTAAAGGGTGATTTGAGTGTTATAATAATTGTGTTTTAATAGCATGTCTTTTAAAAAAGTAATAGGGGCCTCCTTGGTGGAGCAAGGGGTTAAGTTTCAGCACTATGAAGCTATCTGCAGCCATTGCAGTACAAGTTCAGTCCTGGCTAGCAGTGTATTTCAGTACCTCTGCCTGTCCTTCTCCCCGTTCTGTCTCTGGTGAATCTGCTCACCTTCCTGTGCCTCTAACCTGCACCTCAGCTCTTGTATGCTTAAATAAGTCATCTTTTTTTTTAAAGTAATAGGTATATTAAATTTATCAAATATGAATATTTAAATATGATTAAGCAAACTGTGGGCCATGGGTCAAATCTGTAAAAGGCAATGATTTGTGCAATCTGAAGAAAAAACAAAATGTTAATTAATTTTGTAATTTTTTTTATACTTCTAGTATATTCCAATCAAACCTAAAAATGCCTTAGAAAAGATAATCTGTATAAAAAATACTGAGGGAAAAGTTAAATTTTACAAAAGACTTTTCAACTATTTATGGATATAAACATTTACAGATAGATACTGAGATAATTAGGGTGATAAATACTGAGATTAATGTTTGGAAGTCTTGATAATATAAAGAGGAACCACAGTGTTTGTTGACTGGGTTATATTATGAGAAATAGACTTAAAAAGGTCTATTTCTTTAAATAGGAGGAACAATCACTATTAGAAATAAGGAAGTTTCTTTTTACATTTTTAGACTGTTGATGGACAGGATTTTATCTTTTTTTTTTGTTTATTGTTAATCTCCAGTGTCACAGGATTAAGCAAACTGTGGGCCATGGGTCAAATCCAGTCTGCTACTGTTTTTTTTTTTTTACAGCCTGTAAGCTTAGTGGACTAAAACATGAAAGAGGAGTAAGTTTGTGACACATTTAAAATAGGAAATTCAGCATCTTTAAGTAGTTTTTGTCATAACACAACCCTCAGAGCTATGGCACACTTGACTAGATACAACAGAAACCAACGGCCTGCAAAGCTTGAATTATTTGTTATTTAGATGATAGAGGAAAAACTTACTGATCTAGAAGTTCTAGGGAAGAAAGCCAGATCTAGAAGAAAGTCTGAAAGTGATTATTTATTGATTGAAGAAATGAAGAGTAAGGGAACTGGATACAGAAGGGTAATATAGATCACTTGTGATTAAGTTTGTTGAAAGAACACTAGTTTGTGGTGGAGGGGGAAGGGATGGAGACATTGCCCATAAAATGAAAGTTATGATATCATTAAGAAAAACAATTTTAAGAAAAGGAAAGAAGAGTAGAGGATCAGAGTGTGGGAGCACTCTTGTTTTTATAGAATGAAAAGAGAAAGGAGTAAGAGCAGCTGGAGAATAGAAAAGGGGAGAATGCTCACCAAAAGTGGTCACACACAGGCTTGGAGAAGGAAGGAGATATTTTCAGAGGGTCAATTCTGAATAGGGTCAATGCTGCAATTACGAAGTTATTAGTGTACTGGAAAGTAGAGGAGACAGCTCTAATTTCTGGATGAAAATACTAGGCAAATGATCTTATGGTTCATTATATTGACTAAAGTATGTAGAGTTAAAAACACTGTCTTTAATTAGTTGTTACACAAGAAGCTCAGAAAATAAAATATTGTGTTCAGCCTCTAGAGATATTTTGGTTACCCAATCACAAAGAAACACAGGGTAGTAATGCCTTGCTTAAGATGAAATACTAGTTAATTTCTTTTTTTTTTTAAAAAATATTATTGGGCCCTCCCTGGTGGTGCAGCGGGTTAAGGCACTACACTAAGAGGCTTAAGCCACTTCCGCATGAGATCGATCCCGTCTGCCCTGGAGGAGATCCACATGGCGCGGCAGACCTCTCCTGACCTGCCCGCTGCTCCCCTCAGCAGTGTACTTCGTCGATCTGCCTGTTCTGCTCCCCACTGTCTATGGTGAATCCTCTCACCCTCCGCATCTCTGGCCTGTACTCCAGTTCTGTATGAATAAATAAATAAATCTTTTAAAAAAATTATTTATTTATGCACACCAGATCTGCAGTGTAGACCAGAGGTGTGGGGGGTGGGAGGATTCACGAGAGACAGAGTGGGGAACAAAGCAGGCCAATCCACTGAAATATTCTGCTGAGGGGAACAGCAAGCGAAAAAGGTGAGGTCTGCTGTGCCATGTGGATCAGCTCCCTGGCTGGGGGTAGAATTCAGGACACAGAGGTTGGCCATAGTTTAATAGCACTGAGACGTTAACCCCTCTACCACCAGGGAGGCTCAAGTTAATTTCTTTATAATGTAGGCCAAGAAATTCAACATGCAATACTTGACCACAAGCTAATTTGCTTTTTTTTTTTTTTAAGCTCAGAATGTTGGAATAAATGTATATGCTTTTTGCATCTTTAGAAGGAGAAAGATAAATATTTTAATGCAAACAACAGACATTTTCCCCATTTAATCTTCGCTATTATTTTATCATTTACAATAAATGGTTCAATAAAAATGAAATATGATCTTTGCCATCATGCTGTGGGTTTCTTCTGCTATTCACTAAGCATTGTGTTGCATACAAGTCGTTTAACTTTCCCCTAAGGTCTACTGGTAATAGGTGGAGATCTTGATTGATAACTGTTTATATGCGACACTAAACCTTCTTGTGTTTTGCTTATTTCTAGTAAATGAAAGCAAGTCCCTTCAGACCTTGAGGCAACATTTAAATCAGTGTTTTACCTCACACTGCACTATCTTGCCTCTCACTGATCTAACACTGCCATAGCAAATGTTTTTTTTTTTTTTTTCTATCACAGCCAAAGTGATCAGGCAAGTTTAATTGCTTCAAAGTAATGCAATTTAATTTATACTTTTATTGACTAATTTCCAGTGCTAGTAGTGGATAGCCAAATCTGGTAGGAGCAGTTGCTAGACACAAGTCACTTTAATGCTAGTATTTATAGCTGATTTTTTTTCTTTAAAGTACATAAATATAGCATGCTCTGTTACAGTGCCTATAAAAAATGTAAAACTGGGCATTATTAAAATACTTTCTTTTTTTTTTTTTGACTCTATCTTATCTTTTTTTATTTCAAACCCATTAGGGGCAGTGGAATACAACTCAAAAGACACAATTATAAAACATTTTCATAAAACCGTTTAGTTCAACATGATTTGTCTGAAAGATGAGTATTTCAGAAATATGTTTTGAGAGAAATCAATAGGGTGTCAAATATAATAAATGTAGGAAAGAAAATAGCATTTATCAAAAGGAATGCCTATAAAAAAAGAAGATAAAGAATTTGCAATGACGTACTACTAATATAATCTGTTTTTAGTATTAATAGTGTTGAATTTTATTTTTACTTTATCAGGTGCTCCCTTTTCTTGGAGCTTCAGGGACTATACATTGTTAGTTTGATGTGATATTATTTGATTTGGGGGATAAAATGCATTTCGTTTTCTGGATCTAAACTGAGACTTGACAGAGCTTAGCTTCTAAAAACTGAAATGCAGAAATATTTAGAGTAACATGCAAAAAACAAAACAAAACAAAACTAGCTTTTGCCCTTTTCTTACAACTGAATATTTTGAGGTTTTGTTAGGGGGAAATGATGTCCTGAAAAAACTCTGCAGAGTTTTGTGGACTCCACCCCCTACTCCAGTTTTCTGAACTCCACCCCCTACGCCAGTTACTGAAACTACAACTCCCAGCAGTACCATGGGGAGAACTGTGAGGACCCAAGGACAGAGCTAAGCAGGCATTCTGGGGCTTTTGGGGATATAAAAGGGAGCCATGTTAGATGCTCTGTCTCTGGACCACGTGACTAGTTGTTTGGCTCTTTATGAGCTTTTAGCATGTTATGGGAGTTCCAAGTCAGCTGAGATGGTAGGATGTTCTGGTTAACTTGTACGTCTCTCTTTCTCTCTTTCCCTGGGTTGTATTTTTTCCTTTCCCTTTTGTAAATAAACCCATTATTGACCCTTTTGTGTGTCCCTGTAGTACAACTGAATTTTAAGCACACAGGTGAGAACCACAGACA
>NW_004567117.1:18316708-18339547 GCF_000260355.1 Condylura cristata | reverse complement strand
AAAAAAAAAAGTTTTAAAATATTAAAGACCCAAAACATTCTTTTACTATTATTATGGTTGATGTTAATTTATGATAACTTTCTAGTTAATTTTTTAATTGAAGTAAATTGGTTGATAATACTGTATAGAATTTAAGGAAAAGGTTCTCCTCTCCTTAAATATGTCACCATACCACACACACCAGCAAAGTTCTTGTAGTTCTTTACTCTCAGCCACTGTGTCCTTTTACCCTTTGTTCTCTCCTTCTAGAAGCCTCAATTTTGTAATCATATTTCTAGTGTTCGATACACCAAATATACTCATGTTCAAGCCAGAAACAATTTCTTTAGAAGCCGGGCTGAGTATGCCTTTCTTGCTATAGGTTTTGGTACTGGACTGGACCACGTAATTGACTGTTTCCTTAAGCAAATATGTATCTCTTAAAAGTCCAGAAGCAGTATGCATTAAAGGGTGAACTCAACAGGTCTGTGTTTTCCAAACTCAGCCATGCCAAAAGTGTTCAGGGCTGGCTCTTGACTGGCCCCTTGCAGGTAAGCCCAGAGTTCTTGGAATAGCCAGCCCTATGAAAGTACCTCTGGGCCATGGGCCACTTGGAGAGTTTATGCCAACAGTGTGATTTATAGTAATTGCCTGCTTTTCTTTGCCAGGCTGTGCCTTATCAGTTTGACCTCAGAAGATGCTGGAGACTCCCTCATGCAGGGGCTCCACATCTCCATGACTGAACTGATAAAATTCTGGATACAAGGCTTGATGAATTTCACAGGTTGGTAGATAACACTTGGAATATTTTCTCCTATGTGCTACAGGGAGAATTAAGTTCTGTCCATGTGACTTCACTGAGAGAATGCAAGGAAAACTTTGTCTCGCTTCTGCTGGAATCCACCCTGTACCCTTTTCCTTGCTGGTTTTGATTTGCAATAAGTGTGCTGTAACAAACGATAACTAAGAAAACTGGTTTTCGGAGTCCTGTGAATGTTAGTATTTTATTGAACCTGAGAATGGTCCTGAGGACCCCATCATAAGTAGAAATTGGGATGCATGAGAAATTGTGACTGGAAGTACTTAAATCAGCCTGGGTGACAATGTATAATATTTTTGTGTTGTAAGCAGAATTGCATCTCTGTGTTAAGTTTCCTCTTGAGAAAAGTATCTTATTCAAAATAGATTTTAATTATAGTGTGATTGCAAATCGTTGCTTGTTTTTCTTTTTTGAGAGACATATATTTTTGTTTAAGATGCAGCTTGGAAACCCGGGAAGTAGAGTTCTCAAACTGTAGAAAGAATAGAAGCTATGCACTTTATCTTAGTTTCAGGTAGAAATTGCCAACTCTCTGGCTTTGTGAAGATCCAGAGGGATTCAAGTGTTGAAAAGGATATTTGTATTTCTTAAAGGGTAGTAACTCAAATGCAGAAAAATGTAAAAGGAGAGTTGTCCTTTCTTTTGATAATTCAAAAAGGTGAAAAGTGATCAAATCACCCATCTGCTACTGGGCTGCTAAAACAGATATTGGGCTATTTCATTTGTATATTTATTTTCCTATAAGGGCCTTAGTTTGAGGTCTTACTTAGAGGGAGAAGTACCTGCTAAAGAGTAAATTTCACTTTCAATCAAAGTGGAAGGAAGCAAGTCTCAAAACAGGGGGAAAGCCCCCCAGTCTTCTGTTTCTTGGAGACCTGAGATATTCTGGAGAAAGATACTGTTCCTGTGTCATGGGGGGAAAGCAAGTTGGGAAAGAGGCAGGAAGAGAAACCTGCTGGGGGACGTGGGGAAGGCAAAGCTAGAGGCTGGTGGGCAGATTTCAGCTGGGAGCAATGTTCTAGGAGACACTTGTGAGAGAGTCTAAGGGTATTTTTCTTCGCTGCTCTCCTCAAGTGCTTTGTAAAGATACTTTACATGATATAGCCCAATTTTCTCTGTTGTGAGAAATTAAGACCTGTGCGGGTCCTCCAGACTTACCCTCCATTCCTTTCTGTTCTGTGCTCCAGGAACAGACTTATGGGTAGCTGCATGCTTGCTGGCGCTTGCTGGTTTCCATCTGGGTAGAGCCATGAAAGACATTAAGAGAAATCAGAGGTTGGGAAGAGAGACCGAGATTTTTATTACTCTGTCTCCTTCCCTGCCTGGTTGCAACAGTTTGACAGTATCTCTTTGCCAAAGGCTATGACTCCTTTTAGAGCCATGCTCTCCAGGTTCAGGTAATTACTCTCACAGTTCTTTCACATCCCTAATGTCACTAATTGTAACAGTTCCCACTGCTGTGAGTCCTGGTCTGCTCTATTCCCTGTTGATCACCTTAATCCCCCGACATAATTTTGTAAGTCACTGGCCCTCTTTGCAAATGCTGTGCCCTGAAGGAGGTGGCGTGGCTTAGTAATGAAGCTTGCACATTCCTGAAAGAAGTATAAATACACCGAAAGAATATTTACATTGTTAGTCTACCCAGAATACCTCCTTAAACATACTGTGTTCCGGGTCCTCCCTGGTGGCGCATGCAGGTTAGGACGCAGCACTGCCTGCAAGCCTCAGCCCCTTCAGTGCCAGTTCAATCCCAGGCCCCTGTGGCGATTCACTTGGCATGGCAAACCTCTCCTGATCTTCCCACTGCTCCCCTCAGCAGTGTACTTCATCGATCTGTCTGTTCTGCACCCCTCTCAGTCTCTGGTGAAGCCTCTCACCACCCCCTGTACCTCTGGCTTGTACCCCAGTTCTGTATAAATCTTAAAAAAAAAAAAAAAGGCTATTGTGTTCCAAATACTCACCTAGTGATCTGTCCAGAATCAGCCTGAACACCTTTCTCCAGGAAGTTGTCTCCTACTCTTTCTACCTGTTGTTCACTTTGCTTTGCTTTAATCTTTTTCTATACATGCTTTATCAGACCTGTATTAGTATGATTGTTATCTATTTATTTGTTTGCTTTTAGTAAGTAGACTATAAACTCTTTAAGTATTACACCATTATATCTTTTGATGGCTTGTACTTTAGAGAATTTTATTTTTGCTTTTATTTATTCTTGTTAGGTAGTATTGTATTTCAGAAATAAAATGATGAGACAGTACTAGAATGTTAATTATGCAAATTTAGAGAAGTAGGGATCAATTTGAAATTATTATAGAAGAAAACATTAAAATATGATTTTAATTGAAATATTTGATAACTAAATAAAAATCAGTTAAATATAGATTAAATACAAGGTCATATTGTTATGTTATAATAAAATACAGTATTAGCAAACTGTCACTGTGCTTTCAAAAAGAAAGTGTTTTGTCCAAATTATAGTGTTGCTCTTTAATTCCTGAGTTTAACAAGAAACATATTCATAGCATATTAACACAGTTATATTAATAAGTTATAGTAATAGTATTTTAGAGTATGTACACAGCACTAAGAAGAACTTGAAAAAGAATGTTAACACATGATTTCTGATTTCTAAAAGTTGTAACATATTTACTAACATGATAAATAGCAAAGGAAGCAGTTAAGTAATTGTTATCAAAATGCAATCTGATGGATTAAATACTGTCAGATGACTTGATAGAGATAAGTGCATTCATATTTTAGAAAAGGGAGACTCCTGTATCCAGAAAGGATGGAAAAAGCACGGCAAAAAAATGAAACTTCAACTGACCTGTGAAGCAAGACATGTGTAACTGAAATTGAGGATACGGACATTCCAGAAAGAAGTAGAATATAACATAATATAGACTAGCAGTCAGGAATGAGTATCATTCCCATTGGCTGAAGAACAATGAAGTCATTGTGAGAGAAATAGGTTTAGAAAGGTATGTTGTAATATAATGCATGGGCCTGGAATTCTTGACACAGCTGCTAGTATTTCATTGACTAGAAGAAGGATGAGTATTGACATTTTTTGGTAGATGAATGCAATAATGAAAAAGGTGTTTTAAGAAGATTGATCTGACTATGGTATATACAGTTGATTTGCATAGAAAAAAGTTGGAGGCTAATTAGTTGGATAGTAATCTGTTGCAGTTGTTAAATTGTGAAGTGGTAAATATTAGGTCAGGGTCAATGAAATTATATGAGAGACATGGAGGGAAAAAAGGGAGAACATTGTTATAGATGGCATCTATTTGGATTTAAATTCTCTGACATTTAAAACTTCTATGAGGCTTTCAGTGAGGTAAACTCTAAGTTTAAATTTTCTTATCAAAGTCATAGTTGTCTCTTGAAAGATGGAGATAATCAAAGGACATACTTTAGTGTTCTGTTTTTATCATCGATGCATTTCAAGTTCTTAGAGAAGTACCTGGTACATGGTAAATGCTCAATAAATGTAATATTTGTTTAATGAATAAATGAGTGAAAATTAAGTAATAGCTGCTCTTACTGCTTGTATTAATGACTATAAATGGTGTTTGATGATTGACTGGATTTCATGTATGGTATATATTTTTTTAAAATCTTAGTATTTGTAAAGTAATGCGATCTCCATGAGTACTCATAGATTTAATTCAGAATCCTCCAAAATATTGTGCAAAAAAGGCAGCTGAATAGAATAAACTGAGATGTCATTAAGAACAGACTACAATTTTCTACTCACCTGTCATCCCTATATTGCTGCAAAGTTTCTCTTGAGGGCACATTAAGAGGGTATATGATATTCAGAATGTTGTAATTGAGAGCAGATTTTATTATTCTTTGGATTCTAACACTAATTAGTTATGCATCCTAAGCTGAACTCTCTAAATTTTTATTTCATTATGGATAAAACCAGATTAATAAAGTCTACAAATGGTAAATATTCTGTAACAATGTGTATTCTATAAAAGCCAAAAAGAAAAAGAAAAATACTGGATAGTTTCACTCATAGCAGAAGTGTAAGTGATCAGGGGGATATATATGTACATAATAATGGTAATAAAGTAAAAAAGAACATCAGCTAACAACTATAAACAAGAGACATTCTATGGTGGAGGAGAGGGGAACAAGATCAAAATGGGGGTGGGAAGAGCACACGGGACTATGGTGATGGCACATGGGTGAAGTGGTGGTAAGTCCATGGGGATTACAACTGAGATGGAAAAATGTACAAAATGAAGAATGATGTAAAAAAAAGTATATAACATTTTTTTAAAAAGTGGGAATAAAACATAAATAAAAGACATTATGACCAGCCTTAGATAAATGAAAGTCAGTCACATCAGATAGATTATGTGAAAATCAGTAAACATGAAATATGGTTATACAAAAAAT
This sequence comes from Condylura cristata, assembly GCF_000260355.1. Classification (NCBI taxonomy): domain Eukaryota; kingdom Metazoa; phylum Chordata; class Mammalia; order Eulipotyphla; family Talpidae; genus Condylura; species Condylura cristata. The sequence continues at coordinate 18,334,332 of NW_004567117.1, read as the reverse complement.
ACAAAAATTTGTCTGTACCAAAATTTATTCCAACAAAATTGAATACTGACATGGAGAATAGGGAAGACTTAAGTTGAAATCATAGGCAATGTTTTGGTTATTTTTTCCCTCCAAAATATTTTTAGTCTTGATATTTAATTAGAATTATTGAATTTTTTGGTTTTCCAAATGATACAAATAGCTTCTGCCAAATGGATAATATTAGCTAATCTACAAATTATCCAATACTCTTTCTGATACAAATGGTTACTAATGTTTTACATCAGGTATTTCATTGTGAAACAAATCCTTAGTGTAGTAAGTAAGGATTTCCTGACAAAATGAACATTTGACATCAGTGCTCTCTGTCAGAAAGTCTTGACTTAGTGTGCCAAAACTATAAGTGTGTCAAATAATCTTTTAATTAGATTACAAAATGCAGCTATTATATGTCATATATCTATTGATCCCAGGAAGAAAATGTTTTGAGCTTTCTAAAGTATGCCACACCAAAATTCATTTGCCATGCAATTAACTCCAAATTACTTCCTTGGGAAATTAATATTAGAAAGAATTTTTAAGCACGTAAAAGCATATAATTGACTTTTAGCAAACATCTTGATGATAAGTTAAAATTTCAAAATATTTATTACTAATATATTCACAATTTAGCATTTTGTTTACTAAAATGTGTTTGCCTAAGAATTTATGCATTGGAGTGCTAATGTAAAATTGTTTGATTTCTGGGAAGAAGGAATTTTTCTTCCAGTCTTATAAGCCAGTATACATGTAAGTATCCATTTAGTTGTGCTGAAGGAAAATTTAAAAGGACTCATGATTCTAGATACATTGTACCTACCACAGAGCTAAGGAAGACAGAGCTAAGGGCAGAGGAGTAAGTGGTTGTGATGTGGGTAGAATCCAGACATTGAATCCAGACATTGGAATACATGAGAGGGGACATATAATAGGGACTTCTGGGTAACTTCTGCTGGGTTATGGCAATATGCTGTAAGAACTAGATTTTTTATTTTTACAAGAGTTACTTGTACTAGTTACTGAACATCTATCTGTCTTTCAAGGAGAGATGAGATAATGGTGGTTTTTATAGAATGGCTAAGACCATGCCTAGGAGATGAAAAGAATGCAAAGACACAAAAAACTGACTAACCCTGAAGAATAAGATATGTGGGTAGGGACCTGTATCCCAGAAATTTCTGACAAAACTATTTTCAGCTACTAGGAGACAGGACTACAGAGACAAATATTGAATCATTGAATTGGTATGAGGGTTAGAAGTCAGGATCAAATACCCATTCCAGTTTTTCCCTTTAGAGCTTATAACTGACATCAAGAAGTGTTTGTTATATAATTTGGGCTCTTCTTGTGGGTATTTGCTAATTTGTTGTTAACACTGAATAACAACCCCTTTAACACTGTAAACATAATAGCATAATAGGCATGGGAGTGTCAGTAGACTTATCATCTGAATTTCAGGGTGGACTTGAGAGCTATTTCAAAAGATAATCCTTCTTAGTATTATTATTATTTTTTTGGTGGATGATGAATTAATTAAATGTATTTGTTACAGGGTAGCCCAGAATGGACTGGGCCGCCTGTCTGTGGGGCCTCACCTACACGCTCAAAATTCAGTTATACTGCAGGCACGCACAAAAGGGTCAATAACGGGTTTATTTATAAAAAGGGGAAAGGAATAGGAAACAACCCAGGGAAAGAGAGTGGGATACAAAAAAACTGGAATACCTTACTGGCTTGACAGACTGAAAACACCAAGTCACATGGTCCGCAGAGCCCTTGGGTCCTCGCAGTTCTCTCCCTGTTAATGCTGGGAGTTGTAGTTTCCAATCACTGGAGTAGGGAGGGAGTCCAGAAAGCTGGAGTAGGGGGTGGGGTCCACAAGACTGCAGAGTTCCTTTAGGACATCCTTCCCCTTAACATATTGACAATATTGTCTACAAGTGTATGTGACACATTTCACAAAATCAATAAGACAGCATTAAGATAAAAAAGAGAAAATAAGTATGATCTATGCTATCTACAACTATAAGCCACATTTCTTGCTTTCTAAGCAAGAACCCAAGAAAATTGGAGTGTTCAGTATTTCAAATACTATGAAAATCAAATATTCCAAGGATACAAAGGACAGAATAATTGATATAAGAGGAACTAGAATGATGAATAAAAAATGAATAAGAAATAAAGGAGAGGATGGGAAGATAGAGAATATTCTCGGCAGTGGTTTGCATGTATTATCATAGCTGAATCATTTCCCAGAGAAGATCTGATCAGTTTACTTATAAGTTCTAGTAGTGAGGATTTAGGCCGTAGAAGAGGCAGAAAGAGCAATTTAACAGAGTGTCAGACCTGTATCAGTCTTTTTCCAGAATACAATTGCAATGCCCATGCAATAAATAAAATAATGTAAATATATTTTTAAGAAAAGCAAGAAGTATGAGTATGGATTTAGGAGAAGAGGAGGGTGAAGAGCAGAAAGAAGAATGAAGTCATTGAAAATAGTATTATACACTAACATCGAGGACTCCACATAGAGTTGGTTCAATTTCTGTTGACCGTTAATCAACTGCACATACCTGGAGACCAGCAATGCTGAAAATTAAAAGCTTCAGGACTGCTGTGAGGGAGGTGATTCATGGCAATATTTTGCTTCTCTCCAGGCAAATCTCTATTTATTTCCTACAGAGTTAGATAGTTGGGGTTGACTTTTAAGACAGGCTGTCTTTCCCAATAGATATCTAATCTTTCCAAGAATTCAGTGTACAGTCTTTTAAAATGACAGTGTTTATATTTGAAGATAGGAATTATATTAGGGATTTGATAGTTCTGGGAATTATTTAAACAGAAATTGCTTTTTCATATTTGCAGACTATGCTCATGTCAGTCTGCTTCCTGCAAAAGTCTGTACATTTTAATTAAAAATCTATGAGAGCAAATGGATTTGGATAGTAGTTTTTATGTTTTTTTTTTAATTTATTACCTGAATTTCAAGGAACCCATATGATAAGCTAGAGGAATTTGGAATCATTTTAATATATGTTAGAATGAAATTTGTCTAATACTTATTAAACTTATATTTTAAAGTATACATTTATCTAAACTTTTGTGGTTTATTACTGAACTTTTCTGCAAAGTTGGTTCTGGAATTAGTAGTTAGGCTTGGCCAACCTAGCTAAGTAATTATTCTTACAAATAAACAAATAATCAGTTTTTTTCATTTTGCAAAGTTGAGTGATAGCAGTAGCCATCTTATAAATCTGTGTGGAGGATTAATGAAAAGCTTTTTGCATAGGAACTTGCCCTGAATAGAGTAAGTACCCATTACTCCCTACCTCATTACCTACTATTAATGATGACAATAATAATTTTATTATATTTGCAATGTAACTTTTCAGAAGGTGTTTCTTAAACATTTTAGGGGTTAATTAAATACAGGGTAAATAATATTTACCTTAAATGCCTATTTAATATTATACAAAACTGACTTATGAAAATTATATTGTATCATTTCACCTTCACTATAGTCCTTTAGCCTAGGTAAGTTCGCTGTATCTGCCCATGCAAATGTAGCCAGATTCCTTGCCATGCTTGCGCATATGGCAGGGTCTGATGTTGAAACACAGCCTCAAAAATTGCTGCCAATGTTTTTCCATCAGTATGCAGAGGAAATAGGCTTCAGCAAGGTGAGCTGATCTATCTTTCTTGAATAGATTATCATAGGTGGTGTTTGCTCTTTGAATATCGGATGTTAAAAAATTCTTCAGTTAAAAGACAATACAAACCCTTCATATTCTTTTGAAATGAGTGCATTTTATTCACTTACATAGTTGAGGCAATAAGCAAAGAAAGAGTAAGTAAGGTACCAAAAAGATTTGTAAAGCCTCACTGTGGGATTCAAACTCATAGTCTGTTCAGTCCATACTTTATTCTTATAAGCATTCTATATGTATATAGATTTGAGACTGAATCTGTGTACAGAATAAATAGATTTATAGCGAACCAGATGAAATTAACATATACTCTTTCTTGCTATTTTAGTTATTTCTATTGAGTACTTAGTGTGATAAAACAAATATTCTTTTGTTTTTATAAAATTAGTGGTAACTTTAATATCAAAACAAGAATAATTAATACTATACTGGAATGTTTCTTGAATTTTTCCATTTTCCTTTGAAATACAGTAACAGATATAGAATTAAAAATGGTGCCAAATCACCGTTATATAATTGTATATATTAAAGCTTAAAAAGTGTATGTACTCAGGTTCAATATAAAATATTCATGTGCGGGCCCTCCCTGGTGGCACAGCGGGTCAAAGCGCGGCACTAAGAAGCCTAAGCCACTCCCGCATGAGTTCGATTCCCGCCTGCCCAGGAGGAGCTCCACATGGCGTGGCAGACCTCTCCTGACCTGCCCGCTGCTCCCCTCAGCAGTGTACTTCGTAGATCTGCCTGTTCTGCTCCCCACTCTGTCCTTGGTGAATCCTCTCACCCTCCGCATCTCTGGCCTGTACCCCAGTTCTGTATGAATAAATAAATAAATCTTAAAAAAAAATATTCATGTGATTTGGAATAAAGGGGATCAGAAAGTAACATCCTTGGGTTATCTGTGGGAGATGCATCTCAAGCTATTCAGATGACAGTAATTCTTCATCTGGACCAAGCACAGAAATAAGATTTAGATGTGGATCCAACACAGTTATCTGTATAAGAGGATTTAGATGTTAAATTCAGAAGAGCCATAATTTAGTTATTCTTATGAAATCATGCTATTCATTGTCTTTTTTGGAGCTTGTCTTACTTCTGTCTAAAACTCCTAACAGATGCTATTATAAGTACCAACAGGAAATACTCAGCAGAAAATGTGCTGAATTCTGTATATAGTAAAGCTTAAACTTTAGACATGTTATACTTTGAAAAAGTATTTACCGCATGTGGTAGAATTAGGATCTGTAGCTCAGGGGCACTGTAGAAGTTGCTAAGGAAACACTATGGGGTGTAGTATAACATTTCTAAGAACAGCTTTTAAAGTAAAGATAGTATAGAAAGTGTATGGTAGAAAATAAGATCAATATTGTATTTAGGTCGATTCATAGTTTACTTTTGGGTCTTAGAATTAGTAATGGAAACGTTGCTGTAAGAAAGAGTTGTTCTGACTGTGACTGTTAACAATCCAGATAAAGGTTATCTATTAACTAAAAAACCTCAACTGAAGCATGGTGAATATTTGAGACAATTAGATGGATAATGCTGGTTTTATTTATTGTTGGCTTTAAACTTTACCACAGAATGCTATTTTAATGGTTGCCTTTGTATAAAAATATGTTTAGGTTGAGTTTTTCTTTTGAGGTTCACCTCTCTTCCTCGCTAAAAAAAAAGATAATTTCTACAGTTCTGCTTTGTACTAAGCATATTTGTTGGGATATTCATTTTGAAATGTTCTATTTATTCTTTGATAAAAATCTTCAGAAGCTTTAATAAGCTGCCATCTATTAATATGAACTTACTTGTAATGCAGTAAGTGTTAAAGTCACATCATAATTTTATACAGGATATCAGAATTTTTTTGTCATTTTAATTGAAATGAATATTAAATTAGGAACTAGGAAATTACTCACTCTGTTTGCATGTTCCTTATGGCACATTGCCACCTAGGTTATGCAGCAGCTAATGTCAAACCATAAATAAAGAACATTAGGCCAAATAATGGCAGAGGGTGTCAAAGCAGAAATAAATACCACCGGTGATGCAGTCTTCTTGAGCTTATCCTCTTAGATGAATTTATGTTTAATTTTTGGATGCAAAGTCAATCTGAACATTACAAATATTCATCTTAAGTAGGTATTTAATAATGAACTAGACATTAATACAGATAATATTTGATTTCATTTTGAGAAAATATCAGTAGTGAATGATAGAGAAATGTGAGAACATGGTAATGAAAAAATGTCATTATCACAGTCTCACAATCTGTAGAATACACGTTTCTCTAATGCTTAGATTTAAATGTGGAAAAGTAGCTGTTAAAGTGACTTGTGCCATTTTGTTTATGAGAGAACATTTGGTCTATTAACATAGATTAATTTTATTAAATTATAATTTGATTCATCTTTTTTCCTTGTAGAGATAATTTGTTCTATCTGCAGATGAGTTTCGTAGGTCGATAGACAGTACTCCTTAGACTTTGTTTTTGTTTCACTCTTTTGAGTTCATCTCCTAAGAAAATTCTATTCTTGAGAGATTATTTTGTCTTTTTTTATTATACATTCAAATATCAACAGTTTTTTTTTAAAAGTATGTTTATAACTCTTCTCATTTCTTTACATTTGACAGATAACTTTGCTTAAAATGAAGTGTGCAGACCCTACTTTATCCCCTTTATTTTTTACACTTTACTTTGAGATTATTTTAGATTCACAAGGAGTTATGAGAAGTAAAGATACCTTGTAATCTTTTCCCAGTTTCCTCCAATGGTAACATGGTACAAAACTCTGACATAAATCACAACAAGGATGTTGAAATTGATTCAGTGGAGGTACAGTATTTTTCTAACACATAAGAATCCTTCACTCTGTCCCGTTATAGACATGTCTACCTTCCTCTTGCCCCCACACTCTCCTTAAACCTTGGGAACTATTTATCTGTTGTCTATTTCTATCATTCTGTGACTTCAAAGCAGTTATATAATTGGAGTCATACAGTATGTAACCTTTTGGATGATCCTTTTTCACTGAGCATTATTCTCCGGAGACCCATTGAGGCTGTGGGTGTATCAACATGTGGAAGTTCCTTTTATTGCTCAGTGTTTCTTGGTAGCGATACACAAGCGTTTAAGTGTTTATCTAGTGGAGGATGGTTGATTTGTTTCCAGTTTGAGCTGTTATGAATAAAACTGCTATGAACATTTAGTTATACATTTTTGTATCAGCATAAGTTTGAATGTCTAATATGACTGCTCATAAATACAATTGCTGCATCATATTGTAATTGCTTGATAAGAAGCTGCCATTCTACTTAATTTTTTAATTCATTTTAGCATGATATTTTTGCTTCTACTTTTGTAAACTTTTGTGACTTTATATTTACATTGTGTTCTTGTAGGTAGCATTTAGGTGGCTCTTGTTTTTTCATTCATCCAATCATATTTGTTCTTAATTGTGGCTTCATGTCATTTACACTTAATATGTTAATGATATGGTTGGTGTACTTCCGTTTCTCTTCTCTACCTCTGTGCTATTGCTGTAATGTATGTCTCTTTTATATATTATAAACATCACATTTTATTGTTTTAATTTTTTACATTTTCTTTTATACTTTTTGTAACTGGATTGAAGTACAATTTATATCCTTGCTAGCTTTTGACAGTTAATTATGTTTTTAATATATGGAAATAGAATAAGTCATCTATTTATGACAGCTATCATTTATGATGTCATTATTTTATGTAGCTATATATTTTAATCTGGAATAATTTTATTTTTTGCCTGATTTAATTTTTGTAATGCATATATGCTGATGATAAACTGTTTCAGCTTTTGAACATATAAATTAGTTTTTATTTTCCTACAATTTTAAAAAGTATTTTCAATTGATCTAGAATTCTGTTAGTCTTGCAATAAATGTTGAAGAAACTTTTTTAAACTCAAAAAATGGCACTGACAAGGAAAAACATGAAAGAAAAAATATCACTGGAAAAGGTAATTATATAGTAAAAGTAGTGCATCAATTGCTTATAAAGCAAGCATGAGATTAAAAGGTAAAAGTAGTAAAAATAACTAAAGTTACTATAATTATTCAAGGAATAAATGTAATATAAATATGTAAAAGAGGCCTCAAGAAATAAAACATGAGGGAAGGAGTAAAAAAAAATTATGTAAAGTTTGGAATGTGTTCAAAATTAGGGACTTTTGTACTCAAAATAAAATGTTATACATATAGGCTATTCCAGGGGAAATAATTCAAAGGTAAATACTGTATGATCTAACTTGCATGTTGAATTTAAAATAAGTGATTTCAGAAACAGAACAGATTGGTGATTGTCAAAGATGAGGTTGGGAAAATGGTTGAAGATGGTCAGAGTACAAACTTCCAATAATAAGATAAATCATTGACAAGGAAGGAATGTAAAGGATGGTGACTGCAGTTAACAATACTTTATTGTATATTTGAAATTTGCTGAGAGTAGATTTTAAAAGTTATCATGAGATAAAAAAGTTGTAATTAAGTGATGTGATAAATGTTAGTAAAGCTATTGTGGTAATCATTTTTCATTTATACATATTTCAAATCTTTGTCTTTCACTTTAAGCCAGGGCAATCCTACATGCCAGTTATGACTCATAAAACTTGGGTTAAAAGAATTAACAAATGCAGTACAATATATATAACTAGATTTTAAAATGAAAACTATTTCACACTAAAAATAAAATTTGAAAATATATATTTTTATTGTAAGTGGCAGAGATTAATGTAATTAATGTCAATGAATCCACCAGGCAATTCTAGAAGCATTGGAGCCTTATAGAGACCCTTTAACACCTCCATTTAATAGCCTCTAGAATAGTTTTTTTTTTAATGTTTGCTTATACCCTGTTTTACTTCTTTCATATAATTTTGTTTTTATTCTGTCAGTATTCCATTTCATCTTGTTGCCTTCTCAGAGAAGCCACGACATAAGCTATTGTTATATTTATCTGCCATTTTTGTTATGAATCCTGGACTAAATGCAGTACTTATGATTTTCAAAGTTAGTTTTCTTTCCCTTTTTCTGAACTTTTTCACATTAAAAGCAAATTTTACTGAGTTCACGATACTTTTTTCTTAATTTACTTTTACATAAAACAAGTTCATTCCCTCAGACAATCTTAGCTAAATCACAGACGGGTTTTATTGCATAAGGGTCTGTCCTTTCCGTTTTAGGAAGGGGAAACCATATTCTGGGAGGACAGATGTATATAAATTTTATTTCTAATGATTTAGCAAGCAGTAAGCAGTTGGAGTTCCTCTCTACTATTTTCTTACTTAAGTGATGTTTTTCTGTTTTCTAGTCAGAAACCGCTGGTAGAGTAGAACAGTCCATCTAATTACCTCATTCTCCTGTCATCAACAAACCTTAATTTTAGTCCTGGAATTGTTACCAATCAATCGATAGAGTGATAGCAAGAGAGATATAAATGTGTGTGTGTGTGTGTGTGTGTGTATGTGAATCTTTCCAAATTCATGGATTTCATGTCTAATTCCAATGGAATTTTATAAACTTGTTCAAATAATTCTAAATTTAATCTCATATAAAGTATAACTGGGTCTAACTGTGTTGTCTGTACACTTTAAGATAATAACTGAGCTCCTTTGCATTTGAAGCACTTTCTCTAGCAGCCACCTCGAGGGTCTTGGCCATCTGACATACTAAAATTAGATGTTTCACATTTCATGTATTCCAGGAATGCAGGCCTCTGTATTCTCCACTCGCCGCTCCCAGGGTCAAGGAGGCAGTTCTTCAATGCCTGTAGCACCCCTTTTGGACTCCCCACTTCCTGGCTGGTAGAAGTGGCAAATGCATGCGTTACCTCAAAAAAAAATACTCTTTTTCTGCTTAGATCTTTCTAATTCTCATGAAACTTTTTTTCATACTGCTTCCTCTAGTGAATTTTCATTACTATTCTAGCCATCACTTTATGTTACCTTTAATATTGTGTCGATATAGTTAGCGTCTGTTTGAAGAATATTCTCAGAGGATCATCTGTTGGCCAGCTAGAGATGTGGATAAGTAGGACATTTCTCCAGTGGTGATTTCCATGGAATGCACCAATATACAAGGCACACGGAACATGTCTGAGTTTTACTGCTTTAACCCTGAACTTTTCTTGGTAATTTTGACTTGTTTCCAGGAAATAAACACTGTAAGAGATATTTAAGCATCGTTTTGCTTCACAATGGGTGCTATATTTATGTTTCCTTTGTTGTAGAACCATGTAAAATCTAGGTAAATGATAATAACTAATTTTGCTTTTATTGTTATTTATTCTTCTGGTTGGAGTTCCTTAGCTTTTAATTTTTAGTAACTTTTGACTCACCTATTTCTAACCAATTTTATCCTCTTTTGCTAATTGCATTCTAGTCTTTGTCCTGATTGATATATTATTATAAACTTCATAATTAACTTATTGTTGCTCTAATCAAGTGTTAGCATTTGCCGCTATGCCTTAATAATAAAATTAGCTCTATTAAAATGCTAAAATAATTTGCCTTTTCAAAATTCTGTTCCTGAATATGGCTCATTGTGTCTTATACTAATGAATCATATTAAGTTTTGGAATTTCTGTTGTTACCTGTCATCTCAAGCTCACAAAGAACTCTGAAAGCTTTGGGAAGAATTTTCCTATAGACTGCAAAAGAAAATTCTTTAAGAAAACTTTGTTTTATTATATTCGAGTCTCTTTTTTTCTATACCTTTTAAAATACCTGCCTAAATCCCTCACTATTTCTCACTTTGTTCCTTTGCGCTTCCTCACTAATTACCCTATAATATAAAACTAAATGAGACTTTAAGTCAATTGAATTTTTAATAAGCTTGTTTCCTATCATATTAATTTTCATTATAGCAATTCTTTTTTTTTTTTTGTCTTTCTGTAAAACCCAAAATTCAAACAGTGTTCAAGCCCAGATTAAGTTGGGGTTTCCTTATGTGGTCCACAATTGACTTTATTTTTTCTCTCTGTGCACCAGAAAATCTAAACTTTGGTTTCTATAGTATTGAAGTTCTTTACTTTGCTCTTGGCTCATTAGTAATGACTAGTAAACCTCTGCTATGTGTACTTGATGTCAAAGGATGGTTAGAGATGCCAAGAAATGACAAATGTGGTTAGGATGTGCACATTTCAAAACATCAAGACTTGTTAAATACAACATTAACTTATGCATGGGCAGAATTACTGCAAATAGGTTGTTATGGAGTCTGACACTTTGGCAACATGAGTGTATGTAATGGGGATAGAGCAAGTCTATAACTATATTCTTGATTCATTTTAGGGAAATATTTGTCATGTGACTTCATAAATAATTTTCTATGATAGCAATTAAATCGACTGTGACAGGCATCTCTAAGTGAATTAACATAATTAATATGATTGTATTAACCAAGCCAAAATGTTTTCCTCCCAGAAAATTTGATAGAACCTACACTTAATAATAGTTGGCCACTGCAACGTGGAACTGTATCTCTCTCTACACCCCTGACATATCCCTGTCGGCATAGCTCCAGTGAGTTTTCATAGGCAGAACTGTTCAGGCAGGTGTAAGATGCTGAAAATATGAGATATCTCAGTTACGTGAACGTGAAAATTAATAATTTATTGAATTCCCAAGTTGTTCAAAGCCCTAGGCACTGTAGGTGATAACAAAGCAGTGAGAAGAAACAATCTTTCTTCTCAGGGGCTTATATGGCTAAGAGAGGTCATCTGTTGGGTCCACACAGTCACAGAAAGGAGCATTAGACAAAATACTAGTTGACGTTGTACAAAGGATTTACTGAAATTCAAGAAACCAGAACAGAATTTCCACGAGAATGGTACTAAGACTTATTTCCAAGAAGCACGGTGACTCACCTCTTCTGCTGCATCCTAACCTCTGTGATTGCAAATCTTCTCCCAATTAATTTAATTCAGCAACATGCATTATGTTTGTGTTACTATATATAATATACCCTGATGGGATCTCCTTGTTGTCATTATGTCATATTTGCCCTCTCTCTCCCTTTTTATCTGCGTGTCTCTGTTTCTTTCTATACACACATACCTTTATTTATGTATATATGTGATATATATATATATAAGCATATTAGTACACACATGCGCATATAATGCAGCTGATGACAAAACAATACCTATAATTACAAAAAGATGATTACAACAGCATGGTGGAAGGAACAAGTACCTTCTGAAAAGTATGCTGAAAATATGAGATATCTCAGTTACGTGAACGTGAAAATTAATAATTTATTGAATGCCCAATTTGTTCAAAGCCCTACACACTGCAGGTGATAACAAAGCAGCAGAAGGAAACAATCTTTCTTCTCGGGCTTATATGGGAATTGCTATTTTTATTCTAAATCTATATTGTGAAACTCTATGTTATAGTTCAGAAATAAATAATAAATGTTAAATATTTTGGATTTAATAATCAATATTTTGGAAATTCACTATCAATAAATAATCAGCAGAAAAAATAAACCAAAAATCGATCTATTGAAAACAGAGCAACTTACAAACATGGTGGTGAGCATGGAGTGGGTTAGGGAGGACAGGTAATTGAAAAGAGGTAGCAGAATTAGTGTATGGTACTTTGTCAGTCTGACTCTGTTCAGTCCTAGCATTTACTTTTATCTTATTTATTGTGATTCTTTTAACAACTTTATCACCTAAGGAATTTCTTCTTGTTATACAGATGAAAAAACAACATTGAGTGGTTTATATTGGCTAGGAAAACACAATATTATAGAAAAGTTTTAATGGATGAGAAGCCATGGACTGCTTACAATGTTCAGTGGAAAAAGCATTTATTTACATGTTATGAAGGATATAAGTAAAAGGTTGCTGGTTGATTATAAATGGGGGTAGAGCAGGACTACAGACAGAAAATAGCATGAGTAAGTAAACAGAGATAGACCTAATTAGGAAGAAGAGTCTTTGGGGGAAAATAATTTTAGGAAATGTGAATGCTATCTAGTTTTTTCCTCTGTGTTTTATAATTAAACTCTAAATTTCCATGTAAGTTTGGATGTTGCTTCTTTACAGTATGGTGAAATAATTTTTTTGTGTATGTGTGCTAAATTGTTGCTTAATAGTAGGGTTGATGAAAAATCATTAAGAGAAGGATTGGAAAAAACTACAGTCAATGCTTTGCTAAGAACACATGGAAACAAAGGATCTTTCCTCTTCTCCAAAACAAGAAGACTAAAATAAAATGCACATGAGGACAAGCAGATGCCCCTTCTCTGTAAACTCCTATAACTTCATGTAGGCTAGTGCACAAAGCAGTTCATATAGTATTATTTTAACTCTTTTGTCACTTGTGTAGGACATGACTTTGACACTAAGAATTATTTTAATTGGACTAAGCCAAGTTAAGATCAATCACAGAAGTGTCAAAATTGTCAGTCTCATTTACTTGACAGAAAATTTCAGATTCAATTTTTTTTGACATACATCAGGTGTACACTTTCAAGGCTTTTGTGTGACTTGGAAAGTCACTTTCAGAACACAATTATTTGTGTTCTGAAATCCTTGATTTGCTTTTACCCTAGCAATTATAATGACAACAGAATGGATACTTTCCAAGGCATATATTGAACATAAGCAAAATCAAAGTCTTTAGCATTGCTCTTACTTTACCGATTGTTTAAGGGACATCATTACAAGATACAAGAAGTGTCAAATCAATGGATGTCCTCCTTTGGAACTGGTAAAAGAATATAGAGCAATCTGAACATCTTGGGTTGAATTATAAATCTTTTCTAGATCTTCTTGCAAGAAATTACCTTGACACTGTGTCTCTTCATGAATTTGGAATTAGAATACAAATTTATTTATTTCTCCACAGGCTTTGGTAACTCACTGTAGCAAGGCAATCCCTGCATACACACACTCTGTAAGGTCTTCTCACTTAGAATTCCCGCCCTCCTTTTTCCCCTAGGATTTTACCCTTCACATATTAGAAAGACCAGGCCAAACAAACCCAAGCTGAGTAAAATCATCTTACATTTGTCAACATGATTTTTGAGGGATAAATTGATACTAACAGCGTTTTCATCTTTTATGTTCATAGCTCCATCCACACTGTTTTTGTAATAGGATGTCCCAGCGAAAGGAGCGGTTCTAAGTTCTCTGCCCTACCCAGGGAAGGGTGGAGCTGTGTAGGAGAAGCTAGAGAGAAAATAGAGTGGGACTGGAAGAAGGAAGGGAAGCAACAGGAGACCTGGAGGTGGCATCTGGAGCAAGTGAAGATGCTGTGCTTGCTTCTTGGTCTTATACTTACACAGGGATGTTGCGGACATGGAAGGAGACACTTGAAACAGATGTGGCTGAGAGACCCAGGGGAGGTTAGCAACAGCAGACTTTATTTTCATTTTGATTTTACTCTTTTCCTTGCAGACTTATCTGGCTCTAGCACCCTTTTCCTATGGGTGTCAACTGGAAGGTGCTTTAGGCTAGTGGTGGGGTTTCAGTTACAGTGGTTCTGCTTTGGGCCAACCCTGTTTGGGTGGACATTTATCCATGAGGGGATGCGTACATTTGGGTGTCTGATTTGGCAACTTTTTAATCTATTCTTTCCCTCCTCTTGTCTTTATTGCACACAAATTGTATTTAAGCTCTTCAATTAAAGGTCTTATGCACTGGAATATATTTTGTCTTGATGCATTGGATGGCAGAACTTAGTAAGAACAGGCAAATTTGGGGGTTTTGGGATGCTCCTCACCTTGCCCATAACACTTTTAGTATTGTTTAAGGCATGGGAACATACTATACACATTTGTTCAATAAACAAGTAAGTTAATGGATTTGTGTTAGATCAGTTAGTGTTTTTCAGAGGATGACATCAAATGAAACAATTAGTGAAAATTAACTTCATTGTTAGCTTGCAGGATAGACACACAGATGACACACTTAAGCATACAGCATAAAATAGTGTCGAACATATGTGATGGTAGAATAAAATGATTCTCCTAACTTTATTGATCATTATAGTTAATATTCTTATTTTAAACTTTCATCCTAAATATTCTGAACATTTTGATGTTCAAAAATGAATATCAAGATATCTAAGCTTTGAAGTCCTCCCAGAAGGCAAGGCTTAATCCAGTTTTGGGAGTACCAAAGTACCAAAGGGTTTTTTTTTTTTTCCCCTTTCAATTAGGAAATAAGAGTTAACCTAGGATGAATTTCACATTGGTGAATGTTCTCAATGATTCTAAGATTTCTTCCAATTAAAATATTTTATGGGGGACGCATATAAGGAGAATTGTTTCTTTGATCATTACTTCTGAACTACTACAGATATTTTCTACCCAAACATAATGCAACTTATTTTTAAAGCGCCATCTTTACTATAGGATGCTTTTAAGGGTTGAGGTTTTACCATATGTCTTCACAGTATGCCCTATAAAGTCCACAAGTGTTGTCCACAAAGGATGTCTTAAGTATCTGTTCATAGAAAATGGTTCTCAATTACCTGCATAAGATATGTCTTTTTATTTTCAGCAGTAGGTCCAGGGACTTTACCTCTATCACATAATTTAATTCTGACCACAGCCATAGGAGAACTGAGATCAGAATCTAGACCTGTCTGAATATATCTCTGCACATTCACTACATTTACAATGATTATCTGTCAGTGTTTTTAATCTGAAGTTCTGAATAAGTGCTCTGCTTTTGTATGCTAATACAATTCTCTTGAATCCTGTAGTTTGTTAAGTCATATATAGAGCTTTTTATATATACTATTTTCTCTAGGCATTTCATAAGCATTGGTAAAGTGATATCTTTTTTTTACATATTGCACGTTGGACTCTCAGGAAAATATCATAGATGGGATATACATAAAACTATGAATTTTGACTAAAAATATTATGAATGTTAAGAATTGTCATGGCTAAATATTTTCCTAGCTTTTAGTTTTTTGAATTAAATCCAGCTATGATTTAGGTTGGCAGGCATGAAGGAATCCATTATTCACTCTCCTCTATTTTTTCCTGTTAATTTTCAACATGAAGTAATCTGAAATTTATTTAGTGAGCTCTTAATGAAAAATACATGGTGTTTTCTTTTCTTTTCAACTAATAATCATTTTTTGGGTAACTTTCTACTAGATATTGATTCTAGTTATTAGAACAAGTTTACACAGAGAAATATGGCTAGTCATCTTGTATAGGAGGATAAAATAATTACTTACCTCTTGCCTATTTTTGTACTGGTTTAGATTCAGTTTATCATTTTATCCCTTTTCAATGTGACCCTGAAATTTCACTAACAGTGTTTAGAAATTCTTGTCAGTCTTCATTTTGCAAATGGTCATTTATGTTATTATGCTAATAAGTTGAATAAGTTTAACATTGGCCTAGGAGTGGATTTGAGTAAGCTTCTGGGAAACCTCTGCAAATTCACAAAGTTAATGGCTTGACCTCCCAATTCTCCAATGTAAAATAAGCTATAATGATTTTTCAGGCTCTTAGCTCCCCTGCATTTCAAAAAGTAGGAGCTCCCATTTACTTCAAGTGACTTGACTTTCCTTATAATCTAATTGTAAAGGGATAATCCCTTATTTATCATCTAAAATGATTCACAACTATGTTTGGTTGGGACCCTCATGACAAAGAAGGAAAAAATTTCTTAGCAGATGTTCTGAACTAAGATAGTGAGTTCTTTGGAATTTATAACACCAGAGTATATTTCAAAGTGGCAGCTCATATATTTGAGAAAATACCCAAGGAAGAAGTATGATAAATACCTTTAATTATTATTTATTTGACTTAACAGAGGGCTGATGAAACAGGAAGGGCAGAATGCAATATATAATTATTTGCTCAATGTCCTTTTAAGAACTTAGTTGAAGTTAGATTTCTTTAACATTATTAATTGTAATAATTTCTATTTTGACTGACTTGGTCTATCATATTACATAATATAACTTTATTTTTAGTAAATTCTTATTCATTCACAGCTAAATCTTGAGTAAACCAGTGTTGAATTCAGGAAGTTCTTACTATTTTTCTGCAGTTGAGATGAATACAAATGGGGGAAACACAAGGTGATTTTAAAGAATATGTAATGTTGATGATAAACTGTACTTTGTTACACAGATGAAAAAGGATTATTATTAATAGTAGAAACTATAACATAAATTTTAAAAAGAAGTTAAATCATTATTGGTAAGGACTGATTTAAACCCAAAAAACTAATATTCTTTTCTTTTATTAAAAATAGTAGCAAACCTCTTATTTATGGCTCTTTGGTTATAAAATACACCATATTTCTGGAACAACCCTATTATGGAATATATTTGTAAGTTGATTCTCCCTTCTCCGCTTAATGTAGGAATTTACAAAGCAACTAATGAATTATTGTATTAGAAGAGTTAGTAGATATGGAGGAGTGTTCCCTGATATTAGAATGGAGAGAGAAGGTCAATTTCTGTTTCTTTATCGGTCTTACTCTTCAGTGGATTCCTTAGAGCTGTTCACTTAATGAAAACCTAATAGTATTTTTATCAGGTTTGAATTTTAGGAGAGTGTTGCTGATGGACTAGTTTTATAATGACTGTTTCCTGGTGTAGATATTTATTAAAAACTAACCTGAGTATTCTGAACTTTTAGAATATTAACACTGAGAAGAGTTCACATAATTTCGTTCCAACTAGATAAAAGCAAAATAATGCAATGATATCCTTAAGACCTTAGAAACTAAACATTTTGCCATCTGTCCTATAATTTGCCTGCCCCTGATGTCATTGCACATAGATTAAGATTAAAATTCCAAGGGGTTACTTAATATAAAAATTTTAATTTAGGCCCTCCCTGGTGGCGCAGCGGGTTAAAGCACAGCACTGAGAAGCTAAAGCC
>NW_004567117.1:18256493-18316608 GCF_000260355.1 Condylura cristata | reverse complement strand
TGGGGGGGGGGGGTACTGGTGGAGTGGAGAAGTAAGGTGGAAGGGCGCGGGGCTGCGGTGATTGGTCCCCACTGGCAAGTTGGCTTCTTTTGCTCGGTAGGCTCGATGCCCTGAAGGACCGACGACCCTCCACCACACCCCACCGCGATGCCCAGGCAGAAGAGAACCCGACTAACTTACGGCCCCTTCCCCCCCCCCCCCCCCCCCGGATTGTTTGGCAGGGGACCCAAGGCAAAGAGAGAGCTCAGATAGCTATCAAGTGCTTGGTTAACAAAGCGGATGATACTTTAATAATCTGAATGGCTATAGCTGTGCTTTCTTAGAATGGTTGTGTGTTGCTGAAAGATTTGTTGTTAAATCTACATGAGAGGCAGTTGTGTTGAAAATACTTATTTATATATTAGCATGAAAAAATAAAAGAATCCTCCAAATCATAATTTATTCTGCTTAAAGTTTGAAAATTATCTACTATTTGGGAATAAAGCTTATTCCTTTAAAATTGTAACATTTCATAGAATCTTTGTGAAATAGATAATATGTACAAAAGTAATTTAGAAGAAATAGTTCTTATAAGAAGGAAACTAAGAAAATGCTAGTGCTAAGAAGTGCTAAGGTAATCTGTAGGAGATTAAAAAAAATCCGCATTATAAAAAAATCTCACTATCACTTCTACCTGTTGGCAAATCTATATAATTTTTATAACAACCTATCATTCAGATCTTATTTTTACATTGATCTGTGGGTAGTCAATAGTTTTAAAAATTAAATTGCAAAGATTGAAACACATGTAAGCATTTCTATTCTAGAAGAAAAGTCACGTGTTTGTCACTGCAGTGATGTTCATGACACCAATTATTTCTATACTTGGCACAATTTTAGTTTCTATAGGTTACACTGGCATACTGGCACCGTGGCTTAGGCCTTTGGAATTTTGAAACTGAGTAGCGGTTTGCTGCTAAAGTATCTGAAAAAAAAAATGTAGCTCTAACTGGAACTTTTTTTTTGTAGAAGTTTCTAATGTAAGACAAAGAGTTACAGGAAGAAAGGAACTACAAGAGAAAAATACATTTGCTTCCATGTCTACAGCAGACAGGAAAATAACTTGTTAATAACATCAAGTTCTACTTATCTAGCCAAAACTAAATGCAGAGTTATTTAATTCTCAAGTGAATTTTGGTTCACTTTACATTGCAATGTATGTATATTTTAGGGCAAAAATTCCATTTCTTTCAGAAGGAGTCATCTTAAATAACTTTTTAACTATTACTTTCTATAATAGTTTATGCAGAAGTAATTCAAACAGGTTTTTCAAATGATTTGTGATCTTTTGAGAATTATGAAAGGTCAGTGACACATCCTTTTATACATTTTTCCCTTCAGAATTGAGCTCTCATTGATAGTCTCATTGGTAGCAATAGATGGGTCATAAAATAGTGAAAATGATATTGTATTCTCATTTTCCCTCTGAGTGTATGTGTGTGTGTGTGTGCGTGCGCGTGCTTTCCTCTTTGCCTTTCCATAATGAATCTCTATTTTCTACAAATTGTTCCTTCTTCTGAATCACTCCTGCTTATTTTGGCTGCCACAAGTTTTCAGAATTCTTACTAAGGTTCACCAAAAATATATTATGCAGAATTATGGCTCCAAGCACTGGAGACACCTTGCCAGACACCATCATCAATAATGAAGAGGATTTCTATAATTCTGGGTTTGCATTTGGGTAGAGAGTTGGAGAGAAAGCCTCTGTTCTTTTGTGTGCTGTTCTTATAGGGTTGGTCTGCCTGACATGTTAGAGAATTCTAGTGTAGTAGCTTTTTCAGTGTTTCTATAGTTTCCTTGCTCTACAAAATAATTATTTAAGAGGATGATCTGTGGATAGAAGTCTTTATACCATCCCACTGTCAAGGGCTTAGAAGGCATGACAGGTTAAGATCATGGTCCTGGATTCATTTCACCTCAAGATGAATTGTTTCAGGAGACTTCCAGAGACAGATTCTTGGAGGAACAAAGCCCTTACTTTATAGACTTACCCCAGGATAGTCAATTGCCTCTTAGCCTCATGCTGTGATCTCCTCCACACTCTACTTGTGTTGCTTTTCATGCCTTGCTTCATGAATTTTATGAATTTAGTAGCAAATTAACATTTGTTTTATAATTTCTTTAATTGCTGAAGGCTTCATTTCTTTTACTTACCTGATCTAGAGCTCTGAAGAGACCAATTATGTGTGTTTCACATAACTTTTAATTTGGAAGATATACATACTGAAATGGATTGTGAGTTTATTCATATTGCTCGGTCTCTCTATTTCCCCCTTACATAACATTCAGATGGAAGTGACAAGGTTTAAGAATTGTTTTCTAAGTCATTCTAATTACAACAAAGTAGAGCTCATACATTCTGTCCTGGAAAAACCAAGAAATCCACAGTTCCTTTTGAAGAATTTTCATATGGGAAGGGTTTTTAAAATATATATGTGGAGGAAATTTAGCATTCTAGAAAAACTTTTTTTCTCTCAGTTCTTGGTTAAAATTTTTAGTTTATTTGTTTTCAAATGCTGATGGTATGACTTATAAAAATGATTTTGACTTCACTGATGTGGTGGTATGGAGCAAACAAAAAAAAATGGAGTTTATATCCATTTCCTTAAATCTACAACTATTTCCTCACATAGCCAAGCTTGCTAGTCTTACTGGGATCTGTCATTTCTGCAGACAGAAGGTGGTGCTGTTGATTAGGAACAATAAGGAGCCAAGAGTTCTATGAACATCATATCATGATCAAAAGTTGTTATCATTATTGTTGTTCTTTCCTGGACCGAAACATACACACACATGCACACACACACCAGTCAACTAGAATTTGTTGTGGCATTTACCTTCAGTTACTTTGCTTTAAATCTACCAGAAGTATGCTCCCACCCTGTTATTCTTACAATTTTACATAAATATTGAAAGGTATGTGAACAAAATGAGTTCTAAAATATAGCTCATGTTGTTTCACTTCCTGTAGTGAGATTTAGCATTATCTGCAGGACTGTAGAAATTTCAGATTATGGTGCCTCACTAGAATACAAGAAAATGTGAGATTTTTAAAACCAATGCAAGATGGGTGCATTTGAATATTAATGTCTTAGGAACAAAGACTATTGAAAGAACCTTCCTGGCTATGGGTTGTTCACTGGATAAATACTTCTGTGGGATGGTTCTCAAGCTAGCCCGGGGAAATATTCACAATGGAATACCATTCAGCCAAAATAAAGATAATCTAATGCCATTTGTGACAACATGGATGGATCTAGAAGAGTTATACTAGGTGAAATAAGTCAGAAAGAAAAAGAAACATCTTGGATGGTTTCAAAAGTTATAGGAGGAATATAGGGGAACCAAATAAGGGATCAAGTAAAAAGTAATAACAATTGAAAAAATACCAATACAACAACATTAAACAAAAATAATCAGACTATAAATAAGAGGCATTCTGCAGGGGAAAGATCTGGAGAGGGCACAAAACAAGGGCAGGAAGAACACAAGGGACTAAGGTGATGGTGCATAGGTTATCTGGTGATGGAAATTCTCTGGGGACTACACCTGATGTAAAAGTTATACACATAAAGAAGTTAAGTATAGAAAAAGAAAAGAAAAAACCCTGTCTTCTCTTGCAAATGCTAAACAGTACTGTGATATTTGGGTGACCAGTACCAGGTGCAAAGGTAGGTTTGTGCTGTCACAAAGACACAGGGAGGTCAGGCAGGTGGAGGTAAGGTCACTTTGAATCATCAGCAGTGGCATGATAATAGGTCAATATTGTAAAGCAATTTTAAACTTTAAAAATAAATATTAAGGTGAAAGTCAAATATTGTAAACTAGAGCTGGAGGACAACAGGGCTTGTTTTATACAGTTACAGATGCCTCCCGTGAACATATTCGCTAACACCAATTTGGGAGAACTGTGCTTAGCTTGAAAGCTGTTTATGGCTTGTGATATATGGTGACATCGTTTGGAGAAAGCTCAGACAAGAAGAGAATCTTAATTAGCAATAATTGTAAGCCTGTATCTTTCCACTGAACTTGAAAACAAGAATGTTCTCCTTTTTCAAAATTTCCCAACAATTGCTCTTAGTTTTCCTTTCTCCGGAAGTGGTAGGTGAATCATATCTCATGTTGGTGGAAATAACCAGCTGGTTATTGCCTGTCTCCAGATGTGGCAGGAGGCAATAAAATATATACTGAAAACAGACTTTGAAACCAGATTGTTTGTACTTTAAATCAGGTTCCACCATTTATTGGTTTCTTTTCTGTGTCTCAATTTCTCACTTGAGGATAATGAACAGATCTAATACATGGGGTTGTGTAAAGCCAATGAATATATATAGGTAAAACATGAAAATGATCAATCTGCTTCAGCATAAATGTGGCATAAGTGCTGATATTGTTATTCCCATTCATTCATGGCAACAGCAATGAAGCAAAGAGCAGAAGCTTTACCAGGGAGGATGTTTTCTTGCAGATGATCCTCATTCTCTATGCCTGGCCATGGCTCCTTCTGGAACCTACCCTGGAGCTCCTGGCATCACGGTTGCTTTCCTTTTCATTGTGCAAATCTATAAACAGAAGGGGAAAAGTATGTCAATGATGGGAGTAATCTTCCACTTGATAGAGATGAAAGCTTATAAACTCTACACTTTTCCTAAGTACTTAAATAAGTACCCAAACAAATAGTTTCAGATATATATATATATATATATATATATATATTTAGATAGCAAAAAACTAACAAACATTTTTGGTAAAGTTATACTGAAAGTGTCAGATACTCAGATAGACATACATTTGTCATCTTTGACTTAAGATAAAAACAAAGCCATAAACATATGTTTGGAAATATTTTGGAGAAAAACTCTTTTCAGTGAGTTGGCAAATATGGCACTCTACCATCAGCATTCCTATGGGACGATTATCTTTTCTCCAAAGTGTCTCAAAATAGTACCTCTAGCGTAGATCTCCTTAGATTTATGTACTTTGTTTCTGTCTATTTCTGGTGCACCCTATTTTGGGTGCACTAGCTTTTCACCTAACCTCCATTTTTCCCCTACAACTACTTAAAGAAGCATAGCCCCTTCAAATACTTCTCAATTTTAGGGGGTAATTTTCCTAGGATGGAAAAAAGCACACAAGATATAAATTTTAAGGGAACACTAAGCTCTGTACAGAAGAATATTTATATGTAGTATGTCTTGATAATCTTATACTTTTGATTAAATGGTGCCTCTTCCTATCCTCTAAACTGAACTAGCTGTCATGCCCATGTGATCCTTTGTACTCTTTTTATCAATTTTTTTCTTTCTTCTTATGTTTATAGAGGTTGTATTGGTTTAAAACACTGTATATGTTTTAGGGGAATAGGTTAATACTTTTACATACATATGTTTTCATACCTCCCCATGCCCCAAAGCCCCAGTAGTTCTTAATTTTAGGCCCTGTGAAAGTTTACATATAACTGGTGTCATTTGTGTCCAGTAACATCAGTTCTGAAGTCAGGAAATGAAAACCTATTCATCTTTCTCTGTATGACTTATTTCAGTTAACATAGTGTCCTAAAGTTCACCCATTTTGACACAAATATTATGTTCTATGCCTAATTATTACTCTAGCTTTTCCTACTAAGTCTGGGTGCTATCAAAACTGAATCTTGTTCACCATTGCATCTGTAACATTTAGTAAGCTGTTTAAAGTAGGCACTCAATAAAATTTAATATTTCTGGCCCTCCCTGGTGGTGCAACAGGTTAAAGCACAGCACTAAGAAGCTGGGAGTTCAGAACTACTTCAGCATGAGTTTGATTCCCGCCCAACCCGGAGGTGAACCACATGGTGTGGCAGAACTCTCCTTACCTGCTTGCTGCTCCCCTCAGCAATGTACTTTGTCAGTTGGCCTGTTCTTCTACCTGCTCTGTCTCTGGTGGATCCTCTCACTGCCACCTGCACCTCTGGCCTGTATCCCAGTTCTGTATACATAAATAAATAAGTCTAAAAAAATTAATATTTTTTAATGAGTGCTTGGATCAGTGGATAGATGAGTGAAGGAAATGTGTGGTAGAAGGTGATATAATGGATATGTTTATGTGGGAAGGCAAGGAAGGAGGAGACAGAGAGAGAGAGAGAATATATAAGAATTAAAGGTAATATTGTCATCTGAGCTTTAAAAAGGTAGACATACAACTAACTTGCATTTCCCTCTAGAATTTCTTCAAAGGATGCAAGTCCCATACTTGGGGCTGGTTCTCTGGTTACTGTGAATTTAGAGATACTGTTGGAAATTTTCAGTCTTCTTTGAAGGAAGCACCAATACTTGCCATTCATTGAATGCTAGGATTTCTACTAGTTTAAGTTTGTTCACAGACTCCAATTAGATCATATGATAGTTTTTTTAATTATACTATGTCTTTGAAAAGTTTTTCCCTTACAATTGTTGCTATAAAAAGCAAGTACCGAATGAAAATCGGAAGTCTGATCTATTTCTGAAATTTCAGATGTACAATGTCCAGGAGTAACATGTCTCACTAGTAAGAAAGTGCAGGTAGTTAAGGATGAATTGACAATATATTTTCTTTTAATTTATGTGTATAATTTTTTATAACATGTATGAAGTTGTTGGAGCATAAAGACTTGTTATGTTGTATGCATCTCAGAATTTAATAAATGGAACCTATTTTGGTCTAATGATAATGCTAAGAAACTGCTGAGATGTTTAAGGGCACCCTGAACAGAAAAAGCTGGGCAACATTTCTGCTCAAGAGTAAAAATGAGACACTAGAAATAGGGCTGAGGATAGGAAGATGTAGTTTTGAAGTTTTGTTTCTGAGCATTGGTCTACAATTGAAGGTCAAGACAGATAATTAAACAGAGACCTTCAATTCAAGTCTAGGTGAACAATTTAATTATATTGTTGTTTAATAGAGTTATTACTACATGAGGCTTGGTTTTATTTTCTCACAGATCATAAAGTCCTTCCAATTAAATCCTTTTTCAATACTCAGGATCAAATATTATGGAAGAGATATATGACAGTCAAATGTAAAATAATTTCCAAAATTTTCTTCATAAGCATAACCCTTTATTTCATTTTTAATGTTGCTGCAAAAATCTAAAATTATGGACAATATTGTTTCACTGAATCATCTCTGTAGTTGATAATAACCTTTTAAAGCTTTGTAGTAGACAAATAATGTGGAAGTATCTTATGCTGCCATCGATTTTGGGTACCAGTCAGAACTGAACTTTTGTGTTATTCTTACTTTGCACAACTAATTAACAAATTAAATTCACAACAGATTTTTCTCCTTGTCTCATTTTAGTAAAGTCATTCAGAGACTTTGGAAAATAATATAATTCTGAATTTTAGATTAATATTTTCATAAAAATGCTGTTTACTAACTTCATTTTTTCATAAAAGCTTTTGGATCTCTAAAAGCACCAACAATCTATAGCAGTGTCTTCAATATTTGCTACTTGTGACATACATAGGAAATATTTCCAAGGCCTGCATACTAATCTTGTGATTTTCTCTATTTGAAAAGAAAAAGAATATGCATGACCCGGCAGTCAATCAGAAAGCAGTGTTTTCCCTTGATGAATATCTCATCTTTTTTCTTTAGCACTGCAAAGTACTTTTGTCCTTTATTTGCCACTAATGGTTATGATAAAAAATTAAATTACTGTTCATCCTTTCAAAATGTTTTCCTCAGAGGATCTCTGCTGAAGACAAACATTTAAAAGAGGATGCAGAAGGTTTAGTTTTCTACACAGTCCTACTATATTATTCATGGCAATGCATTTTTAATGTTGGAGAAAGAAAAGTAAAATATATGTTAATTTCTAAGGTGAGACAGGCAGTGATCGAGGGAATGATAAATTCACAGATGCTTGAGATATGTGCCTGATAATACAATAAGAAACTTTCTGAAACCTGATTTTTCTTCTCTGTGTGGGAGAACAACTTGTAAGGTCTTTTGAGTGAAAATCTCAAGGCTTCATCTCCAATAGCTAATAGGTTTCAGACTTCATCTTTCCAGTTGAGAAATAAGTCAGTAGAGCAAGATTATCAAAAACAAAAGCAATATAAGCAAATAAAAACACAAAGGGAAGGAAGCCCAGTTAACATAGCTGCTAGAATTCTGCTAAATACCAAAGGGACCCCCCACTGTCATGTCTCGGATTCATTTTACATTTCTCAAAGAAATTTGCACTCTTGCTTTTCATAAATAGGCCAATTATTTTTCTTAAATAGGTGAAAAGATTTATGTGAGCATTCTTTGTACTTTAAAACTTACCAGTGTTTCACAGGAACAACAAATGAATAATGTGCTTTATTTTGTCTATGAATTGTCAAGTTATTGGTTTTCTTTGTCTTGTGTTCTCATGGATTCAACAATTTATCTTCAATCCAAAAGAATTACAGCATGTGCTAAGGAATCGATTTACAAACGTCTCACAATGTAAGAGAGCAGATTAAACTTTATGGACTCTGTTCTTCAAGCTCTCATAAGCTTTTCTGCTCCAGAAAAAGGAATAGACAGCTTTGTTTGATATAAACAAAAGATAGTGAGACCACATGAGTTCTAGGATTTTTCTCAACTTCTCCAAAGCCATATTCAATCTGTTGTCATCAAAAAAACACATATTTTGAATTTAGAAATAAATTTGTGAGAGAGAAAAAAAAAACTATCATGTGGAGAATTGTCTATTCTTGGTTGTCTGCCAAATAGCAAGTAGTAATCAAGTCATTAGTTTTTAAAAAGGAGGATATTTCCATGGCTAAAATTATTAAAAATTTTTTTTTCATAGAACAACTGGGTTCAGGCTAAAAGTGTGTGTGTGTGGAGGGATGAGAGGACTCACCAGAAATAGGGGAAGTGGGGAGCAGAACAGGCAGATTAACTGTAATACACTCCTGAGGGCAGCAGCAGGCAAGAGAGGGGAGGTCTGCAGCACCATTTGCCTCCCTGACCATATTGGTGATAGTGCTCAAATGTAACCGTTAGGTCACCAGGGAGGCCCTCCATGCTAGCAATTAAAGTTACATTAGTTTACACACAGAACATGATTCAAAAATATAATATCACCTATTTGGTTACCTGTTACCACACCACACTACATCATGTTGCACCCACCTGTTGAGTGTAGATGAACAAAAGAGAGACACCATTCATTTAGGAAAACATGCAGAGAAATGTACAACACGGCCATGTGTTGTCTCTGCAAAGTATTTAATATTGTAACTTCTGAGCCAAGCTGATAGGCTTTATTGTACACTCAATCTCAATATGAACCGCTACGTAACTTTTTTATGCAAACACTCTATCTTTGCTATTCTTTTTACCTCTTTCATATGCATTAATGTAAAACTGGAAATACCTACTGTTTGTTTAGGGCAAATGTGATTTTATTTGCTGTGACATTTTTTAAAATAAATACTTTGGAAGCTCAGAGTGGGTAAATGTCTTGTATATAGCTGAGTATCATGGACTACTTGCTTCTTACTCCACAACTGAAATTATGACTGCCTTGGAGAAAGTGGTATCTTAACCCTTGAAAAAGTTGGAAGGGGAATTTATTTATTATTCATAGCAGCTAACACCACTCACTAATTGGCAAGAGATGTATCTTTGGGTATATCTCTTTGTTTGAAAACCAAGGTCTGGAATGCATTTCGCTATGTATTCTTAGGCTAGAGTAGGCCCAAAAGACTTGAACACTGTTGTTACATATCAAATCGTTATAAGTAGGGAAATAGGTGAGGGGTTTAGAAGCATTTGTTTGAAACACACAGAAAGGAGGAGTAACTTACAAAAAAGAGGAGCTCATACAATGAAAAGAAGACGGAATGATGGAGCTTAGTAAACTTTGGGGTAATGGGTAGGTTCAAAGACAATTAAAAATGATGCTGATTAATGTTCCCTCAAAGATGACTTGTCTTGCTGTGGTATAAAGCATTCCTTCATTTCCTCACTGTGTAATTTAGTATGATTCTGAATCCACTGTGGGAATGACTCTCTTAGAGGCATCATGAAGATTCTTCTGAGTTGTACATCTAGAAAGACATGATAAAGCTCAGGGATAACATCCATAGAAACAGAGGCCCAATAAGCAAAGCAGGCTGTGAAAATATTTATCTGAGACATTTGCAGACCTTTTTGAATGCTAATAGGAATTAATGCTGAAATAAATTCATATCAAGCATACCTAACTCACAGTGGGTAAATATGACATTCGGGGGACATTTTAAAGTACTTGACTATTTATTTCAAAGGCAGGGTCATTGTGAGTGTTCCTTCACATATGTTTGCTTCTTAGATGCTGGCAGATAGCAGAGTTATTAACCATACCTTTCTGGAATACAGCATCTCTTAGAGGTGTATTGCAGGCTAAAGTCACTGATTACGCCCCATTCAGCTGTCATGATTAAATCCTCCATCCTCCCTTATTACCTGGAAGCATATTCCAAACTTTGTAGCATCTTGTTCCTTTATTTACCCCATCCTTACTCTGTTGCTGTTTTAAAGCAGATCCATAGCTTGAAGAAAATCAAAAATCCACATACACCAGAAGACCTCGCCTCAGGCTCTATGACTCAACCATAAGAGCTCTTTGACTAAAACCATCCACTTAAAAGATGTAATCACACATTTCATAAAGTAGCACAACCACTCTGATCGTTAGGCGTGATTGTCTCCATTTTGCAGAAAACAGAAACTGGGATTTCAAGAGGTTCTGTAACTATGGTTCAAAACACCACCATGAGTGCATTTGCTGTCGAACAACAGCAACAAAGTGTGTGTGCTCTCTGGAGGCTGTTTTGTGCCATGTGTCCTGAATTGCTATTGTTTGGGTCAAAAAACGCTTATATTGTTACTTTGCTGTCACTTAGTGCTATTTTCAATCAGCTCTTCATTCCTTCCTTTGTTTATTGCCTTTTCTTTTCCAAATGCAAGACTTTCTCTGCTCTAATCTCACTCCTGCTCTTACCCTCAGCAGAATTCCCTGGCTAATACTTTACTAAGAAAATGTTAAAAAATTAACATAAAATTCCACTGTCCTCCTACTTAGTAAAACTTTTATATAGCAGCCTCAGATCTGCTAAAATTTCTGAACACCTTCTCTTATTATTTTCTTTCCTTTGTCTCCAGGGGAAACTAAATCCTTTCTCTAATATGAACTAACCTCACCACCTGTCTGCTTTTGATCTCAGCCTGTTTTACCTGCACAGGACCCAGTTAATCAATTCTATTCTCATTTTCATAATCAATTGCTACACATCCACCAGCATTAAAACTTTTATTACAATGCTGTTTTACAAGAACTAAAGTTATAATTTTGACCTGACTTTCCCAACAAAACAGACAATCATAATTTGGATATTTAGGCAACTTTATGTCAAAATTTTATTTTGAACTTGCTCTGTGTTACCTATGCTTCAAGCATCCACAGATAAGTAATAACTGTCTTTGCTCACCTTTAAGCTGCTATTTGACTAATGACTAATTTACTAGGGAATTTGACTTTCATTCTGATTTTCTCAATTAGAAAGCCATTCAATGTACAAACTAACATTAAGATTACATGTTATTTATATATATATGTGTGTATATATATATATATACACACACACACTAAATACATACACACTACACACACACTACGCACACACACACATAAATGTTGTATGTCATTTCTCATGCTCAAAATCTGTGGTCTAATGAATAACAAAATAATGATGAAGGCTTATTTTGGTCAGAAATTGTTTGTATAAATTAAGGATGTTTTTCCCATAGAACCTCTTTTATCCCCCCCCCAATTAAAATGTATTGATTTAGACATCATCTTAGTGTACTTCTTTACTTCTCTCCTCCATAATCTATGAAGGATTATCTTTATTATTTAAGTGTGCTTATTTATGCTCATCCAGGTGACTCAAAACTTAAAGGTCCTAGAATTTAGTACTATTCTTACCAACCTTTTCACTTCAGAGGCACCTACATTTCATCATTTTTCACTGATCTTTTTCATGTTAAAAATGATGCTACCATTTGCATTTTCTACTTTGTTTTAACTTAGTGTTGTATAAGGATTTAGTCCCCATTTTTCTGTTTGATTTTTTAATTATTTTTATTGAGATAAAGTTCACTTCCAAAACTGTAAATGTTTTAGGGGTATACCCTCTTTAAATATCTGTCATCACACCCCACATCTACCACCACTAACGCTCCAATTGGTCCATTGACTCCCTTCCCTGTTTTCTACCTTTCTTCCCACTTTCCCACTCTGGTAATCTCAATTCAACTGTCAAATTTCTAGGGTTTGTTTGATTTAGTCTTAACTCTTCCCTTTTCTGTTGCTTATTTTTCTCTATGCCACATGTAAATCAAGTCATCTAATATTTGTCTTTCTCCTTCTTATTTAAATTGCTTAGAATGATCTCTCCAGTTCTATCCATAATGCTGTGATTAGCAAAATTTCACTCATTATTTTAACAGCTCAGTAGTATTCCATATTGTATCTACAGCAAAATTTCTTAATGTTTTGATGATTTGGAAACCTGTGCATCATTTTCCATAGAACCAGAACTAGTCTATATCCCTACTGAGTTCTCAACAAAGTTCTCACAGGAAACTTTTCCTGATTGGCATTTTTTTTAAAGATTTATTAATTTATTCGTACAGAACTGGGGTACAGGCCAGAGATGCGGAGGGTGAGAGGATTCACCAGAGACAGAGTGGGGTGCAGAACAGACAGATCAATGAAGTAAACTGCTGAGGGGAACAGCGGGTGGGTCAGGAAAGGTCTATCTCGCCATGTGGATCTCCTCCCGGGGCAGGTGGGAATCAACTCATGCGGAAGTGGCTTAAGCTTCTTTGTGCTGTGCTTTAACCCGCTGCGCCACCAGGGAGGGCCCCTGATTGGCATTTTTACATTGAATCTGATAATTGTTTTGTGGATTCAATATTGAAAAATCATGAAGAACTGAACTAATCTCTCTCTCTCTCACCTCTTCCTGCCTTTCTTCTTTCCTGTCATTAAGTTTCTCTGGTTCCTTGAATTATCTCTGTATTTTCTAGGGCCTATTTTTAAGTTGTCTTCTTCTCATTTGTGTTGTAAGAATTCCTCAAGGTTTTAATTTTCATTTGGTAATTCCTAATAAAAATGAAAGAATGGGGGAAAGGAAAGAATGGCTTGAGTTTCTAATTACATGGATAAATAAAGCTTTTGGGTGGACAATATTAACTACCACATTAAAGACTTTGTTATTTCACTGAAGGCCGCTCAAAAGCCCAAAGTTAGAAAGCGTTTCTCCTACTGCCCACTCAAAAGTGCAAAGAGTTTGTATAAAGTTTTCCTTGGTTAGAGTCTGTCCTTTCCTTATGCCATGGTGCTCCTAATTAGGATTTTGATTTCCCATCTTATTTTCTTTCTCTGTTATTTTTGACAGGTGAATACAGGATCTTTCTGGCTTCCAAAGTGGTGAAGGGACAGTGGTTAGCAAGCTGTGGAGGGTACCCAATGATAGGTGCCTTGGGGTTCGTGTGGTGTGGTAACCTACATCTGAAGGGTTGTGAGTCCATACCCCTGAGTCATACACCAGTTTGTTGTAAACCAACTGATCCTATACAACCAACCATACATCATTGGTCGTAAACCAATGTTACCTTAGGGAACACATACCACAAAACCAAACCAAAACTAAACAAAAAGATCAAGGAGAAATATATATTGAGAAAATATCTAGACTACGTTATTAAGTAAAAAAAAAAAAAATCTGTGCAGAATTTGAATGCTACAACCCATTGAAAAACAAATAAATAGGTATGTTTATTTGTGCATAAAGAAAATTGTAATAGGATTTATATAGCAGATTGTTACTTAATAGGTGTGAAAAGGAAGATGAGAGTAAGAGAATCAGGGGTATATTTAATTTATTCTTCATGAATATTTAGATGAAAAGCTTTTCCTTTAACATGTATTTTTAAAATAACTAAAGGACTTTTTTATAAAGAAGAAAATTCCCATCTGCGTATATTATGATTCCTGCCTGAGAATTTCTGAATTAGAATCTTTGGGATGAACGACTTAATTTCAATGTCCAAATGTGCCCCTTACATGGTTCTTACGTTCACTCACTTAGAAAAAATCCATAATCAGGAAAATAATAAAAAAATAAACAATTATTCAGATAAAATCTACCACATGTACAAATAACATGAACTAAAATACCATGTACAAATAACATGAACTAAAATTGACTAAATTAAATAACTCAGCATAGTATTACATAATCCTGTAGACAGATTTACAACATGATCATCAATGAGTTTTGTTATTTCAAAGCAGTCATCAATTATTTTAACTAAAAATACCCATAGAATGTGTGCAGATGATGAGAAAGAATCATACCAGATGATGACCTATTTAGCAATCTAACATCACCAAAAAAGTTACATAGTTACCCATGAAGTATGGAATACTGGGTGTGGATCAAGAAGTAATGGTCTAAAATCCCAGGATAAGACTGATCTTCCCAGGAAGGGCAAACAACACATGGAAACAAATGAAGTGCCCCAATGGGCAGGCACACTGATATCCCATCACCAGATTTGGAGATCCAAGATCTAACTCAGGATACAGGTAATTTTTAGGAAGTATTAGTAGTCAGGCTCTGGCAGGTGACGGAGTTTTATTCCTAACCTCTGTGGGTTGGGAAACACCTAGGGCTTCTTATTCCAAGTCTGTTCTGTTTGCCATATTATCAGGCCACTATTTTTTTTTCAGTACTTCAAAAGCATCTGAACATACACGCATACTATTATAACACATGTGAAAACATGATTGCGATAAACAATTGTTCATCGACTCCCCATCATCCTTTACTCTTTCTGTAACTGAAACTGACTTGGTTCCAGGGAGCTACTCTCTCCTCCATTCCTACTGATGATTTAATAGAGATGATTTAACTCCTGGTTTGAAGAATGACCCTAGGATTTAGAATGACCCTGATGATTTAAAGTTTAATAGATGGATTCAGGAATGCACACCTTTCCCAAAAACCTCAATTAAGCACACCAAAAGCTACCCCAGGATTTTTTCTTTCTTTCTTTTTTTTTTTTTAATGTGCTTGAGGGGCTGGCAAAAAGCAAAATTCTTTTCAAAGGATTTGAATCTAAGAAGATATGATGTAATGTGGTATACATCAATAGTGCTCTTTTGTTCTCGAAGATTGACGCCAACACAGACTCAGAACTTGGAAAATAACTAAGTTCTAGAGCCAGAGGTCAAGCCCCTGGGTCAAGCTACATGTAAATTCCATGGATTTTCCAATTATGTAACCAACAATTTCTCCTTATTGTTCAATTAAGTTTGAGCTTAGTTTTCTTTCATTTGCTGCCAACAGAGTCTTGGATAATGACAGAGATTAAAGATGGCAACAAATACTTTGAACCTCCTCTTATTGAGAGATTGAGTCTGATCTTTCCCCTGAATTGTGAAGGGCTGTGTTTGCTCTGACTAATATAAAATGGCAGGAGAGACTCTGTTCCAGTTTCCAGTTCCAGACCTTAAGAAATTGGCAGCTTCCATATCCTTTCTCATAGTCTGAATAACAAACATCCCAGTTATACTAAAATGGCTAGAAGTTGGGATAGTTTACTGTATAGCAATATATAAGCTGAAAACATATTTTTTTTACCTGTTAAACTCAAGCAGTTAATTATTCACCTAGTTCTAATTAGTTGTGTTTTCTTCCTTCCTTCCTTCCTTCCTTCCTTTCTTTCTTTCTTTTTTTTTTAACTATTACATATAGGCAATAGGTGTTGAAAGTAAGAAAATAATTTCTTTCCAGGAAGATAGTGGTAAATCCAAATTGTTGATACTTGAGAGATGAAAATGGGACTTCTTAGGTGAGCTACTTCAGATAATGTTTTCTCAGTATTGAAATTTTAATTAAATTATATAAATTGTTTGGTTCTGGTTCTTGAGGATTTGTAAGGTAATGCCTGCCTATCACATAGGCTAAATATAGGTTTCCCATGAACTAATACAAAAGCAAATCATTAATTATATTGCCTCTATAAAATTTAAGTATCACTATAATTAAGGAGAGAAGAGTATATCATGAATATTCTAGTGATGAATAATTTTTCCTATAATTACTACCACCTCTTATATTTATTTTTGGGGACATATATACATATTACTTGTAAATTATTTTATTACATTGGAAAGAAGACTAGAATTATAGCAAAAGAATGATGAATTGCTGAGGACAAATAATTCACAAACATTTGGTAGAGATGTGGGAATTCACGTGAATAAGTCATGGTCAAAGTGAGGGGGAAGTGTCACAGTGAGGATGGTGGGTGATATGAGGGGCTTGTAACTAGGACAGTGGTTGATTCATTTATTTATTTCTAAATATCTTTTTAAAAGCGTATTAATCATTTATTTTTTTAAATATATTTATAGCTTACCCTCCCCCAAAACACCTGTGTCCATACCCCACCTGCCTCCCCTTTTTTTTTTTTTTAAAGATTTATTTATTAGTACAGAACTGGGGTACAGGTCAGAGATGCAGAGGGTGAGAGGATTCACCAGAGACAGAGTGGGGTGCAGAACAGGCAGATCCACGAAGTACACTGCTGAGGGGAGCAGCGGGCGGGTCAGGAGAGGTCTGCCGCGCCATGTGGTCACCTCCGGGGCAGGCGGGAATTGAACTCATGCGGAAGTGGCTATAGCTTCTCAGTGCAGTGCTTTAACCCGCTGCGCCACCAGGGAGGGCCCCTGCCTCCCTTTTTTTAAATGGTCACCTGAGCGTATACATAGGAAAGCACAGCCTTTCAAAGTATGCGTGTGCTAGGTCATAGACTTTTTGCAAAGAAACCACTCATACATTTAGGAGTTGCCTTTGAAATAAGTTAATAAAGTATGCACAATTTCTATGCACACATATAAATGTGGACAAGACAGGAGAGGTCTGCTGTGCCATGTGGATCAGCTCCCCAGCCAGGATTGGCGCTCAGGCCATCAGGGTGATAACTCTGAGAATGAACTCCACGGCAACCAGGGAGGCCCTAGGGTAATGTTTAAATTCTGCTCTGGGACTCACGAATGTTTGTGTTTGGGACCTTTGGCAAAAGTCCCATATTTGTACCTTCTACAAAGGCTTGTGCATACTTTATTAACTCATTTCAAAGGCAACTCCTAAATGTATGAGTGGTTTCTTTGCTAAAAGCCTATGACCTAGCACACACATACTTTGAAAGGCTGTGCTTTCCTATGTATATGCTCAGGTGACCATTTAAAAAAAGGGAGGCAGATGGGGTATGGGCACAGGTGTTTTGGGGGAGGGTAAGCTATACATATATAAAAAAATTTAAAAATAAAGCCCAAAAGCTGCAATTTCTTTCTTTTCACATCATATATTGTTCCCTGCACTCCTCCAGTCCTGTGAATGAATGGGGGGAAAATAGAGTTGTAAGCTATCTTTTATGAGACTCCAAATTTACTTTAAAAGTAATGTAAAGTAATATGCATTGAGAGTTCCTCAATGCAATTAAAATTTAATAATGTTAGGGCTGCTCATTTAATTATTTTCTGACATTTTATAAATATTAAACGATGGTTTATTTCTTTATTATCGGAAGATAATTGCAAATTTGACTGCTGTCTGGAAGGAGGCACCGCCAGTCTCTCTCCCGCCTTTTGTTGTCATGAATCAGTTTCCCATTATGTCCTTTTTAACTGGTGATGAGTGATGCCTGATTTCTTTTCCCTTCCTGCTTTGTAATGCAGATGCTTAATTGGAAATGATGCAGTTTTTCACTTTAAAGCTTCTACAGGTTTCTGTAGTGATTTAAGCCTAGAAATGTTTCCTGCTTAGTTTCTAGCCTACAGCAGAGTTATGGAGAATATTTTGATTTTCCTCTAGAAGTTCTATTTGATGCAGGAGTTTAACAAATTGAAAAAAAAAAGTAGAACATTTGCAATCTTATTTCCATTAACCATTACTTGTCACAGGGATTCTATGGTGACATCTTTCCTAGTGGCTATAATGCTGTTTGTTTCTTTCTACCTGAGCTTATTAGATTAGAGTTAATGGGCCACCAGAATCAGAATCACCCTTCACATTTTTTTTTTAAGATTTATTTATTTGTGCATACAGAAGTGGGGTACAGAGGATTCATCAGAGACAGAGTGGGGAGCAGAACAGGCAGATCGTCGAAGTACACTGCTGAGGGGAGCAGTGGGTGGGTCAAGAGAGTTCTGCCAGGCCATGTGGGTCACCTCCAGGGCAGCGATAGAACTCATGCGGAAGTGGCTTTAGCTTCTTAGTGCTGTGCTTTAACCTGCTGTGCCATAGGGAGGGCCCCACCCCACCCTTAACATTTAAAAAAAAAAATATTGCCAGTGAAGATCCTTATACAGAAGACTCTTATTTAGTCAGACTAAAATGGATTCCAAGGATCTGCGTTTTTAATAAGTGTTTCGAGGAAGTTCTCATGGATACCCGTGGGTCTGCTAGACTTGAGTCATCTGTTTAGTCATCATTATTGTTACATTATTGTTTTGCTTTCCTATACAAAGGTTGGAACTGACCAATAATCATAGAAAATTCTTACAAGGTGCCTTTCAAATCAGACAAGAGCAGAAAGCTTGATCACCCTGGGAAGGCCATGCATCAGGAGGTATGACTGGGAACACTGTGGGGGCGAAGGACCAGTGTATGACAAGGGACCCCAGAAGCTGATCAGTGGAATGCCTTGTTGATAAGATTAAACTCATGACTGAAGTTCTGGGAAGTGGTTTCAATTACAGCACTCAGTTGTCAAGCAGGTAAAAATTATATGGTCAGCTGATACTTGTTCCCCAAAGCCCTAGGTGACAAAAACAGTCTTTAGTTTCTCTCATCTTTTTCTCTTTGTCCTCTTGCCCCGTATAACTGGTGTTGTATGATTGTTCTATCAATGAAAAGCCAGGATCTTTCTTGTTCAACCTCTTCCTGCATCATGCAGCCTGCTCCATGACTCGTGTTTATCAGTGTGCTGTTGTAGATGCAACAGATACCTACACTAGTCAACACAACACATGCTAGACTACTGGTTAATGAAGTTTCCCTGTGCAAATAATGTGTGCTTACACATGAAATGGAATGTAGAAATGAAAATATGACAATTTCTGGTGGAAAATTCTGAGTGTGAAAAATATCCTTGTGAAGGATTATATGGCTTATTTTACTATAAAATTATTACTCTTAGAACTCTTTTTTTCTATGTGGTTGTAGCAATGGATAATTGGCTTGTACATGAACTCAGCTAAATAGTTGTTCACATTTAAGTGTTTATTCAATATCTTTGATATTACTCTCTTCACGCGGAGCAACCAAATCCTCTCTTCTGAATGTGAGCTACACAGAATGACTGTCTTCAAAGGAATAGAATACCACAGAGTGAGAGTATATAAATTTTGAAGTCTAGGTCACAAGAGACATGGTATATATCTTGAAGTCTCTTCACTGTACATTCGAGGGGAAGCAAGGCTGCCATATTGTGAGCATGGTCAAGAAGTCCTACTTTGCAAAACCCAGCTGGGAAGAATCTGAGATCTTAGCTCACAGTCGGCACCAATTTGTGAGTTGTATGACTGAGTCAATTTTGAAGTGGATCACCATGTCTTAGTCAATCCTCTAGTCCAGGATAAAATCTTAGCTACACCCTACTGAGAGACAATATTAGAACTGCATATACTAGCCATACCTGAATATCTGACACAGACACTACAAGAGGTATTCAATTTCATCATTATTTAAATAGTATATTTGGATAAGTAGCATAAATAATCAGTCAACACACTCAGTTGTGTGATGTTTCATTGCCTGTATTATATTATTTTATGAAGAAATTATTAAAAACACAATCCAGTAATCTAAGAAGCAATGCTACAAGTTGAAGGTAGTTCACTGGCCCATGTTAATTTATTTTGGCCTTCATTCTAACCTATCTCACAACTAAATTGCTAAACTTTTTAAGTCCTGTCATTTTGAAAGTTATGTTTGAACAAGAATATTACTCAATGAATCAAGATGACAAGATGGATATTCTTCCTGTGTGCCATCTGGTTTTTCTTTGAAAAAATATTTATTCATAACTACAATATGCCAGTCACTTTCCTAAAGTATTGGTATATCAGTGAAAAAGAGGCAGAAATACCTATTTTCCTGGAACTTACATTTCAGTATTTGCTATCAATTCTTCATTAAGTATGTACTGAGGAGACATCTATGCATAAAAACATATATGACAAGGATGTCCCTGCCTTCACATAAGCAAAGATGTATCACCAACATGGCTTTGAATAAGCTCAATATTCTTCAAAAACCAATTTTTAAACAAAATTTTTTTGTCAATTAAAGTGTAGATTATAATGACAAAATGAAGATAGTAACTTTATCTATCTCCCATCTCTTGCCTATTCACTCAAAATGTAATAAGAATATTTGAATTCTTCAGATTATTCTGTCTTTTAGCCTGTCACATTTTAATGTCAGTTCTCTGTTCATTAGGGACATTCTACCCAGGGGGGTTTTGTCCTCTTGTTTCATTTAGTAAAGAGTGAAAATGTCACAAAGAACATGAGATTTTTTTTTTTTTTTGCATAATAGCTTCTTGACATACTGGCATTCTCACAATAAAAAGAAGACAGGAATGTTATTTTTCTAAGCTGGAGATACTGTCTACTATTTTTGTAGCATTCATATTAAAATTGAGTATTCCTAAGTTTATCAGTGAACTACAAAACTACATTTTACACATAGCAGGTGGAATGCAGGTTTACAAATGTGGACTTTATTTTAAATGAGGGCAACATTACAATGGAAATGTAATTAGTAAAGCCTGATAGTAATAACAACTTTCACAGACTTAAAGTCTTATTCTTTTCCAAAGATTTTTTATAGACCAATAGTTACTGTGACCCAAATTAATCTGTTTACAGAGAAGAAATAGAATTTAAAGTATTTTAGCTCCCCCAAAACAAAAATGCATTTTAGCCAAAGGTAGTTATTGGCAGAAAATTGACAAAAACTCCAGTCCATGCCTCTCAGCCCATGATCATCACACACAGATCTCATTATTATGTATAGAAAGAAGCAGATAAATATTCACTTCACAAGTGCTGAATTTTTCATTCTGCAGAAAATAACTTCAGACATTAATGTTTTACATTCTTAATTATAAGTTGAATCAAGATAGATTTATTACTTCTTTTATTTTCTAAGTGGCCTTAATAAAAAAATGACATTTAAATGAAATCTAAACTACTGACCAAAACCTGTAAAATTATTGTAGCAAAAAACAGTTATATTTTTTGTTTACCTTTTAATTTTTAATGTAATTTTATTAGCAGCAAACTTAATTATGTGTGTTTATATGCATTCACTTAATACTCTACAGACCATCCTACTTTTGATATAACAAACACCATTGCAAGTAATATCTTGTGTATGGGACTTCATACTTTTCCTGGTTTAATCAGAATTAACTTTTGAGGAACATTAATAAACTAAGAGATACACAGATATGCTCTCGATATATATTACTTCCCAAAAGCTATGGTCTCGGTTTTCTATTGCTAATAAGTAAACCCCATTGAAGCAAATAAAACCTTCCTGTTGTTTCTTTTGCTACTTACATCACCCTGTCCATAGACTGACACAAAAGTTATTTCTGTCTGGATAACTTTAAAAGTACTAATTTCAATTTCAATGTAGTATTTACTTTCCTGTCTTAGACATTGCTATCTAATAAATATATTCCTTTAATTAGCAATTTTTAGTTTAGTGTTTTTCATTCTCAGGAATAGGGTTCAAATTTTCCAACCCCTGAATAGATTTAGGACTACTGTCTTTTTCAGTCCCTTTAATGTATCACTGACAAGTTTGTTTCCAGACTTAATCATTACCTATTTGGACATTGTGAAAATGTGTAAGTTGGTCATATCTCAAGACCTTTGGGGTAAGACTCAAAAACTCAAAAATCATAAGTTGGGAAAGAATTGGGATTTGTCAAGTGACAGAATGGGTAGTGAATTTCGTGTTTCATGTGGTAACTTGTCGTCTTTGCAACTGTACAAACTGTGATAGAATTTAGAGTGTGAATGGGTAGAGTGACTATAAAATTTGTGAACTTTAACACTTTTTGAGAGTGAAAGAAGCAGTTCTTCATAATTTGCCAGGACAACAATCTTAACAATCCTTGGAAAAATCAGAATTCAGTCACTTTGCTCATAAGCATAATGACAACCTTATTCTAAAGTTATTTTTGACTCTAAACTTCCAATACACAGTTCAGAAAGGGCTTTATGTTGTTACAAGACGTATGTTGAGGAAGGGAAGTCCATTTTACTGTATTGTAAAGAGAGATTACTTCTGTATTTGTAGAGATCCAAGTTAGAAAAGTGTTCAAAGAGATAAAATTTAAAATAGACAACAAGGCAATTTCCCCAGACCTGGAACCTAGGGTTGGAATCTCGTTTACAAAAAAACAGACACGGGACACTGTGAGTTTATCCAAGCAGCTACTAGGAGAGAGTTAAAAGGAGATATCCCAGACACTGAAGACACACACTGGTGAAACAGAAGAGGCTACAGTGGGCGATACTCCAGTTTCTCCCATTCCTCTAGTCTCTCATTTCCTCCCAGGGCCTTCTTTAAGTTGAATCCAAAAGAGCCTGAGAATTATACCTTTCCATGTCAGACCTCAGCAATGTACCATAGAAAAGCTGGGGATGGGTGTGGGCTGGCAAAACTGCCCTGAAAATTACTAGGACTATTGTCACCACACCCCATATGATTAATATTTAAAGAAAAACATTTAGTATAAACCAAACTGGATCATCAGTGGGCTGTGATGTTCAGGTCAGATGTACACCCAGATATATTCTGAGATTTTTTTCATGAGATCTGCCGTCACCAATTAGCTGTCAAAGAGTTCCCTGGCAATTAGGAGGAGGCAACTGGCAGTGATCTGGAGGTTCTGGCAGAAATAATATCTCCTTGAATCAAGGGTAGGGGACAATGCAACTCACATTTACTTATTTATTTTCATTAACATATGTTAGACTTGTGTGCATGATAAATAAATGACCTTAGTTATGGTTTTATGATCTGTGTAAAATTTGGCTTTTATTTCTTTTCCTGAGAGACATGCAGGAAAAAATCAATGAAGAAATGGAATTCTTTGAGATTAAAATTCTTCGTGCATGCCATAATATTAATAAGCAGGTAGAATGTATTTTTATATTTTAGAAGTAAATGAAATACCTATGCATTTCTTGAAAAAGATGTTGCTGTCACCTTACCCTCACAGAGTATATAGTTAAGATTGTGATTTCTTAGTTTTTGACTTCTCTCAATTTGTATAAGCACAGACAAAGCTTGTATATTATCCACATTATGTGTAGATTAGGACAACAAGTACTTCTGCTGATTTCAGTATCCTCTACCTTCAACTGAGATTTTCTGAATCAATAAAAATCACGAATCCTAAAATATAAATTGGATAGCAAACTTCCTCTCCTGAGAAGGAAAATGACTAGTGGCAAAAGTCTAATTAGAATTCTAAATTATGGGCTTCAAAATTCTTAATCACTAGGATTCTCTCTGCTTAGTTGATCTCATTTTCTGTAACATTTAAAGTCAAACACTGCTCCACCAAAGTAAATATATTCACTTTCACCCACACAAAATTCAGCAGCTTCAACCTCAAATCCTGGTCTCCTATGATTTCACAGCCTAGTGCTGGATCGTTGCTTTCTATAAGTCATCAGCCTTCACTCAGTTGAAAATTTTTCTAACTTATCCTCACCATGACAACTTCTCTGACTATAGGAGTAATGATCATGGATTA
Organism: Condylura cristata; assembly: GCF_000260355.1. Taxonomy (NCBI): domain Eukaryota; kingdom Metazoa; phylum Chordata; class Mammalia; order Eulipotyphla; family Talpidae; genus Condylura; species Condylura cristata. Next base: position 18,292,662 of record NW_004567117.1, on the reverse strand, counting down.
ATTATCCAAACTGAGACATTTTAAACAGTAAAAAAGATGCTATTAATAAAAAACACCAGGCAAAATTCACAACTGTCCCTGGCAAACCAAGATAAATGTTGCTCCTGATTATAGTACTAATCACTCCATAAACCTTCGAGCATTAGAAACACAGTTCAATAAATACAAATATAGATATCTTCATTCTTCCCCCCTCCCATGCTTGTCTGCTCATTATTTGCTATGACACTGATTTTGTTCAAGATCCAGAAAAAAACCTTATTTGTATTTAGACATATACATTTTATCAACTTTCCTCCCCACCCAGAAACAATCATTTAGTTAGGGTTCTGGTGACCACTTCATACTAATGTGCATATTACCTTTTGTGTGTGCTTCTCATTGAATGTAGTTCTACCTAAAGGGTTTGGAAGAATTAAGGAATTGTGGGAACTTCCAGTTAAAGATTGAGTGATATTTTCATCATGCTAAGGGCTGGAAGACAAGAGGATAGGACTGACCAACAAGAGCAAGGATCAGTCTGACTACACAGCAAAAGCCCACCAGGGGCCATAGCTCTGGATAAGTTATTTGTTAATAGCAGAAAATTAAGCTAAGGGGAAGGGAAGAAACGTTTAGATTGTTCTACGTAGTATACACCAATGATCCATATTCCTGGAGAGTAGGTGGGCTCCCTAGTCCTCTTTGATCTCAGGGATATTGTCTTGGTGCCCAGAGTCACTGCTTTGTCTGTTAGGTGTAGGATCCTGTGTGTGTGTGGGGGGCTCTCACTAAGGGCAAATGTCCTGCTATGAGGAATATTCTGGGAGCCCAGTATTTGCTAAGATAATGTGCTTTGACCTGTAGGGACAAGGGAGCCCATGAGACAATAGCTTTTGGTCACTCCACCCTAGATTCCTCAATAACTGCTTCTCCCATCCAGCTATGCTTCCTATGTACTTGCCTACCTTTGTACCCCGTTCCAATAAGGACAAGACACCTTTGGGTTGGGGCTTCACCTGTGTAACCCCTCTAGGCTTCTCATTGTTCCACATGGACTCCTCAAGGCAACTCCCAGCTCCCAACACCTCCATACCCTTACCACCCCATGAGGTGACAACCCTTTCCCCCACTAAGGTGAAAAGCAGCCTTGTTAGCTCATTGTTAACAGAGCTGCAGTGCGAGCTGCATTCCTGTTTTTACCAAAGGATATAGACAGGAACTTTTTACTTTTTATTTTTTAAAGATTTATTTATTTATGCATACAGAACTTGGGTGCAAGGGTGGTTAGAGTTCTCATCAGAGACAGAGAGGGAGCAGAATAGGCAGATTGATGAAAGTACACTGCTGAGGGGAGCAGCAGGTGGGTCAGGAGAGGTCTTCTGTGTTATGTGGGTCACTGTCCTGGCCTGGGATGGAACTTGCGCCAAAAGGGCTGTGGCCAGATTCTCAGTGCTGTGTTTTAACTTGTTGTACCATCAAGGAGGTTCCTAAATAGGAACTTTTAAAAGTCAATTTTTAATCCTGGGAAGAAGTCACGTTGTAGCTTGTCGGAGCATGGACCTCATAAATTAGTCCAGCAATGATTATGCTTTTGTGCACATTTCTAATCCTTTCACCAGCAAACTTCTCTGAGATTTTCTGAATTAAGGGTTCAGTTCACAATATTTGCCTGTGTGTTGCTGAAATGTAAACATTCAGTAAATATTTAGAGCTTTTAGTTGGATAATTAGTTGCTTCTCTGGTATCAAGGGGAATTTTTGCAGTTATATACTGATATATAATCACTCTTTGAAAAATTGAAAATGTACATAAATTTTAAATATTACTACAAAAATTTTACTTTATTTCATAATGGAGGTTAAAAGCAAGGTGGGGGGTCCTCTCTGGTGACCCAAAGAGTTAAGACACAGCACTATGAAACAATCCACAGCCCCTGCAGCATGAGTTCAATCCCCAGCCAAGCAGGTGACCCACATGGCACAGCAGACCTCTCCTGTCTCCCAGCTGCTCCTCTCAGCAATGTATTTCAGTATATCTGTCTGTTCTGCTCCCACTCTGTCTCTGGTGATTCCTCTCATCCCCTGCATCTCTGGCCTACACCCCAGTTCTTGTATGCACAAATAAATAAATCTTTAAAAAGAAAAGAGGTGGGCTTGTAGCTTTTGTTGGGAATAATATATCAATACAGCAGAAAATTCCTTTTAAAAAGCTCTCATGCCTTCTTGAATCAAATGTATCTTTCTATGCCAGAAGAGATCACTAAAATCTCTTATCTCTGAACTAGGATTTGGGAATTGCAAGTTATTGTGGAGAGATAGTTTAAATATGTAACTTCATTTTCTATCTTTCACATTTAAATATTTAATTTACCAGTTAGTGGTTTTTTTGCAGTCAAATGCTCTACCACTAAGTTATGGCCCCCCCCCCCCGCCTGTTAGTGTTTTTTTTTGAAGTTTTTTTCTGTTCGTCAATGGCTCTCTTCTAACAAAATATTTCTAGTGCAAATATTCAATTACTTCTCAATGCCAGATGCTTCAGTATTTGTGTTTATGTACATGTATACATATATAATATACACAAATAATGATGACTGCATCTTTTACTTGATTATTCCTTCATATCAAAACATAATATGTAATTATGCATAATTATAACAACTTAGTATACTTAATTATGCATTGTTTCATAGATTTATTATCCTAAAAGGCAGCAGCTATATTATCTTCTCCCTCTTTATTTGGTTCCCCAAAAGGTCTTCAATAATCATGGTCATGTAACAAATATTCAAGAAATTGCTTCTCAGCTTAAAAATACTTTGCCTGTATGGAATGCGTTTAAATAAACTATGCCTACCACAAAAGATGAAGTATAGTACTCTTTTAAAGTCAACTTGAATAATTCCATCTAAAAAGGAAAACATAATAATCTTTCTATATATTTAAACTCAGAACTGGTGTTATACTCAGTTAAATATCATAATGCAATGAAAGAGCAGAAAATTTATTCTAGAAATCATGTGGATGATTTGGGTTTTAAAAAATAAGATCAGTATTTAAAAGCATTATCTTGTTAATTTTTATCCTATGTGATAGAAAGTTTTCTGCTATAAACTCTCCCATGTCATGAAGCATTATAGAGACAGGAAGGTAGATAGATGGGGAGAACAGTACATTTTCTGCTTTTTTGAGGCCCCACAGATGCAAATTTGTTTTCAGATTGGTTCTCTGAGCACGTAAAATCTGGAATAGAGCTAGCAACAACAGTGATGGATGTGGAAATGTAACTGATCCCTGATCTACTTTGCACGATGTCTGATCTAAGGAAGATTATTATTTTGAAATTGTAGTTCATTATTTTTCAATACTAAGAAAAAGGTAAAGAAGAATTTTCCACACAGTGTTCAATTTCCCATATGTTTAAAGAAGAGCCCTTTTGGAGGTAGGCCAGTCAGTGAAGTTCTTCGGGGAGTCTAAAAACTTCTTCAAATTTTTCTTCAGGTATAATTTAAATGCTGTCTGACCTCGAGACTAGAGGAGGACAGTTTAAACATGATCTCAGCACCCTTAAATCACCCATAAATATCCCAATATTTTGCATATTATGCATAAGTCTGTTCTAGCCCTTTTAATTTAATCACTCTTTTAAAACCTTTTAAAGACAAATCACCAGGGGCATCCCTGGTGATATCAGGGTTAAAGTCTCAGTGCTATCAAGCTGTAGCCAGCCACTGCAGCCAGAGTTTGATGCCCAGCCAGGGAGCTGACCCACATGGCACAGCAGATTTCTCGTCTTTCCTGTTGCTCTCTCAGCAGTGTACATCATTGGTCTGCCTATTCTGCTTCCCACTCTGTCTCTGGTGAATCTTCTCACCCCCACCCCATACTTCTGGCCAACATCCCAATTTTTATATGCATAGATAGATAAATGAAAGGAAAGATTTAAAAATAATAATAAACATGAGTAAAATCTGAGTGATGCTTCCTTCCTAAAAACTCATTTAAGTAACAGACTTGGTAAGATGAAAATAGAGTTGACCAAATACAAAATTAAGGTGACATTACTCATGCAAAGGTATACAAATGACATGCAAAAATATGACTGAAATGGCTTTACGTTTCGAAAATTGTAAATGAATATATCTGTACCTTTAATATGTCTGGAGGCTGATAAACACAGCTGTCCATAATGAGAAAGATTACATCATGTTACTCTAAATAAGTCTTTTAATGAGAAATCAGGACTAAGTTGAATCTAAAGGAGAAATTTGTATTTGCCTTGAGAATTTCAAGCTGATCTCCCTTGGGGAGAATGATGGAGCATTAAGAGATTTTAATTTGAAATGAGGTTATGGGATTGTAAATTGCTGACAGATATTTAGTAAATGATTTAGTGTTTGTGTTTACATTCTAGCTTAGGAAAGATTTTTTACTTTTTCAGCAAACTGAAGAAATGTCTTCAAAACACATTTAGTTAATCAAAATGAAGTGTCTAAAGAATAGGGAAGAGTGAGCAATTAAATCGATATATTTGAATTATTATTAAAATTCCACAATAAATTTTATCCTGTGAGCAAGCCTCAGCCTTTATTAAGTATTTTAGTGCCACTCAATTAATTTATTGGTATTAATGAAAGATTTAGTGGTAATATTCCTGAGCAACTGTTGTATTTCACAATATCCACCTTATTAAAAATACTTCTAGGCCTCTCCAGTTTCTAGAAGAGACAATAACAATACAAAATCCAAGATGATATCTCTTTTGGTGATTTATCACATATTCTTTCTGAAAACATTCAGGAAGTCAGGAATATGTATGTTAGATATTCTATTTATTGTGCAATCACCAGAAGTAATTAGCATAGCTCTTGTCCAACTAGCTAGGTAAAAAGATAGCCCTTTGGGGAAGATGGATAAGACCACAATTGGTAACACAACTTACTTTTTTTTCTCTTTTGAAACATGTTATTTTCAATGTGACAACACCTACTATATACACCAGCTCTTTCTCTACTCTGGGACAAACTCACATGGTTTGCAAAAAATGATTCAGCCTTCGTTAGAGAAATGCCACCCACAGGATATCTTTCAAAAGTGTTGTGTTTTTCAGCTGGAGACAAGTCTGAATGCATCACGGTTTCTGTGGCCTATGATATCTAGTCCAAGATAGATGCCACTGTCATTACAGATATTGCAGAAAAATGCTGTTTCTTACTGAGCTGCCTTGTGGATGAGTGTCACTGGGGAAATATCACAGCCTGGTCTATGGGAGCTTGTCCTATTTTATATGCAGGCACATCATAAAGAGCCTTCTGATTGGGAGGCTAGCAAGGAATATGGTACTTTCCACCCAGCCAAGTTTCTCCTTTTTAGTTCTATTCGAAAAAATGGCTCACCATTTCCCTTTTTATGTCCATTTCTAATTTGAAATAATCCCTTTTCTCTCAAATTTCTAAATCTGACACTCTCTCAGGGTTTGGTCATTCCCCTTTGCTTCTTCACATACATTTCCTTCTGCCCTAAAACCTGTGCAATTAACTTCTGTCACCTTAAAAGCCTTTCTTACAGCACATTGCTCCAGCTGTTGAAGCATATGTAATTACATCCTCCCCTACCTGTCCTGGGGCATGCTAGTTTCATACAATTTTCATATCACCTTTTTTCAGTATTCAAGCAGAGTGAAATTTTAAGGACAGTGTGATTAGGCTGAAATTGGAACTATTCAAGGTTTGGCATTGTGTGAAAAAGCAAGTTCTTTCGTTCCCTACACTGAACTAAAAAGCTATTGTTCAAAATAAAAGTTCAATCAACTTGGTACACACCGTGGTCATATATTCAGGACCATCACATTTAAGACTTGTCATGGGCTTAATTAAGATTCATTAATATTTTCATGACTGAGTTGGAGCTTAATCTGATGGAAATAGTGTTAGTGATTAAGGATTTTATAGATTCATATAGATTCTGATCTAATTCTGGCAATGAGAACTAAGAAAGGCACATTAAAATAACAATCCAGGCATTTGTGCAAAATATTTCAATAAAGTACTTAAAAAATGTTAAACATTAATTTAAAAAATCATTGTTATTAGAGATCAAAAAAAGGCAAACTCATGCCATTTGCAGCAACTTGATGGAAGTAGAAGGGATTGTCCTAAGTATAATAAGCTAGAAGGGGAAAGATATATACCAGATACATTCAATTATAGGTGGAGTATAAGGAAACAAAGCCATGGATCAGACAAAGACTTTAAAAGCAACTCTTGAATGGGCCTCCCTGGTGGCACAGAGGGTTAAAGCACTGCACTAAGAAACTAAAGCCACTTCCACATGAGTTCGATCCCCGCCTGCCCCGGATATGACCACATGGCCTGGCAGACCTCTCCTGACCCGCCCGCTGCTCCCCTCAGCAGTGTACTTCGTCAATCTGCCTGTTCTGCTCCCTGCTCTGAGTGTGGTGAATCCTTTCATCGTCCCTGCACCTCTGGCCTGTACCCAGTTCTGTATCCATAAATAAATAAATCTTTAAAAAAAAAAAAGCATCTCTTGCAAACTTAATATTAATCCAAAGTGCCCAGGATGGGAATATAGGGGAGGGGAAGGAGAAGCAGGGAGAGAAAGAAGAAGGGAAGGAAAGAAGAAGGTGAAAGGGAAGGGCCACAGGGTCTACTGTGGAAGGTTGTGATGCTCTGGTCCTGGGAGAACTGTAGCAACCACACCTGCGGGGAGAAATCCCACACTGTAAAAAGTATGAACAAGGATGTAAAGTAGTAGTTCATAAAAAGCATATATATAGAAAATCATTGTATAATAAGAGCAAAAGAAATAAAAGGCTTAAATACATTTACTTTTTCATATCACATCTAAACAAAAGCCTATAAAACAGACATGAACAGGGAAAATGAACTCAATTCATTTCAAATTAATATTTCCTAATTTCTGAACACTCTTGACCCTTAGTTCTCTAAGATGTACTCCAACTTGATATAATCAATATGCTATTGAATATATTTATCTCCTCACATTTAAATTAGGCTACTAGAAACACTAAAATTTATAGTTTCTGTGACTTCAATAGCCATACTTATTGCTTAGCAAATGAAAATGGAATTGAAAAGTCAATAAATGCAAAGCCTCTAACACTATAAGATGTGTTGTCTCCCTAGGGATGTCTATAAATGTTCTATTAATTGGAAGTAATTGTTGCACTTACTGTTTTTTCAAATAATTAAATACATTATTATGTTACATCAAAGTACTAGAGAAAATGAACATGTTTTGAGCTTCCAGAAACAGACCACAAGTCATAAAACATTAGAAAGTGCTTGCATAGAAAATGTGTATAACATTCATTTGTCACAATATGGGACATTGTGTTTGTGCATGTGTATATATGGATATTTTCAGGCAGATTCATATCTATAGAGAAAAAGATAAAGCAAACATTTATGTGATTATAAAATTCTAGTTCTGGCGTGTAAGAGATCTTTTTATTAGCTTTGATTATTACTCATGGTTGGAAGCTTACAATGATATAATAATTCTTGTAATAAGGTAATATATTACCCATTACTTTTGAATGTCTTATAGTCCTTTGACATATCTACTTCAAAAATAACTATTATCCTTGAATTGAGAGCAGCAGAGATGGCTGCCTTAAGACTTCTTTGATACAGATCTTTCTCGACATGTGATGAGGTTACTTTCTGATGATTCCTCTAAGTTGAAAATATCCTTTAAAAAATATACCTTTAGGCCCTCGTTGGTGGTGCAGCGGGTTAAAGCACAGCACTAAGAAGCTAAAGCCACTTCAACATGAGTTCGATCCCAGTCCGCCCCCCAGAGATGACCCACATGGCGTGGCAGACCTCTCCTGACCCGCCGGCTGCTCCTCTCAGCAGTGTACTTTGTCAATCTGCCTATTCTGCTCCCCACGCTGTCTCTGTCAAATCCTCTCACCACCCCTGAACCTCTACCCCTGTTCTATACACATAAATAAATAAATCTTGTGTGTGTGTGTGTGTGTGTGCTTATGCATACAAGACCTGGGGTGTAGTTCAAAACTGTGGGGTGGGAGGATTCACCAGAGACAGAGTGGGGAGCAGAATAGGCAGATTCACTGAAATACACTGCTGAGGGGAGCAGTGTGTGAGAAAGGAGCGGCCTGCTGCACTATATGCAGGTTAGCTCTCTGTCTGGGTATTGAACTCATGCCTTAGTGATGACAGTCCTAAGACTTAACCCCTCTACCACCAGGAAAGCTAAAGTTCTACTAATGTTATGACAGAGATGAGAAAATAGAGTCTCAGAGAGTTTCAGTAACTTTCCTGGGCTTACAAACTAGATGCTCAATTTAAACACACATGTGGAATTTCAGTGATTATGGTTTTAACTACTTCGATTGTGTTATAATCATAAGTCTCCCAGAATTTCTCATGCTCTATTTTTCCCTGCTATGTTAATCCCTTCACTAAATCACATTTGGGGGAAGTTCGATCAATTATCTATAAAGGATTTCTACAATTATATAGATTTCGTTTAGGGCATCTAACTGGACTGCTGATATTCTCACATGCCATGCAAGGGACACTTCCTATACTTACCTACGTTGTTACCATTTAGTTCTCGATTTCTGGTAATCTAATTTACAGTTTCATCATTTTATACTGAGGAATGCTGTATACTGTGCAAATGTCTTGCTTTGATATAGAAGATAAAATTTATTATCTTGTCTTATTTCCTAATAACACTTAGAAAAGTCCTTGACAATGAAAGTTTTATCAGTCTAAAGTAACCAATTAACTGCAAAGAACAGAGTCTGTTTTTCATCTTATCCACTTTACTATCAACTTCTTTTCTGGAACTTCCCCTGGTGTTATCGCTTGTATTTTATTATTTGATAAACTTGTCTGTCTTTCCTCTTTGCCTTCACCTATTGTTTTGTTATATTTTAATGTTTTTTAATTCAACCCAGGAAAATTTCTGAGAGCATTCTTTCTTGTCTGCATCTTTGTTGATTTCTCTTTCTAAAAAGGAATGGTAAAATTATCAGAAATTATTTCACAGCCATCTTTGCTCTTCCTCCATGCCTATAAAAAGGAATAGCACATATGAGTTCTCAATAAGTATTTGCTAAATTGAATCAAGCTTTTTTTTATAGTATTTTGTCAACATTTAGGAATATGACCCATATAAAATATTTGCTGGGAAAATAATGAGAGAGGATATTGCTTATGTGAGTAGCTATTACCTTTTTTTTTTTTTTTTAAAGATTTATTTATTTATTCATACGGAACTGGGGTACAGGCCAGAGATGCGGAGGGTGAGAGGATTCAGGAAAAGAGTGGGGTGCAGAACAGGCAGATCTACGAAGTACACTGCTGAGGGGAGCAGTGGGCGGGTCAGGAGAGGTCTGCCACGCCATGTGGTCACCTCCGGGGCAGGCGGGGATCGAACTCATGCGGAAGTGGCTTAAGCTTCTTAGTGCAGTGCTTTAACCCGCGGCGCCACCAGGGAGGACCGCTATTACCTTTTAAGTGTGCTTTTGTGTGTCTAGCTCATGGCCATGAAAATGATACAGGAGATAATCAAATAGTAATTTACTTTTATTTCCCATCATTACAAAATCTATGTATGTCTTCAGTGAAATCAAAGCAATTGAAAATTGAATGAAGAGTGAAATTCATCACATGCTATGTTTTTTACCATCTTGAAAAAATACTACTTGGAATTATTTAGAAGCAGGATAAAACCATGTAAAAAGGAGATGATAAAACTTCAATGATTTTTTTTTCTATAACACATGTAACATCTTCCGTGAAGATGTTATTGATTTTTGCAAAGTAAAAACAATAACATTAAATGTAGTACACACTAAATTTGTGGTTTAAGGATTTGGAGTTCTAGAGACATGGTTCCTCTCTAGGAGCCTTGAAGTGAGTGTTGATGTTTCAATTAGTGCCAATTCACAGCCCACAAGAGCTGTGGAGAGCTCCCATCTGGTGGGCCTTCTACACACAGAGAAGAGATGATGTCTCGTGGATATAACCAACTTCCTGACAGATAATTTCTCTCTGAATAAATCCTCAGCACGATTCAAGTGTATATATTTATTTTAGCTCTTTATGGAATAGATGAGACAGTTGAACAAATTTCCATTAAAGAGTTACTGCCTTTCACGGAACTTATGATGACAAGAAGACAATAGAAGGTTCTCAATCATTCATTGAATTGTGCAGCATAGTTTTAAGAGGGCCAACTTCACATTTGGACAGAATAAATGTCCGTTGTTCTCATAGATAAATATTCCAAACATTGAATTTGAAACCCCAAATCATGTGGATTTATTTTCAACTATAATCAAAGCTTCCCGAAGTTATAATCCAGCCACCCAGGAATGTTTTAAGCTGGAATTTTGTGGCTCATGCTACTTAAGGATAAGTATGGAAATATGGCTTTAGACAGCTTTCTAAAAATCAGTCTACTTTTAGAAATTCTATTTGACCTACCAAATTTTCATTCTAGCTTCTCATAATTCCTAGCATTCTAACTGTTCTGCTGTTTCATACCAAGGCTAAAGCAAGCAATTGCAAAAAAAGCAAAGTCCAGATTTCTTAAAAGTGTGCTGTGTGGGAAGGGAAATAAAAGAATGATTATGTTTAATTTTCTTAGCTTAACCCCTTTTATTACATTCACTGAATATTTAGGCTCTCAGCACGTGGATTAGCATTTATTTTTCTATGTCTTTTTCTATGCTACCCTTCAAAATAAGCTAGTAACATTGACTGTGTACTGTATGCTTATTAAGTAATGGATCATCTGCCAATTCATTCGATGCATTTATCAGCGAGTGTCAAAAGCTTCCTTTGGGGCCTTCTTGGTGTTCAAGGGGTAAGTCTCAGCACTATAAAACTATTGGCAGCTGTTGCAACATGAGTTCCATCCCTAGACAGAGAGCTGACCCATATGGCACAGTAGACCTCTCCGGTCTCCCTTGCTGCTCCACTCAGCAGTATATTTCAATAGATCTACCTGTTCTGTTCCCTACTCTGTTTCTGGCAAAACCTCTCATCCTCTGCCCCCAACTCACTGGCCTATATCCCAGTTTTGTATGCATAAATCAATATTTTTTTTAAAACCCTACCTTTAGGGTAGTTACCATCTCCATTTTCTGATAAGGATTTACACAAAGTTACCAGCTACAAAGGAGTTGAGCCAAATTTCAAAATTAGTTCTATCCCTTAGACTATAATTACTGACAGTATAAGGCATACGCCTTTTATACTTGCAAACTCTTATGCTATACTTCATATAACTAAGAGGTTTCATAATATTTGAGGTACCCTTCAAACATTTGATTTATTATTGTAAAGTAAATGATATGTCAATCAATGATATTTGAGGTTGGGTTGCATGTATGAAAAAACAGAGAAAAAAGGGGGGTTTTTTTTGGAAAAAAACTACTTCAAAATATCACTTTGTTGAGGCATTGTGAACATGCAAAAAGACTGTATAGAATCATTGCATTATCTTCATAAATTTGAAGATAAGAATATATCCATGAAACTATCACTGCAATCTATGCTAAAAATATACTTATAACCTTCAAAAATTTCCTCACACCCTTTTGTTATTATTATTCTTTTCTGATAATAAAATGTAAGATAGTAACACATCTTTAAGTATGTAGTATATTGTAAATAGCTATGGACTCGGTGCCTTAAAATAAATCTCTAGGACTTATTTATCTTGTATAACTGAAGCTTTGTACAATTTGATTAATGTTTTCCTATATCTCTTCCTCCCAGTTTTGGTAACCATAGTCAACACTTGGCTTTTGTGATATCTAGTTAGATATATCTCATAAAAGTAGAGCCTTGTAAATTCCTTATAAATAAAAAATGAATTTTCCACAAATGAAAAGCCTTTATTGTGGTGATAGAGGCATAACTACATATTTACCTCCAAGTTCATCAAGCTGTATATAGTAAATATGTACAACTTTTTGTGTGTCAATCATACCTCAATAAAGTGAAATAAGTCAAATAATGATTTTATTCATTCATGATATATAAAGAAGATAAATGAATTAAAATAAAACTAAACTTTTGTACTCTACAACCTGTTAGTAATTGACAGAAGGGGAGAAGGAAAGAGAATGGATAAAGGCGGAAATAGAGGGCAGTAAATGGTTTCGGCTAGCTCTGAATATTATGTTCTATAGAGCAATTCAGTGTTTATTATGGTATAAATTTTGATTTGTATTTCTCTGCAATATTTATTATTTTTTAAAGATTTATTTATTTATGCTTACAAGAACTGGGGTGCAGGCCAGAAGAACTGGGGGAGGGGGTAAGAATTCACCAGAGACAGGAACGGCACCAGAACAAGCAGATCTACTGAAATACATTGCTAAGGGGAGTCCTGGTAAGGTCAGGAGAGGTCTTTGAGCCATGTGGGTCATCTCCCTGCCCGGGGATCAAACACTTGCTGCAGTGGCTACAGTCTTCATAGAGTTGTGCTTTAACACGTTGTGCCACCAGGTAGGGCCCTCTCTGCAAAATTTAATGAAATAAGAAAATATCTAATGGAAGATGCATAATAAAACATTCTGTTTTAGCTGAGTTGAACTTATGTACAATGCTATTCTTGTGTTAGCAGTTATCATTAAGTGTTATGTAAGTACCATATTTTTTTCAAGTTTTTTTTTCTTTTAATATAAAACAGTACTGTTTTCTGGAAGAATATATGAATTAAGTTTTTCCAGAAATACTTGTAGTTTATATCATCCAATGATTTCTATAACAATTTGTTAATGTGTACATTTGATATCTATATTTTTATGTACATGCCCATTTAATACATGAATGAGATATATATAGGGTCTTGACAGTGTGTTTTAAAAAAGAATCAGAGTGTTTGCTTTGAACATACCTTAAAATTAGTCCCTCTAGGACCCTCCCTGGTGGTGCAGCAGGTTAAAGCACAGCACTAAGAAGCTAAAGCCACTTCAGCATGAGTTTGATCCCACCCCAGAGGTGACCCACATGGTGTGGCAGACCTCTCCTGACCTACCTGCTTCTCTCCTCAGCAGTGTACTTCAATGATCTGCCTGTTCTGCTTCCCACTGTCTTTGGTGAAGCCTCTCACTGCCCTGTACCTCTGGCCTGTACCCCAGCTCTGTATGAATAAATAAATAAATATTAAAAAAAAATAGTCCTTCTGGAAGGATGGCATGCAAATTTGTGAATTTAAAATTTTTTTTTTTAATTTGTGAATTTTAAGTCGATATATTTTAAAAAGAAAAACTAATAGCTAGTCCATGGAGTATAAAAATGTCTTTAAAAGGACATGGGTTTTAATATTAAACACAAATTGGAAATGTGTGCTCAGCTAATGATAAATTTTTATCAAAAATATGTCCTTTCAAAGTGACTTCATTTATCTATAGCCTCATTCCAATGATGTCTGCAATCATTATGGAATCAACAAATCCTAGCAAGACTCTAATATAAATCAATGTCTTTTTCATAATGTTACTTAGAGCCAAGGTGACACAAGGTAATGATAAAAACAATATTAGGTGATGTAGAACTAATGGAGACAACAGTTCAGAATGCATCCTGCTCTGCCATAATAGCGCTTGATAATTTGCAAAATTAAATAGAACTTTCATGAACATAGGCATCCTAAATCATTTCTCTCTAGGTAATTCATTTTGAGAGTGTCCTTAAGCTCTTTCTACATAGTTTGTCTCCTAGAGTCATGCAGCGTCTCAACTTGGCCTTCTTCCTTCCTTCCAGAGCTTGTGTAGACCCATTAGAAGTAGATTAGTATCTATTTATTTTGATGATAGGTGTTTCATTGTGTGTAATAGAAAATAGATTCCAAGTCCATGATGCTAAGAAATCATTCTGTAGCTGTGATTTTCGTCTCAACCCTGAGGGAAAAAAAAAAATCGATGAAGTGGACTATTCACATGGTACATTCATAAATTCAACAGCTATTTTTCTTTTGTAACATTTTAAAGATTAGTGATTTAATAAGAATACTAAATGATTAATTTATCTCATTGTCTAGCTCATATTTTCAATTACTTAATAGGTAAGTGTAATTTTTTTTTTTTTTTGTATTTTATGTTAACTCTGTCCTTGACTACTGATGCATTGTTTTCTTGTTCTATGCTTCTTTGTTATTTATTGTGATACAATACAAACCCATGTGCTGGCACATATCAAAAAGTCATCACTGCTTGTAAAATGTATTTGGGAATGTGATCTCTCCTCCCTGAACCTTCTAGCTCCCCCCCTTTTTTTAAGATTTATTTATTTATTCATATGGAACTGGGGTACAGGCCAGAGATGTGGATGGTGAGAGGATTCACCAGAGACAGAGAGGGGTCTAGCTCCCCTTTTTAAAGTATATTTAAAAAAGCAAGGGCTTACTATAGGGCCTTTACAATGTTATTTAAAAGCTAATAGTAAACATATTAAAAATCTTTAAAAGGAAAAGTATTGGCCCTCCCTGGTGGCGCAGTAGGTTAAAGCACAGTACTAAGAAGCTTAAGTCACTTCTTCATGAGTTCAATCCCCAAATGCCCTGCAGGAGATCCACATGGCCTGGCAGATATCTCTGACCCGCCCAATGTCCCCCTCAGCAGTGTACTTCATAGATCGGCCTGTTCTGCTCCCCACTCTGTCTCTGGTGAATCCTCTCACCTTCTGCATCTCTGGCCTGTACCCCAGTTCTGTATGAATAAATAAATAATAATTAAAAAAAAGGAAAAGTATTATTATAAAAAAACACTCATATTCTAAAACAGTATACTATAGTTGAATATATGTATATATATGTATATAAACACACCTTCTATAGTTGATATATAGTTTTATCATACACATGCCATCCTATATATTATTTCACGATTTGAATTATATATATATTTAATAGCAATCCTGAGGACAGTTATCTTCTTTCAGTTCTTCAAAGATAACATTATATGCCTTCTGGTTTCTTCTACTGCTTCTGCTGGAAATCTTGCTGTCCTTTTAATAGTCATTCCAATATAATCTATCCTTTTCTCTATTTCAAGAATCTTTCATTGCTAATTTTTTTAGTTTTATTGCATTGTCCTGTCATGGATTTCTTTTTTGTCAGTGCTAATTGGGATGCATTGAATCTATATTTTTACATTTGGGAAGTTTACTGTTATTGTGATTATCAATATTGTTTTTTCAACATTTTTCTTATTCTTTACTGCTGGACCTCCAACTAGGAATTAATTCTATGTTCCATGTCCCATAATTTCTCTTTCTTATTTTCCACCATTTGTTCTTTCCTTATTGCCTTTAAAGTAAATTTACATTATACATATATACTTAAAGTTTATGTTATCTTTCAACTACATCTAATTCATCATTAAACCTGCCCATTAAGTTTTCTCTCACTGATTGTCTTTAATTTCAGGAATTCAATTTAGTTTTCAAATATGCCAATCATTCTTTATAATTCATTGCTCTGTTTACAACTATTTATTTTCTTAAATTTCCTATATAGTTATATAAACAGCATCAGAGATAGTAAATCTACAGTCCCTTCTAAATCTTTGTATCCTGCTTTACTAACTGAATTGACTTATAGTTGGATTATTTCATCTATGATGAAATATATACAGAACAACCATCTTCTAGATATAGATATTTTAATTCTGACATTGACCAACACTGACCTCCACTGTAAGGGGAGCCTCCCACAATCCTGGGTCCTTGGGTGCAGTGTAGCATAACAGACTCTACTGAGCCCTGCCAGAGATGGCAAAACTGGAGAATGGCAGGTTAGATGCACTAGTGTGGTTTCAATTTTGAAAGCAATGGGGTTTTGTAAACAGACCAATCAACTTCCAGCTTACACAGGACTAATCAAATCTTGGAAACAATTGGTTTTATAAACAGACCAATGAAGCCTGATAGGTCAGTTCCCTGAAGCAGGTGTAACCTGGGCTTCACAATTCTGGATTCTATTTTGGGAAGATTTTCAGCGTGACCTACAATAATTTGGAGTCTTCTGATTCAGAGAATATGTCTTGAGACACTGAAGCTTTGATTTTTGGTTCCCTAACTCAGTTTCATTTGTTTATTTGGTGAGGGAGAGGGAGGAGTGGGCTGGTGACTGGTAGCTCCTCTCACCACAGGTGAGGAGATCAGTGGTATAAAGAGTGAATCTCTTGTTGGTATAACATCACTTGGTGAAGAGAAGTATTGTTGAGATAAAGATATAAATGGCAGAGAATAAGTAAATAGAAAGATAGTGATAGGTAGACTCATAATGATAGACAGCTGGAGAGATGACAGATGACAGGTAAGTAGGTAGGAGGTAGGTAGATAGATGACAGATAGATAGATAGATAGATAGACAGACAGACAGATAGATAGATAGATAGATAGACAGTTATAGGGTTTTTTGTTTGTTTGTTTTTTTTACCCTGGTACTTTGTTTTTCAGCTTTTTAAGAAGCCAATGAACTATTCTATACAAGGGAGTTATTTTACCTAGCTCAGGAGATTATATGAGTTTAAAGACTTTCATACCGTTTCCCTAATATTCAAAATCAATTTTCATTTTGTAATTCCATACTTCTGTTTCTTGAAAACAATTCCTTCTATAAATGTAGATAATGATCACAGTCTCTGATGCTATATATTATCTTCATTTTTCATTTTAATAATGATCCCTTAAGTTATCTTAGTCTAAGCTTTAGTAAGGATTTTGTAGAATTTTCAAAGCATTGTTAATTACTTACATAGTTCTTAAAAGGAGACAGGCAGTGGGAAAATCAAGCCTGTGTTAAAAAGTAATTGGAAGCACCACACAAATATATAGTAAAAATGCAATTACTTTAAAAACGGAATCTGTGAACTAGGACATTGGAAAGCTCTGCAGAATATTTTGGTTTTCTTTTTGTCTTTAACTTATTAGAAGCACTGTTTTCAAAGGAAAGGAAGTGAACCATTGTGAGTTAAAAATTGAAAGAAAACATGGCATTATATGAAATTCTAATAATCTTCATATGGTTATATTAAAAAATATATGAGATGATAAATTAAATGTGTTTATTCAGTTGTACTACTGAGAGAAAAATGCAAATGTACTATGTAAAACTACAAACAGTACTTAATTAAATAATGACTCAGTGTCAGGAGAACAAGAGACCTATGCAACAACTATTTGTTTTTTTCTTGATGAAAATGCAAATTAAATAATTAACAGTTTATAAATGAACTTAGGTAAGAGACAGCATCTGTATTTCCTGTTTGAAATGAAATAAAAGCACTAAGTGCCATTATATATAATTGAGGTAAACTTCAAAATCACCTTATATTTATGAAAGATAAGTTTTAAATATTCATCTTATTGTTTTTTCCCATGAAACTATTCTTTATGCTACTGTGAATTTGGGCATAAATCAGTTAAAGAAACACTTTCTTTCATCATTCTATTCAATTCTCCCACTTTCATTTCTCTCCTTTTCTATCTCCACATATACATGCATGTATGTATGCATGTACAGACATGATTATTTATATCAGAAAAAAGAAAATGAAAGATATAATCAAGTCACATCAGCTTACTAGCTTTTGTATCAACTCCAGAATTAGGTTAGTATGTTCTTACCACTAAGAGTTATTGGTCATATTCAAACTGAGGGCTTAGTATAGTACATTTCACTGTAATATTCATAGAATCTGTTTATTGCTGGTCCCTCTACTCAAGTACTTTATAATGTGGTGGTACAATGAAATGCACAAAAAGCAAGTATGTAATGTAATCAATTCAAAGATTAGTATATTATAAAACTGTGTGATTCTCCATGATGGATTTTGTTTACATCAAGTCCATCTTCTCTATCCTGCTACCTTTCATTATAAACAATAGTAACTTCCTATAAATAAATTATTTGATAAGGCTATGTATGGGAAAGAATATGGATTATAGAAATTAATTAAATTGCAGAAATTAAATAAATATTAGTGATTCAAAAAAACATTAAAATTCACATTGGTTCATTCAGTAAAATGAAAGGATAATAAATAGGATAATAAATAGGGGGGAATTTTCAGAAGGAAATATATATATTTAAATTTTTCTACTTTAATTATAAGAAACTGCCATGCCATCAAAAGATGATGTATTGCTTTGACATCATGATGAATCCAAGAGTTTTGTGTGGGAGAGGGAGTAATTATCACAGAGTAGAAAAAGATAAGTGAAAGCAAAATATAAAAGTACAATTCATCTGTATATATTAATCTTTTACTAGTGAAAAAATCTGACACCCATTATTTCACAGGATTCAGAAACTTTGGTTTAGTAAGGTGGGATAGTATCATTCCAATTTTAAGTATGAGGATGCTCAAAAAATATTAACAGCCATAACAAGATATCCAATTTGTAATGTATGGAATTGGGTCAAATGAGAGAAAATGGTACAACATAGTATAGTGGAAGTTTTTATGTTTTTCATAACCTGCAGGGGGCCTTGCACCTGCAAGGCCGGGGAGTCAGGGACAAAAAGAAACAGTCACACACGTGTATCAGAACAGAGAGAGAGAGAGAGAGAGAGAGAGAGAGAGTTTATTTTGTCTTTATCTGGTTTATATAAAATACAAGAGGTGGGGGATGCAGAAGTTGGGAAGGGAGAAAGCCAATGGACACTAGACATGTAGCAGTGTTTGATAACATGGTTCTCGCAAGGGGCGAAAATGGGCGAGAATGGAGAGTGTTTTGATAATAGGTGGGCGAGAAAAGAAAGAGGAGAAGGAAAAGGTGGGGGCAGGGAGTTCTTCCCGCATGCCTTTTACAACCCGGATGTTTTCTCTATCCGGACTCCATTTCACCTTTTTATGACTGCTGACAGACGCCAGATGCCGGCCTCGGTCCCCAACAATAACCTACAAAATTTATCAAGATGGTTATAGTAATCCTGGCCACACTTTCCAGCCAAGGGGGTAGAGTCAACTCAGCGCTCGAACGGGCTAGCCCTGGGACTTTAGCCCCGGGTTTTATTAGACTTTCAAAATAGACTTTTTGAAGGAAAAATAAAAATTATATTTATAGTATTTTCATTTTCTTTTCAAGACATTACACAGTCATAGGTTGGCTACTGCAGCAAAATATTGTAGTCTTTAACCATAAATGTACATGTGATGCTAATTATATAAGTAAATGGATTGCCTTTGTGAGTAAAACAGCTAGTTTATTACTCAAGAATTTTTCTTACCTACCTGCTATTGACAAGCCACCTTACTTTGACTCTTTGATTTTTTTTTACATTAAAAAAATGTTTTTACTAGGAAAAGGAAAATTAAAAGGAGACACACTTGCATAATCACATGTGGGCAAGAGGACTGTGACCTCTTGTTGTTCTTCTTGAACTATGGTATGGTTCTGAATAAACTAAACTCATAGTCATGGAATGTTCATTACTAAAGAGAAAAAATACACATGCATAGACATACATACACATGGCTGAACTCATGCAATGTGCTTTCTCCATTTCTAGATTAGTAAATGTTTGGATGATCTTGAGTTTCAAATGATGCCAAAGCTTATACACCAAGTTAATTTTGAGCAGAATGAGGAACACTGATTAATTATTTTTTCTCCCAGAGCTTTGCTCACCTGTAACATAGCTGGGAATGCTTATAGCATAGTGAGATCCTTGGGGGCAGCTTTATATCTCTCAATATAAGCATATGTACTAGATATTGTTTTTGGCATTGGATCCCTGAGATGAAAAGCAAAAATTCACTCTTCGTGTAGCTTATATTCTTCTTCTTCTTCTTCTTTTTTTTTTTTTTTAACGATTTATTTATTTATTTATTTGTGCATATGAACTGGGATACAGGCCAGAGGTGCAGGGGCAGTGAGAGGATTCACCAGAGACAGAGCTAGGAGCAGAACAGGCAGATCAAGGAAGTACACTGCTGAGGGGAGCAGCGGGTGGGGTCAGGAGAGGTCAGCCTCTCCTTATGGATCACCTCCGGGGCAGGCAGGGATAGAACTCATGTGGAATTGGCTTAAGCTTCTTAGTGCAGTGCTTTAACCCCCTGGGCCACCAGGGAAGGCCCGGAGCTTATATTCTAATGAATGAAAAAATGTATGCGTGAATGACCTTTCCAATACATTCTCTTCCTGAATGACTCACTTGACAGATATATTAATGACTTATTTCAAGCACAAATTAATGTCTACTCCTTCAACTCCTCATTTTACCAATAAGCAACCTGAGAATCCTTAACATAGGAAATGCTCCAAGACACAACCTCCAGGAAGAAACTTTAACGTGGGGTGAGAAAATGATATTACAAAGTTGTAAACTCGCTCCATTTAACAAGTTTCAGTATGCATCTACCTGGTCAGCTACAGCTAGAAACTGTACTATTCCTGCTTCTTCACTAGAAGTATGGTGATGGAAGGGACTTTGTTCACACTAAGTAGGCTACTAGGAAGCCAAAACCAACAAATAATGGTTTCAGAATGTCTGCAAACTGAAGGGTCTATACAAAACTGCCAGGAGACAATGTGCTTTCTTTTTACATCACAATTGATAGCCACCTGGGACCAAAGGACCGAGCAGAGTCTAAAGAAGTTTGGGCGGGAACACTAAATAAGTAAGTAAATACATTTTAAAACCATTTTTGCAAGTTACAAAACCAACCATGTCTTCTAAGATAGCAACTAAGGGCTCAAAGGACCAGTCCTGAGCCAAATGGCTCCCTTAGAAGCTTCTCTGAAAAGTGTCTGCCTTTTACAGGGTAGCTTTGGTTAATGCTGAGTTCAAAGAGACCAACTGGAAATGGGGTTAAAAAAATATACTAATCCCGCATGTAGTAAGTTAATGATTTAATTGAATTCTGATACTTTATTTTTTGTCATGGGCTAAATAAGGTTTAAATCAAATATTTCTCCACTGTTTGAAGAAAATCAATACTTTTTACAGTTGTAGTAAAACTTAGTGTGGATCTTAAATCTCAGCCCTCCTGTTTATGAGTTCTCAGCAAATCCTTTACGACTGGCTGTGTTCATCAAAGACTGAGACCGAGTAGGTGACCATGTCTTTTGAATAGAATCATAGGCTTTGTTTGCATTTTTATGTATTTATTTTTTAACTAGTGCAGCCAAGTCAAGCTAAATGCATTTTATTGATTTTCTATCACCCTGTCTTTACTGCATGTGCCTGGTGGAGACAACAGTATAAAGATATCTCAATCAATTCCAATTGTTTTCTGCTCAAGTGTACTGTATCTATCCCGATTTCTATACTTTTGTTCTACACCTTTCCCCCAAATAATGAGAAGAATATAAAGGACAGCACAAGATAATTATGGAGGGCCGTGTGTGAAAATTTCTAGATGATTTGCTGTTTTTGTAATATATTTTCTAAATAGCCTGTTCCCATAGTCACATTACAGAAACAGACAACATTAAAGCTCCATTTTTAGCATATTCCTCGTTTTAGATGATAGCATTTACTTGTATGTCTGTCTTTTTTACACAATGTAGAAAAGCATGAAGGAAAAGAGTTTGAAATTTAAAAAGCTTGTCCTGAGATATTGTTATTCTTTATAGGGAAATGAAATTTACAGAAATTGAGAACTTTTCTTTTTTACATAAATTTCCATAATGTATAATCAAACATTTTATTATATTCATTTAATATAAACTATGTTGACAATGATTGCATACTGTTACACATAGTGTAATGTATTACACTGTTACACACAGTGTAATATATATGTAATAAAAGCTCTTCAGTATAAACTATAGAATTTACCTTTTCAAGAAAAATAGTTATATCATAGGCTTTTATTTCTGTAAATCATTGATTTTATAATAAATATTAGTCTTTTATTAGCTTTTTATATGTTATACATTCTAACTACAGAGCAGATGTCTGCTGAGATCACTCTGCTCCTTGGGAAATACATATATATTTGAAGTATATAAATGTGCACATATGATATAAAAATGCAACATATATACATATACACTAATATTAATAATCTATCTGTTATCTATTATCTATCTATTATTTTCTTACAGTGGCATACTCAGGTAGGGGAAAGGAGAATCCCAATTTAGGGATTGTCTTTAGATTAAAAAATAATTAAGCCGGGCCCTCCCTGGTGGCGCAGCGGGTTAAAGCACAGCACTAAGAAGCTAAAGCCACTTCAGTATGAGTTAGATCCCTGGCCCAGGAGGTGACCACATGGCGTGGCAGACCTCTCCTGACCCGCCGGCTGCTCCCCTAAGCAGTGGACTTCGTCCATCTACTTCCTTTGCTCCTCACTCTGTCTCTGGTGAAACCTCTCACTGCCCCTGCACCTCTGGCCTGTACCCAGTTCTGGATGCATAAATACATAAAGCTAAAAAAAAAAAAAAAAACCTTAAGAAAATAATTAAGCCATCTTCAAGAAATTATCTGAGCTTGCTAGGAGTGGGAAGATCAGTGGATTGGGACGGAAGCAATAGGATTTTCATCCTGCACACTTTCCATGAGAGATTAAAAAAGAAATACACACACACACACACACACACACATTTCTGAAGTTCTCAGCAATTTAAATTGCAAAGGAAAACATTAAAAGAAGATAATAAAAACAATCCAAAGTTGTTATTTTATTATCATATTCCAATAATTCTACATATGCCAATGATAAAATTCTCCTCCTGAACATATCTTTGCTGATTTAAGTAATAAAAACTTACTGCAGTTACTGCTGAAGTTTAATTAATTAAACATACAAGTGTATGTGTTTCAAATTAGCATAATTTGACTTCTAACTAGAATAATATCTATTGCCATGTTGCTTTTGTTCCCTCTGTTCACTATCTAGCCAGATATGTTCCAGATATGGAACATTAATCCATTTTTCATGGTATTCTAACACCTGAAAAAAAATTTTTTTTCATGCGAAGCTCTTGTATCTGTGGTGTTTTTTATTGAAGAGTGGCCCTGGTATTTGCAGTGGAGAGTGGTATTTATGTGGCTGGCCTGCTTAGTCCCTTTTCTAGTTCATGACCCCAAGATTTTATTTGCATCTCATATACATAAACCTTTAAAAAGATTTTAAGCTTTTGGCCACTCAGTTTCATGTATTCTAGCATACAGAGATGTCTAGTTTTCTACTCTTGATTTTACCATTAAAAAGACCCATTAATATGCTCTGCTTGACAAGAT
Organism: Condylura cristata; assembly: GCF_000260355.1. Lineage (NCBI taxonomy): Eukaryota > Metazoa > Chordata > Mammalia > Eulipotyphla > Talpidae > Condylura > Condylura cristata. Next base: position 18,269,446 of record NW_004567117.1, on the reverse strand, counting down.
ATAAATTATCTAGTTGAAGTTCTACCACTTAGCAGTATGGTAGAAAAGTAAGCAGTTTTAGTATTTGCAGCATAGAAATGCATTTCCAGCTCATATGAACTGTTCCATTTCTCTGAGATGGTATAACTGACTACTCCAATTTTGGTGATAAATAATATTTCTGCTCCATTATACGTCAATTTAGAAGAGATTTCTTATTCATAAGGATAGATTTCAGTACACTCTGGGTTTAAGAATAAAGTTGGCCTTAAGAAAAATCATTTATCTCTTTAATTGTTAGACTTATTATCTGAAAAAAAAAGTTCACTTCAGAATTCCTTTAAAGCATAAATACTGCATTTAAGGAGACTTGCAAGGGACTTTTTATGACTGCCATAGTCAGATGCACAGATCACATTTTAGTTAAGTTTTATAGCCTATCAATATAGGTATCCCCAAAACAAAATATGACATTCATTAAACATGTCCACATTTTGTACTAAATGTTGTATATGCATACTTTCAATTGACTTTTCCAACTTTTTTCAGTCAATGGAACTACTATCCTATGACTTGTTTGATTCTCCAAACATTTGATTCTTCTATCCCTCATTCCTACATACAATCCTTTGTTGTATCCTATCAACCCTATGCTATTATCTTTCAGCAGGACTGCAGAGGTAACCTCTTAATGGCTTTTCAGCTTCCATTTCCCCCCTACAATCCATTTTTTACATAGTACACAGATTGGACTTTTTAAAATGCCAATTAGATTGTATTACCAACCTTCAAAAGGCTTCCAAATTGCACTAAAGCCTATTTTTGTTACCTGCATTGAACTAAGTCACCAACTATCCCTGGCGAGTCTTCACATCTCTGTTATTCTTCCACATCCCACTGTGGCCAGCAACAAGGACTTGTTCTACTTTTCGTACCCCACAATCATTTTTGCCCAAAGGGTTTGATGATTTTACCAAATGTTGCTTTTAACCATGAAAATTCTGGCCTAAGTGCTTTATACTGCTGAGTCGTTCTTATTAAATGTTACCTCCTTGACCCTTCTGCTCAGGAATCTCTCCAGGATATTCTCACAAGGGCACATTTACTATGTTGTATCTGTTCAATGTTAAAATCATCTTTCAGGTGACATCTGGTCTCCTTAGCTATATGCCCCAAGGCAATGTCATTAATACCATGTTGTATTATTGTGTGCAGGTGCTAGTTTAAAAATAGTACACAATTCATTTTAATGGTAGATTTTTCTCATGGTCAGACCTACCATGTAATAGAGAAATTTTGCTACACACATATTTTCTATAGGATATTTTGTTAGACGAAAAACTAGAAATTCAGGATAACTTTTTTGAGAGGAGTCACACTTTATACATTTGTGTATACACACACACACACATACACACACATAATTACAACATAAAGTTCAAATTGATAAGTATAGCTTGATGAATTTTTATTTTATTAGCACACCATGAACCTGGGTTTCTACTGAGAAATAGCATTTTTTTGACACCTGGGAAGTCATTTTTGTTTCTTCTTTAAGCAGAATTACATAATTTGTAATTTATTATAACTGATCGCTTACACTTAGAATAAAGTGGAAAAGGTTTATCTGTGTCCTCTTCAGTCTTCAGGTGAACAGTTAATGTATTGTTGGTTGATGTTACAGACCTGAGAATGCCTTGAATCTACCAGGGGTCAAGTAACCCTGAATAGCTGGTTCTCTTATTGAAATTACACTGATCCTTGTGTCCCTAGCCCTGTGGACAAAGCCAGTTTTCTCCACCGTTCACAAAATTACATTTTCTGAGCCGTGAATGGCATAGAACTCTGCTAGACTTGTTCTCTCTCCTTACTCTCACATATTGGGGATTTCTGTAATTCTGAATGTTTACAGATTTACCTTCATGTTGTTATTTTAACTTTAATAGCTGAGGTTGCTCACGAAGCTTAGTCACATTTAGTCTTTTCTTGTATTTCAACATATGAGATTGGAAATAACCTTGATGATGAGTAACATTGCTCTTTGGAAACCATTAGAAGCTATTTTAATGGTTAGCATCAGCTTTTTATGTTTTTCTGTTTCCAAGTCTGTTATCCCTGTTGTTCTATTTTTGGGAAGAGGAAAAATAACAAATATCCAAATTCTCTTATTCTACTTAGTTTTCTGCATTTTAATAAATCCTTGTTTCCTAAAAGTAAAGCCTTAATTAAAAAAGCCTGTTTTGTTTTCAATATCCTTCCAGCTTCTCCATGCTAGTAATTTTCAGGTCCAATTCATGGTCTACTAGCTAAGATGCCTCATGAGACATTTTACAGAAGATTTCCATTGAAACATGACCCTTGGTCAAAATAGGTAAAGCCTATTAGAGGAAAGAAAAAACTTCATGTTTTGTATTTTCTTCTTGCTGGAGAAATGGGAAGAAAATAAGAAAGAAAATCAAAATATATTTTTTAATGGTAACATTTAGAAAACATGCTAATATGACTTTACTATGACTCTGGATGAAGAGCCTACTTTCTCAATGAATTCATTCATAGTATCATAGACTGATACTTACTATCATCCACACAGATGAGACTCCTCTCATAAGAATCACTTGAACTCTCCTATTCTCTCATAATAATCGTGCTTTTTGGCATTTGTGGAGATGGTGCTATTTGTGTGATCTCCACAAGCAAGGACATTATATAAAGCTACCACTGCTCTTTCTTGAGTGTTTTCTTATAAGATTATTAAACTGAAAGTTATTTGTTTTTCAATTATTTCTGACTGAACTTTAGGTAGGTTTGAGATTTAGTCCAGTTAATGAGTGTCTTTTGAACTCTATGTCAAGCAACTTTAATACATTATTTTATGAAATACTCAAAACAAGTTTAGTGTTTCTGTTTTCACCTCCAGTATTGATCAGAAAACTGGGATTTAAGCGGAAGAATAATTAACCTGATTGAATTTATGATTAGGAAGTTAAGGTATTATAATCCAAACTCAGGACAATTTCTTTCACCTGCCTTCCAATCTGTCATATATTTGGGATTAAAATGTTTCCAATTCATATTTCTTCTTTCCCATTCTATTTCCTTCACATTCTTTTTTTGGATTCTTTGCTACCCTTCTTTTCCACAGAAATAATCATGGTTTCTACTTAAGTAAAGTGTTTTTACCATATGAATAATCCCTGTTTCTTTAAAGAAAAGAGAATTATATAATAGCATAATTTTTTTATATAAAAAATTGTTCATATAACAAGAAAATGGTTTTCTCAGAGTATATGACAGTGGTAAATAAAGATAATAAAACGTGTTACTTTAACTATTTTTTAGCACAGAACCATAGAACAAGGTAATAGTTTTTTTCCCCCATTCATTTCTACTTGGAAAAGTGATCCAAGTTTTTGTTCAAAGTCAAAAAGAGCAACTCCATGACAAAATCTTAATCTTAGATTCTAATTCAGTAATTTATTTAACTAGACATTTAAAAATATTTTCCTCTCTTGTTTAGAGTCTGTTCTCTGAACTTCTCCTCTGTAAGGAGAAAATATAGAAATAACTTAATAATATGGTAAACAATTGTGTCCTAAAATTTCATTTCAATATTGTCGTTTAGATAATATTTTTACTACACCATCTAGCAAATTTGTGTTTCAGAGTCAAGAAATAAGCTAAATGCACTTTCAATGAAGACTTTTTGAATGATGTTAAAAAACACAAACTATTTGAATGTCTCAGCATAACTGACATGTTAGAATTTTATCCATTCTAACAATAACTCTTCACTTCTCTTTTAAATTCTTAACATGAATTAGAATGATTGTCTTTGTTTCTGCTGTTTTAGAAAAATGCTTGAGTTCTTGTTTTGGTTAAGTGTTTTAGTTCTAAAAGAACAATTTACATTTCTGACTCAAAATTTTTTTAAAGGATGTAGAAAATGACAGATTTTAAGAAAAGAGCTTCAGTTTTGACAGTCTTTCTTTAATCAAACTGTTAAATAAACCTACTTAAAGTATTTATAATCAACAGAATTTCTTAAGACTTAAAAAGTGCCACATTTTTTCCTTAGAAAAAATCCAGTTAAGACAAAAAAAAAAAATTCTTCGTGTCCTTTCAGTTGGTCCTATGTCAATACTTTAAAAGCTTTTTGCTGCTTTGAAACACAGGATTGGTTTTTTGACAATGATTTATGTACTAATATCTCCAGCATATTGCCTCTTTTTCATAATCATAAACCTGTTCAAGTTTGGGTATTAGAAGTAAACATGCCAATATAAAACATGCTGACCCTAAAAGAGGTGTTTCCATCTCATATAAACACATCACAGATAAAAACAAATGGGTAGAAACAAAAGATAGGAAAACAAAACCTTTAAATTCATCAAGGACTTTTGGGGAAGGGGTAAGGAGGATATATAGAATTCTTCTTTGGGGACTTATTGGATTAAATGTAAGGCACTTTAGGAATATTAATAATTGGGTCTCTCTAACACAGGCCAAGAAATGACACCCTTCTAAACAAATAAAATTTGAGGAAAGGCTGACACCTAGACAGAGAAATAGGGTCCATGAAAAAGAGTCAGTTGTTCTTATACTAAAATTAAGAAATTTTCTCTCCAGAAATTCTATGCCCTTTTCCAGAAATACCTTGACTGTAAAGGACCCAACTTTGTTAAAAAAACTGTTCAGTGAACATATGTTGCTACTCAATAATGCCCCATGGGGATCTGATTAACCTCCACCCTGACTCTACATGATTTATCAACATCTTCCTTCCAACCATATCCAATATTCTGCTCAAGATGAGGTTTGGTCGCTGCAGTGTTATCCATCTTACTGTATTCCAAAGCCTGCATCAGCTTTCTGTTTGTCTTGCTATAATTTAGCTGATGGTGGTGATCCTCTTATTATCACTGAATTTTCTCACTGTGACTTCCTTTGACTCTACCAGAAAATGTGAATTGGCATACTAAGTGAACCATGACCATATTGAAAAACATTTGAAAAACAAAATCTTAGAGAATTATACTAAAATTGCCAATCTGACATTAACAATAACAACGACAACAACAACAGAAAAAAAAAAAAATAGAGAGGGCCCTCCCTAGTGGCTTGACGAGTTGAAGCATAGCACTGGGAAGTTAGCCACAGCAGCTTCAGCACAAGCTCAATCCCCGACCAGGGTGGTGACCCACAGGGTACGGCAGACCTCTCCTGACACGCCCGCTGCTCCCCTCAGCAGTGTACTTCATCAGTCTGCCTGTTCTGCTCCTCTGACCTGTACCCCAGTTCTGTAAGCATAAATAAATAACTCTTAAAAAATTAAGATATAGAGAGCAACTACTTTATATCTTCTTAGACTATGTAGCCTGAATCGGCTAATTTACCCTAACTATAGTAATTTTAACATAAATTAGCAAGAGATATAAATTTTATCTGATTATTAAGAGTTATGAACTTTATCTGTTCATGGAAACCATGTAACAGAAAGAAAAATAGATTTTTTTTAGTCCACAATAGGAAAGCTCATAGAAGAAATTCTAAGTCAATGAAATCAAAAGAGAACTTTCCCTCAAATTCTTAAACACAACAAAACAAACTTACTTCTCATTTTAAACTCCTTATCCTCTTTACATCATGCTCTCATTAACCCAATCTAAAAACAGGGACTTCAGTCAAGATTTTCCCTCCTGTGTTAGTAACTTGGTGTGTCCTCATTGTCTTAAGCATCTCTTCTAATTTCTTCTCTTGCACCCTCACTGGCTCTGCCTTTCTTCTCTACCCTCATACTTCTCACTTGGGTAATAATATTCTTCTTAATTATATTTCTTCTATGTTCACTTATTAGTATGTCCTCAATGTCACCTTCACAATGATATCTTCTACACTGATATATGACTGGTCAGCTATAAAATGGGGGAAAAAAAGTTTTAAACTTAGGGAATAAAATTTAATCTTTGATAGAATATCAGATTCTTAGTATGAAGCCTATGTAATAAGTGTTGTGTCTGAGCTGATTCAACACTGCATTTTCCCTTTCTGAGCTAGAATTGCCATACCCTGTCAGACTCAGGCCTTCACACTTGATATTCTTTTCATCTGTCATGCCTGCTGCTGAGTGTCACCCAAATGCCTTTTCATCCTGTCAGCCTTAACTCAAGGTTCCCACACTCTTTCGTACATCTTGGATTCCCCCAAATAAGTGTCAGCAACCTGCTGTAAGTTCTTCCTGCATCTGGCATGTAGCTTTATTATAGCAGCAACCCACTGCATTACAATTTTGACTTAGCTTTCCTGTTATTCAAGAATAACATTCCATGACTTCTTAGAAGACAATGACTAATTTCCCCCTATATTTGTATACTGGGTACCTGATACAAAGCATGAGTGGAGTAGACACACACATATATTTTGTAGAATATACACTGGTGAATCCTCTCACTGCCCCTGTACCCAAATAAATAAAATAAACCCAAGTTTCTTTTATTTGAATAGTAAATATCACAAAAATTTTTATATGAACACACAAATATGCCAGTCACCTCTATGACTGCAAGAACAGATAGAAACAGTATAGATTTTTCAAAATGTGATTAAGATGAATTAATTGCTCATTCATAACCAAGTCATGAACCCTAGCTCTAAAAACTATTTGTCTTTTGTGAGAGGACCACACATTGTACCATTGTGATAAATAGTAATAAAGGTATTATTTTCCCACTGATTGCCAGACAAAAACCAATTGCAATCTTGAGTAGTTAGAATATAGGAGTCCAGGGCCCTGGCTCATGACCCACGTGTTAGGGCACAGCACTGGAAGCTAACCACAGCTGCTTCAGTGTGAGTTCAATCCCCAGCCACAGAGGTGACCCACATGGCTCAGCAGACCTCTCCTGTCTCTGCCACTATTCCCCTCAGCAGTGTACTTTGTCAAAATGTGCCTGTTCTGCTTCCTACTTTGTCTCTCACCACCCCTGCACCTCTGGCCTGTACCCCAGTTCTGTATGCATAAATAAATATATCTTAAAATAGAAAGAATATAGGAGACCAAAATTCACACCCTAGTTGTGTTAGAAATGTACATTTTATTTTCCTAGGGCATAAGTGAATGATAAGATATTTATTTTCATTTCTCCTATGAGGAAAGGGAGGAGATATGTATCATTTTCTAAAATAGAGACTTTAATGGTAGCAGGTGAATTGTGAACTTACTGATTGCAGAGTTAAGAGATTGCAAAGCCTGCTGAAGCAAGTATTACTTCATACCACCCTATTTCTCTTTTTTCCAAAGATATGAAACTCAAATTTCTTTTATTTTAATACTAAATATCACAAAATTTTTATATCAAGTGACAATGACAATTTACTTTAAGAATTTTTAATTTGACAAATTCCTTATTTTCCTATTTGCCATTTTCTAGTGACCTTCCTGATATGCTGAATCTAAGCATATGTAGAATACATATTACAATCATTTATTCTTGGGTCTTTCTGAATTAAGGTTTTTGGGAACAGACCTGAAGTGTGAGGACCCCAGGAAGGCTCTTTTTCGATCCTTGTTTCAGCAAAGAAAAAATTCAATGTCAAGATCAAAGTTAAAAACAAAGTAAGAGACTTATTGATAGGTAAGAAGAAGGATAGCAAAGCTCTCTGAACAGAGGGGGTCACAAGTGTGTGGTCACTCGGGTATTACAAAGTAGGTGCTTATAAGGTATAGTGGGAAAGGAATGGGGGTTCAGTTGTTGAGTATATTATCAATGTGTCTCTTGTTAATTGGATGGGCCTATGGGGGTCTCCTAGGCTTCCTACTTCCACTGAGTTTTCAGGGTTCTCCTGGGCTACCCAGGCCCACTGATTTGCCCACATTATCTGGCCTACCTTCCCAAAACTGGCTTTGGACCATTCCTCTAGCATTGTGTTAGTGTGCTGGTGTTCCAGACTCTCTGATAAATGGATTTAGGGGTGTGAGTCACCTTCTTCTTAACTGACTGTCTATACCTGTTTTCTAGCTTCTGCCTTTATTTCCAGCCTCAGGGAATATTTGGATTTTTTTTTCTTTTTTTACTTAGCACTCCATGTAAAGCCTAATATTAAAGTTAAAATGTATTACATAACCTTAATATAGGCCAATGCATAAATTGTTCTTAGAACTATATATACACAAATTCAGTTATCTAGATTAAAATAACATAATAAGTACTTGCATGAACACAATGAAAGTGGATGCTAGATATTTATAAACAATGTCACAGCTCAAGTACAAATTCTGGTATAGGTGTAATGGTACGTGGAAATAATTCTGCCAAACAGTCGCAATAGCTTTATATGGTCAGATCTTTTTCTTTTCCTTGCATAGGAACTGCTACCTGCCTGCAATTTTTACCTTCCTACTTCTCCAGCCAGTGTTTCAATGTAACAAATTCAAAGGAAATATACCTCTCACCTCTTAGCCCTTTGGTGTAACCTGAAGCATGTCAGAGGGACAAGAAAGCCTAGAAAGGAGGAGTTTCTGGAGCCACTAGGGTCTGTGCACAGCTAACACTCTTCTCTGCAAAGTAAGTTTTTCAGTCCCTTGCTTTTTGTTTCCCCTCAAAGGAGGAGGAATAAAAGGAAGGTGGCAAGAACCTTCTGCCTCCTTCGCATTCCTTCCCACCTGAAGAATTCCAGAAGCCCCAAGAGGGGAGGGTGACGTTTTTGAATTGCTGTGGAGTCCTGATTACTTTGCTTGAATCTACCTGGCAGTTACTGGTCTTAGATCTATGGTGGAAACGAACTTCACTAAAGATCTTTCTAACATCCACGATGAGAGGGAAACTATGGGCTTTGCTTAAGATTTCATCCAGAAAAGGAGAAAATTCAAGCTCACTAAAGGATTTGAAAGGTGGTGGAAGTAGAAGTTTGCTTCATTGTATGTCAGGAGTCCTACTAGTATTTCTGTTGACAAGTATGGCTTTTTTGGAACTTTAAAAATACTGTTGTAATAGGGATGAAAATATTTTTTTTTAACCTCGTCTATGTATATTCACTGTATGTGATGAAAATAAGACTTAATTTATATGTGGTAATAATTTCAAGCATTAGATTTTAACGTGGATAAGCAATTTAATGTTTACAGCTTATGTTAATGTAGTACTTGTATCCTTTTAAAACTTCAGTGATGTAAGGCTTAAGTTTTTATTTACAGTGTGTTTTTAAAAGCTACATTTTGTCTATCTCTATTATGTTTATCTTCCTGGAGTATGGGATTTGGGGCAGCTTCCATTAAAATTGTATTATATTCATCTATAATTTACATTGCTGGTACAAAGCTCAAATAAGATAACAATGCATATTATGAGCCTATGAAAACTTTAAAATTATTAGGTATTATGAACGTTTTGTTACTAAGTGCTAGCAATTAGTTCATATTTATGATACAAAACACATTTTCAAGGTTAGTGAATTTTTGCCTGTAGGGAAATCAAAGTATGAGGCTATAAAATGTCAATATTTTAGATTACATTATGTGTATTTGGAAGCTTAAAAACCATTTGTTTGTGGCTTTTATACTTGAATGTAAAGAAATAGAAATTTGACCATATCATTAAAGACCTATATTTCATCAAGTTGGTTGACATTTTATATATATGAATAAATAAATAAATAAATAAGTAAATCTTTAAATAAATATATATGTATTTATTTATTTAAAGATTTAGTTATTTATTCATACTGAACTGGGGTACAGGCCAGAGGTGCAGGGGCAGTGAGAAGACTCACCAGAGACAGAATGGGGAACAGAACAGGCAGATCAACGGAGTACACTGCTGAGGGGAGCAGCAGGCAAGTCAGGAGAGGTCTGCCGCGCCATGTGGGTCAGCTCCAGACCAGGGATTGAACTCACACTGAAGAGGCTGTGGCCAGCTTGCAATTCTGTGTCTTAACCCGTTGCACCACCAGGGAGGGCCAGTTGACATTTTATATTTTAATATTTTAAAATAATTGTCAGTAATCTATTATAAAGTTATAATAAGGCCTTCCAGGTAGACAGATGCAAGAAATTTAATTTTTTTTTTTAAAAAGTAGTAATGCATATTTCAGCTTTTGATAAACCAATAGTACATGCTTGACCTGCAAATATCACCCTACTTGGGGTAGGGGAGGTCCCCCTCCCTGCTGCTGGCATCTATGCCACTGGCTTCTGCTGAGAGACCTCCCATCAGGTTCAGTCTCCAATCCATTGAAATATGGATGGATTGCAAGTCCTTTACAGGCTCGCCAGGGCCCCTGTTCATAACCTTAATTATCTCAGCTACGGAGGAAGGAGGACCTGGGAAGCATTTGTTGCTTGTGTCTGGTCAGAACATGTGGAGACTCCCCTGACACTGTGTCAGGTCTCTGGCATGCAAGAAATATACTTCTTCCTGAAACATCTGTGGGATCAATGTCCCCTTGAATGTGTGGAGCTGATGCACTTTGGAGTTGATGACAGGGCAGGAATCAATTCCCCATCCATACCTCTCATCCTGTGACCTTTCTCCTTTCATCTAAAGCTGCACAAATCTTTACAAGTTTGGCTGGTATATTATTTATTGATCAACTACTTATTCATATCTGCCAATATTAACACCAAGCACTTGGTTCTTGATGCTCAAAAGATCAAGTCTCTTATAACTTAAAAAGGTAGAAACTTTGACAGAGGTACTTTTTTCTCGATACAAAGCTAAGCATTGATTCTATTTTTAATTCTGAACTTATGATAGTTATATAAGCAAGAGCAGTGAGCCAAGTTTGATTTTTCTCTGATCCTATTTTTCTATGACCTTTTTAATTTACACAAACACATACATGCACACACTCACACATCTACATATTCTACTATCCTAAACTATTGAAAAAGGGTATTCTCACTCACAGATTTTAGAATTTATCATAGAAAGAATTTAGGAAACACATATATAAAAATTTTCACTATAAAGAAGTGCTGAGTATCAAAAATATATAAACTTACAGACTTTGTATTTATTTTTAAGATTGACAAATCTTGAGGAGATAATTTTATTGCATTCCTTATAGGATTTGTCACTATTTCTCACATTTAAAAAATACAAATACTATAAAATATATGCTATAGTTTTGTTTGTTTACTCATTACATAGGAAAGAAAAGTCAACCAAATAATGAGATATAGTGTTCCAACTTCCCAGATCTGAAAAAATAGAGGAGAAAAGGACCAAAGTCTTTTTAGAAAGAAAAATTCCTTTATCCCCTTGTGTTTTTCCAAGCCTCTTTTATCATCCTGTTTCATTTTCTATGAAATTAAGAGCCAACAAATTAAGTATTTTCAACAAATTTACAATCTTTCCTTCTGCAGATGCTCTCAGCGATATTGTTTTGTCCTGCAAGTGAAAAGTACTAAAAGAGATAAATGCAGTGTAAAAAAATGACTTTAATGAAATGAATCATTGCTAACTTCTCACTTCTATCAAAGTGTACCTTATTGTGGCTGAATCAAATAACTAATTGTCTAGGGTAATTTACCTGTAAGCAGTAAACTGCTAGAGAGACTCATGTAGGGTCACATTTGAATTCACCTGTTACATTTAGGGTCGTGTCTCTCACACCTCTCATTGCTTTATCCTAAATCCTGCTGTGTTGTATTAGTCTTAAATTTCCCATTTGCTTCAGAAACCTACAGAGCTCAAACTAAATATTCATAGATTAGCACTTCTTTAAAAGTGCTGGGCAATGAAGAAGGATTTCCTTGCAATGGAAACACACAAAGGGTTAAGCCTTTGGTTACCCTTTGATATAGTTTGTAATAGTCTGATGGTGGTAGAGTAGTTGACTCTGAAATTTACTATTTTAAAGTTATTATATTACCCACACCTATAGTGAAAAAGTCAATATTTTTTACTTATTTAAGGGTTTATATGTAAGTGTCTTGGGAAAGGTACTTGATTGATGTGCTCATCAAAAATGGGATATCTATTTTCTTAAATATCTTCTCTTCAAATTTTTGAAATGCTGCCAGAAAACATAGGAACAGTTGTTGGATATAGTATTAATTTTAGAGCAACTACATACAGGAATGATGATTTAACATGGCTCTTGGCAGAATTATCACTGCAATATTCTATAAATATAATAGTACAGAATAACTTTAAATACATAATTTCTGAAAATGCAATTACCCAAGGAAAGCGTGCAAAGCAGAACTTATGTGGATGTAGCTGCTTCTGCTCAGGCACGGTAGCAAATCCACAGATCTGAGGCATGAGACTTGTTCTCATCTACCTGGGCTTTTAGCAAGCTTATGTTTTTCTCCTTTAACCCAAAAAATTCAGAGATAAAGTTTTATAATGCCTTATGTTCGCAGTAAGTACCTGTGAACATGCTTTTTGAATAGTAAATATGAGGATTTTTGTGGAAAAGACACTGCAGATGATTTTCTACTATTATATTCATCAAGTAGTTCATTTCACATGCTCATTGAGTTTCGAATTTGAGTTACTGAATAACTGATATATATCTTTTGACATAAAATATTTATATAATGGATTGATCAATGAAAAATATGCAGGTAAGGTGAATGTTAATTTTAATTATTTTCCCAGTTTTCTTTAACCTGCCCTAGAAATATGGAAAGAGGAAGACATATAGAGCTATAGAAATAAATACTAATTTATTTCTGGAAAATAATAAACCCTGTTCTAAAGGAATCTAAGGTATTTTTTAAAAAATATTGAGACCTCTACTGTCAATACTATATTTTCCAGAGAGCTGTGTGAACTCACAACTTGGGAATTCATGAAAATGGCTGTTATTCACACCATCTTTCCAGTTCATTCTGTAAAATGTTGTATGTTATACTTTGCCTTTTGCAAGCACATAGTTTGAATTAAAAGTAAAGTGATGGGGGCCTTCCCTGGTGGCACAGCAGGTAAAAGCACAGCACTGGGAGGCTAGGGACACTTCAGCATAAGTTC
>NW_004567117.1:18219970-18255548 GCF_000260355.1 Condylura cristata | reverse complement strand
AAAAAAAAATATGAAATGTTACTAGGACAAGATTCTTTTTATTTAATTTATTTAAACAAATTATATTTGAATAGGTAGCAAATTATTCTTGATTTTCCAGAATCTAACACTGTTCTGTCTCTTCTTGGTATGGATTTCCTGCTGATGTTATTGGGAATATGCCCGTGGGGAGCAAATAACTTTACTAATATTACGTAGGATTTTGTTATTCCTAGTGGATTTTACATTTTCTTTTTGCTAATTTAGTTATGTTCCCCAGGAACACAGAGCAAAACCTAGAGGATACCCTTGGGGAATTTGGGCTTCCTAATGTGCTTTATTTTAATTATATTTTTATATTACTCATATTGTAAATGAGCTAGACTGAAGAGACATTACCAGGTTTTTTTTTTTTCAGATTTTTTTTTAATTTGAATAACTTTCCTTCCATATGCATCTAATTATAAGAATTTTGTTGATGTAGATATCAAAGAATTTTAATATTTAATTTGCCACTATGAATATGACATGTGAGGTCTTCTGTTTATTAAATTGGTCTAGGGCAGGCCGTCTTAAAGGCCCATGATTTGTTTAGATATTGTTATACAATGTACAAATTATGTGATTATTTTATGCATCTGTGATATGGAAATAAGGCTTCTTCATTGCCCGTCGTAATTATCTATATTCAGGTCTCAATCTCATTTACCTTCCTACACATATTATATCTTTCTTAATTTCTCAACTTTTTATTCTGGCAAATACCATAACACTCTCTTGTTTTCACTATGTGATTAGTACCTTGTAGCTTTTTCTTCTGCTTTCTTTTCTGCTCTCTATCCACATGCTTTTTATTTATTCCCAAGTATTTACTCCCTTTCCTTGTCATATCATGTGCCCTGCAAAATCATTATATGTTTACCATATAAATGTTGTCCAAATTTGTTCTCTTCGCTTTGATTTCACTACATCTTTGATGCTGGGTGCCTCCTGCGTATGCCTTTGGTGATTATATGACTTTTGAGCAGAAAGAACATAAATTCATTGTATTTTCTACATAAGTGCTTGGATGGTAATGTAGATCTCATTTTACCTGTAATTTGTAATTTTATAATTCTTCCTAAAAACAAGAATATACTTCCTTGGATATATAATGTTAGTGCTGTTAAGCTATAGCTATCCACTGCAGCATGAGTTCAATCCCCAGCCAGGGAGGTGACCCACATGGCATGGCAGAACTCTGCTGACGCGCCGACTGTTCCCCTCAGCAGTGTACTTCGTCAGTTCGCCTGTTCTTTACCCCACTCTGTCTCTGGTGAAGCCGCTCACCCTGGTGCACCTTTGGCCTAAAATTCTAGAGCCCAGTTCTTATGTTCATAAATAAATAAAAATAAATCTTAAAAACATGTAACAACTTTTATGTTTGAGAATCTCTCTCCCACCAATTTACCCAGTGACATAGAACATTGGTGACTTTCAATAACTCTGAAAGAAGGTCCAATTGGAGATACAAGTACAACCATCATAGCAGTCACAGGTCTACTTGACCCATTTGCATCTGTGGTGGGAAAAGATGCCAGGACAAGGATAGGTAGCAAATTAAAAGACCTACTTCACAGCAAGGAGGGGCCCTAGAATTGTATGCTCTCTGAGTCCTTTGTGAAACTTCTTATTGAGTTTCTGGAAAGCAAAGTAACATGCATTATCTCCAGTTGGGACTTCAGACTGAAACAGAATGTTTATTTCTAATTTCAAATGTCTGCTATTGTTCTTCAGAAAGACTAATACGTTTTTAAAGTCTATCTTCTTAGTTCAGGATATGACAACCAGTTGTAAAATGTCTAATGATTTTGTTATACCCACCCCACCATTAACTATATCATTACTTGTATTCATTCTATTTTAACTCTAAAATACGTTTGGAAGGTTTATTTTTTACATTCATTAAGTTTTTAAAGATATTTAAACAAATGCCATTTAAACTTAGTTCTGCTTACAGATGTAATGGATGCAAACAATAATTTCTTCAACAAGAAATTCATGATTAATAATGAATTTTTTATTTTAGATACTTGAAGATTTCCTTTTTCAATATTATGGGAGCTTGCTATTCCCAAAGTGACATAAATTCAAGATTGATAAATATGAAGTAATGATTTAAATTTGAACTAAGACCTCCCTGATCTTTAAATATCATTCTAAAAGTGTAGTTATTAAATAAAAAAAGAAAAGAGAAATAATAAAATAAAATAAAAACCTTTAAAAAATTAAATTGTGTTTTTTCATTTCTCCTGTGTGTTGGGAGACAGATGGAACAAGAACTTCCTCCATGCCTCTCCTGGAGTCTCAGTGCTCCAGGGAAGCATTACAGTCCCCAAATCTCTAGATTCATAACTGTCAAACATGCTATTTCTCCAAATACCTCAGAGACATTTAGCCAAGTAACTGAAGAGATGTCGGATACTGCCTGAAAGGTCTTAACTGAAGGCCAGCAGTCACTTCTTGAAAGGGGACCTTCTGTGCTGCCACCTAATGGCCTCGACGTTCTTTCATTTTTCGGCAGCAAGACGATTTGCCTCTGTGGATTTATTTATTTATTTATTTATTTTTAAATATTTATTTACTCACACAGAACTGGGGTACAGGCCAGAGGTGCAGGGGCGGTGAGAAGATTCACCAGAGACAGAGTGGGGAGCAGAACAGGCAGACTGACGAGGCAGACTGACGAAGCACACTGCTGAGGGGAGCAGCGGGCGGGTCAGGAGAAGTCTGCCACGCCATGTGGTCACCTCCGGGGCAGGCGGGAATCGAACTCATGCGGAAGTGGCTTTAGTTTCTTAGTGCTGCCCTTTAACCCGCTGCGCCACTAGGGAGGGCCCTTGCCTCTGTGGATTTATTACACCTGCTTTCCAAACTGATCCTGGGCACAACACATAACCACAAAACTCTGTTTTCAACTTACGTGGAAACTTCTGGGGTGTAACTGGAACTCCGGTAACAAGTATTTAAAACTGAGAATGGAAATCCTACAAGATGAGGCACATGTGAAGTTTACATGTTAGCACTATTTATATGCTAATTGAGTTCAATAAATGTTAAATGAATGGATTATTTTTCCTTTCCTTATTTCTTTCTGAAGCTTGGAAAGTTTAGTTTGTACAATTTATTATCCAAAGTTTTCAGTTTTCACAGACACTAGCTTGAATGTTTTGAAATTGAGACCAGGTGGTGGAGTCTGGGGCACTCTGTTTGGGATACTGGATTCCCCTAGGGTAGCAGTCTGTCAAGAAAACCTTTTTGCTACATGCAGATTAGTTCAGATTCTTGTGCCAAGACTTGAGGGGAGCAAAGCTTCTGTACAAACAAATCTAAAGTTCTAACTGTGTTGATGAGCAGAAAATGGTGCAATTGTAGATGTGTAGTTTCATGCCATTATTGAAAAACTTTACTTTTAGACGGTTTACCTAGTTTCATTTTACTCAGGGCTAGAAGATTTAAAAACCAATTCTTCATTATTTAAGCTATTCAAGCACTGTGAAAGTATTATGGTGGCTAGAATGTTTTTCTATCTATAAAAATTTCTAAGTATCAGGATTCATTTATCCCTAGCTCTTTAAGATTTATTGAACAAAATTTGTCTGTATCTGTTTTTATACATGTGCTACCAAAACTCCCCTACATTTTTACTATTCCTGTTCTTTTTGGGGTGACAATTCTTCTTTAATTCTGTAGAAATTTCACTTACTTCGGCGCTCTCTGGTGGTGCAGCGGGTTGGAGCCCTGCACTGAGATGCTAAGCTGAGCAGCGGTGGCTTAGTGTGGGCTCCACCCGGACCCTGGCGGTGATCCACAGGGCGCGGCAGACCTCCCCTGTCTCTCGCACTGCTCCTCTCAGCAGTGTGCATTTGCGATCTGCCTGTTCTGCTCTCTACTCTGTTTCTGAGGAATCCAATAAATGTTTTGGTCCTGTATTATTAGTTATCATTTGTTGAATAACAAATGCTTACTTTTTAAAATTTCCATTGCTAAAAATAAAGCAAATCTAGTTTCCCATTCCTATGAACTATCGTACATTGAATTTCTTAGCATCATATCACTTTTCTACAAATTCTGTGTTCTGAATATTTATATATACTATCACATTTTATCACCATTGTTATGCAATCTGATATTTATGATGCTTTCTCTTGCTTCTTCAAACACATGAGGACTTACTTCTTCAGTGTAGGTTTCCACAATGAGTGTAGCTCTTCTAATCACACCTATTTAGATTTTAACACACATTGTATTGTACATATTCTATTTCCATGTGAATGTTGTTAGTCCCAAGAAGCTGAGATCACTCTCTTTACTTTTGTTTAAAAAAAAATTCTTTCCCAAATTAACCTCACACTGCATGCTTAATCACCTTTCTGATTTGATTTGTTTGAAAGGAAAGAGTTATCTAAATCAATCTTTCAATTCATTGTACTGGCAAATTACTAGAGAATAATTAGCTAGTACTTTATTAACCAATATTAATATTTTCTTAACTTAAATGAAGAGTATACCTTATTGGCTAGTTTCTTAGTTGATGACCATTGCAAAATTCAAATTATTATAGTGAATAAGTGAGGAAATGGATTATTCATTTAGGGCTTCTAGGTAATCTAAAGGCAATGAATAGAACAAAATTTATTTGATCATAATTTGCACTTTCCTAATACTGGTTTCAAAAGAAGTCTTAATAGCAGAAAATAACTCATCAGCTGTGTTCTCTCCTTTATAGGTGGTTCTTTATGGAAAATTGCTTTCCCATACTTGAGCGATGCTAGTTCTGTGTTTTTAAATATGTGTAGATTCTCAAAAATTCTCCTAAGGGACTTTTTTTCACTACTTCTACCCAATCAGAATTTAGAGCTGTGAAGTGGTTGTGTTCAAGAGTTTTATCTAAGTTTAAATTGGTGACAGATGCAGGAAGCTGTCTTTTTTCATCGGCAATGAAAAATAAAGATGAATTTATAAATAAATGATTGTTTTCAAATTTGTTCTTGTCATTCTGAAAAGAAATCTAAACATCAAAATTGAATAGTTTTTTTTTTTCAGGTTGGCAAAGGAATTCATGATCATTATTTTGAGTTCTTTTAAAAATAAGTGTTGATGTTTGTTTTGTTTCTGAAAAGCCTAAGTGGGAAATGTTCTTTACTTTTCAGATAAGAACAAGTTAGGAGATCGACCTTCTTATGGCACAGGGCTTAAAATCTCAGTGCTATCAAGCTATTGCCAGCCACTGCAGTGTGAGTTAAATACCCGCCAGGGAGCTAACTAACCCACAAGGCTCAGCAGACCTCTCCTGGCTTGCCCACTGCTCCCCTCGGCTATGTATTTCATTCAGTCAGTCTGTCTGTTCTGCTCCCTACTCTGTCTTTGGTGAATCCTCTCACCCCCTGAACCTCTGACCTGTACCCCAGTTCTTATGTGCATAAATAATTAAAAAAAAATAGCTTGTTAGAAGTTGTTTTGGATAGGAGCACTAAAAGAATGGTTGTTGCAATATTAACTGAGTTAACCTTTCATCCATGCCTAAATTTGTACATACTTATTGTAACAGATGGTGTATAATAATTCTTGATAATTGAATTTTGGACATCGACGCTAAATAAAGTCAGGATAAATTCTCACTTATGTTATACAAGGGAAGAAATACAGAAGATGAAACTGGAATTATAGTTATGTTCCAGTCTTGTCATGTACCAATCTGTTAGGTAATTATAGAATCTATCTCCTCTGGTTACTATGAAGTTTAAATGAAATTACATGATGAACACAGTGTAAAGTGTAGAGCACAAGGAGCTTGAATGTAGTTCAAGGAGTTTTGTTGGGTGAAATAATTTTTCAACATCCTTCCAAAAAGTAGGATTTTATGCTTTGATGATTTAGTATTAGGGTGATATTGCAGGATTTACTTTCTCTAATTCCACAATTCTTTTCATTCATGCCATTTTATATACTACACTTCAGCTTTAGTTGTTAGGTTTCTGACATTTGTACTACAAGGTTGTTAACCTGATTATTGAATCCAATTAATTGTTATCCATTTATGTTCCTAAAATTTATTTATAATTGGAAATCGGCCTATATGTACATCTGCTATGGAAAACAAGTTGAAAACATTTTATTTCCTCAGTTACAAAATATATTTGACTTAGAATTGCTAAATTATACCATTCTTTAGAAGTTTTTCTTTCTTTTGAAAAACAATCCAACAAGTTGAGTTTACCAGGCACAGAGAGCAGTAAGTTGTATCTGGAGATGCAATATCAGTTGTTTCTTAAAACCGTTTTTCTCCATATTTCACTATTTTTTCCATTATTAAAGCATTCACCATTGTTTTCCTACTATAGTCTTATTATTCATCACTTATAGGAGCTTTTTTTTTTTTTTTAAAGATTTACTCATTTATGCATATGGAACTGGGGTACAGCCCAGAGGTGCACGGGCGGTGAGAGGCTTCCCCAGAGACAGAGTGGGGAGCAGAACAGGCAGATGGAGGAAATACACTGCTGAGGGGAGAGTGGGCAAGACAGGAGAGGCCTGCCGCGCTATGTGGGTCACCTCTGGGGCAGGGGGTCGAACTCACACTGCGTCTAGTTGCAGTGCTGCATCCTAACCTGTTGCACCACCAGGGAGGGCCCATAGGAGCTCTGAGTTTTTGAGTTTAAAAATATAAATATTTTGTTTAACAATTTTATTTTCTTAAGTCAAAATCAAGCGATAAAGAATATGAGGAAAATGATGATTAATAACAAAGGAAAAATTGAGTTAATGGTAAAATCCATTAGGCTTAGATTGTGTAAATTTGGGAGTGATGCAATGGAGTGAAGGAAAGTTTGAAGTTAAGGAAACCAGTATATATCTATATGTATGTATGTATGTATGTGTGTGTAGCAAAATTCAGAACCTTGGGGTGCTGTCAATATTCTAGCTACACTAGGACTGAAGAAAATTCATTCCTAACGAGAGAAGAATAAATCACACATATCACACAGAGTTTTCTAAGAAGAATAAACACTGTAAGAATATTCTTTCTGTTATTATTTAATTTTGGCCCAAGACCAATGTGATGAAGTCAGGACAAGCACTGCCTTGAAACCCCATCTTCATGAAGCACAGGGAGAGAAAGCAGAAACCAAATGCATTATCTTCCCATGCTTTATCACATGCTTCTGTCAGAAGGCTGTTGATGAGGGAAACCACAGAGATCACCAGGCATTGACATGGTGGGGACAAACTGGGACACTAGCGCTGGGAGTGCGCTGCCACCCTGTCTGGGTGGCATGGTGTTGGATGGAATCTATGAATTGTGAAATGTATGTGAGAAATTACAGAATCGAAAAACTACTCAGAGGAAAATTTACATGGAACTGGTTACACTATTTTAACCCCGTACCAGCCGGGCAACACGGTGTCGAGGTGCCGGTTGGGGATGATAATAAACCAGGCATGCGCGCACGCGCACACGCACGCACACGATGATAATAAGCCAGGCGCGCGCGCGCGCATGCACACACACACACACACAGACACACTTGATTCGCAGGCAAAAGGAAGCTCACACACACACACATACACGATTCACAGGCAAAAAGAAGCTCCTTTATTGCTCCGATTCCCTCCTTATATATTCCACAGTCCCCGCCTCCATACTTTTTCACTCCCCTTGTTTGTATACCATCTGAACATTTAGTCCTGCCAGCAAAAAACATACTCCCTTTCCGGTGCAAGAGACCCTTGTTCTTTAAAAGCCTACAATGTTTAAAAGTAACCTGGACTCCACAGCTCTCCACACACTACATCTGGAGTATTAAAACAAAGGTCAAGAAAAATGGAGTTACTTCTTTTCATAAGAATACATCTTGTGGGATAAGTGAGGCCTCAGAAAATTGGAAAAAAAAAATCTTTGGGAGATGAATGTCCCTGACCTCTAAGAGAAAACAGTTTGGAGAAAGTCTGGTGAAGTCTTTGACTAGTCGCATGAATATCCAAGAGCCTGACTACCCGAGGAGGAGTGCTAGAGAATGCTTACAGGAAGTTTTTGGGTGGACTGGATTTTGTCTACACTACTGAAGGTATGGTTGAACAAACCCCTCTTCACAATATGGAGTGTCCAAAGTGCATGCTGTCTTGTTCATCACAATGCTCTCTCTTTGGATTTCCTTTGCGTGTGAGTGAATTCTGGAGCTTCAACTCAACTAAAAACTAAGATTCATGAAAAGACTTTAGAATGACACTGGGATTGATGGCATTGGTAGATAACTTGAGAAGAACAATCTGGCAGAAGAGTGGCTTCTTACAGAAGGAGGCTGTAGTCTATACATAGTAGTCAAGCTCTAAATGGGTATCATAGATATGACTTCATTTTGATTCTAGATTCAACAAAAAAAATGAAGTTAACCTTAGAACGTGCCTACTACTTGAAGTGCTTTATATCTTTATATATACTGACTTCTTTATTCTTTATATCCACTTAATGCAATCCCTATTGTTATTGTTACTGTTATACCTTTTTTTTTTAAAGATTTATTTATTTATGCATACAGAACTGAGGTACAGGCCAGAGATTCAGGGGTGGCAAAAGACTTCATCAGAAGCAGAGTGGGAAGCAGAACAGGCAGATCGACGAAGTACACTGCTGAGGGGAGCAGCAGCGCGGGCCAGGAGAGGTCTGCCACACCATGTGGCCACCTCCAGGGCAGGCGGGAATCGAACTCATGCGGAAGTGGTTTCAGCTTCCTTGTAAAGTGCTTTAACCCGCTGCGCCACCAGGGAGGGCCTGTTACACCTTTTTAACATATGCAGAGAGGTGACTTATCCAAGCTCCCCTATATTTTAGGTACTAAGCACTGTGCTAGACACTGTGTCTGCAGAGACACTATTTAAAATGAATATTCTAATAACTGAACAAAAAAAATGTCTCTACCTCTATATTTTTGAAAATGTGTTTCTTTGAAGCGCAGGCTCACATTTCAGATTTGTTGCCAAGTGAGGTATGTTAGGGTGAGGACTAAGCTTTTCTGAAGTCAGGGGGTCAGAAAACATCCACTTTATTTCTACTTAATTAGAGCTCTAAATGGAATTGAAAATTCCTAAACGTTCAATTTATCCCTCTAGAAAAGGTATATAGCATGGCATTATCACAAGCATTTAAAGCTAGGAATGAATACAGTTGGTTATTTTCTTCTTTTTTTCTTAAGCACATTTCCCTTAAAAGCTCCTGGTACTCTTCCAGAGTTAATTACCCATTGTTAAAGGAAAAAAAAATGTATCAAGTAATATGAGTAGACTGAAGCTGATTGTATTCCAGTATTTCTAGAAGAGAGCAAAGACTAAATCCATATATTCAGCTCTGCTCAGACAAAGGGTGGCGTGTTGTTAAGTGCTGAAGTGAGTTGATAGGTTGTGAGGATCATAATCAGTGGAGATGTGGAACACATGGAGGTTTTCCTCAGCATGAAGATACAATCTGTCTGATTAAGCCTTCTGTGGGCTAATTGACTCCCAACCAAGTTAAACTCCTGTTCTCCCACAGAGGATAGGGAGATAAGAATGCCATCACCTGCACTGATGTTTACAATTCAAAGAGCCTATTTTCAGATCCTTCCAAAAGATCTTTTCTGGATTACAAAATTGTCTAGAGACTAAGAGAAGATTTACATACCTTCAATGCAGTAGAAAGAGAACTTACATGTTTTCTAAAATAGATTCTTTAAGAAAAGGGAGGTCAGAACCTATAGTCAGGAAGAAACTTATCTAGAGTTTAGTCAAGATTAGGAGAGGTAAGGCCCCTCAGTCACTTGATATTTCCTGATATATTACATCTTTCTCAGGAGTTCTCTTTGCAGTTTTGGTGAACACCAAAGTCATGTTAAACAGTTGTTAAGAGAAGCTCTAAATGTCTTTATTGTCCAAGCTGAGAGAATAGTCCAGCATTTGGCTTTCCCACAAATCCAGGCAAATAGCATTTGAGACTCAAGATTTATCATTGCTGCTTTTTAACAATCTCTTTATTTCATGCTACATTTAATCCAGCTCTGCTTGGCTGTCCTGGAGGCAGCCTCTATTTTTCCTCTGTGTCAAATATTGAAACAACATTTTTATTACATTTAAAAGAGCCAATTTTGTAAAGTACTGGTGAGTAATGTAGATTTTACTAAAGATTTTTTGGAATAAAGGATAAGAATTTGGGTCACACAAAAAATAGAATTCTAATTTCCCTCAAAGGCCCCCCACAGGTCACTCCTTTTGTACATCCTGTGAACATCTGTCCTTCTGGAACAAAGAGCAGGCTCTCTTCCAGCTTTCTCACACAACCCTAGGTCCAGGAGGTGGAGACATAATCTCTGTATATATCTAGTTAAATACCCACCCATTCCTTTCAGGCCCCCCACAGGATATTATAGCTTGGATAAAGACAATAGTTCCTATCAATCACTCTATTTATATCCTTCTTTAAATGTGAATAATACTTTAGAAGTTGAAGAAATTGTCTCATATTTATAAAAAACTTGAAAGAAATGTCCTAGTGAAAGAACAGGTCTACATAAAGTTATCGTTCTCAAGACACTGAAATTTCCAGCTAGCAGAAGGTCACCATTTCCTTGACCTGTGCATTTTTTGTGAATTTCGACTCTTCCTTATTCATTCATAATTAAATTATATTTCTTAACTCATGATTCTGCTAAAGCGCTCAAGCAAGTCAACTCAATTTTTCTTAAGAATCCTTTCTGTAATGTTACTAGAGTTCAGTTTTGTTACCCATTCATTCTTAGAGAATTAAATCATAGTTTCCATAAAACAGCCCAGATCATACAAAATTTAAAAGAGGTAATATTAGACTGATGACATTACAAAACCTTATGTTTTTATTTATTTATGTAAAGAAGCTAATGCAATAAGATTTTACTGTTCAGACATAAGTAATTCTCAGGGATAGGTATCATTTTCAATTATTCAGCATGCTGTGGTGCTGTAGGGTCATGGTAAGCAACTTCTAGACAGTAAATGATGGACTTAAAATCACAGACAAATCTAGAAATCATATTTTAGTCTGTGATATAGTTGAAAAAGCATATACAAACATCATAATGGAACCAAACCAAATATCTTTTTTTTCCTTCAAACTATCGCTATCCAATCAAAATACACATATCTTTTTTCTTGATAGACTAAATCAAATGAAAATTACAAGGAAGTTTCAGAATAAGCCTTAACCTTTAAATTCCTGTTGGATGTCAAAAATAAGAGGAAAGTTAGAGAAACAGAAAAATAATAATTGCAAGGGAGAGATGCTGTTGTAAAAATGAAACTTTTGTTTCATTATTTTAGAATAATACCATTTCTGACTGTTTTATTATATAGAACCCACTACAACATTATGTGTTGCCAGAAGTGGGTAACCTGAAATAGCATAACATTTATGAAATGTTGCATAGATAAGGGGTATTTTCACATGTTTCACAATATTTTGAAGTAAGTTTTGGGGTACTTTCTCCTTCGTATTCTTTCTTATGGAAGAGTCTAACTGTTTTATGTTAAGTATTTGCAATATGCCTGATGCTTCAAAGCTATTCAATACTTTTACTTTGTATTTTTATAAAATATCTCATCTTGAACATCAGTATCTAACTGAAAGCATATTTTGAGACATTGAAACTAATTTTTATGATTTTGCAACAATATGTATTAACATAATTTTAAGCAGATAACACAACTTAACCTCAAGTAGGAAAAATACTAGAAGTGGCAAGACATTTCAAAATCCTAGCAGGAACTATACTCTCAAAGTGGAAAGAAATAACATGATCAAAACACAATAAAGCATTTCAAAATATAGACTTATTTTTCCAAATAGTTTTCTATATGAATATACTATTTTTTTCACTGCTTTTAACATTGCAAATGAAAATTCATTTTGCTGGTATAATCAACTATACAAAGTTGATATCAAAAGATCCCTGTCTACTCTTAAAAACTGGAGAGATTTGGTTTTTGCCTTTAACCCATGCTGCATGATAACACATCTGAGGTGGACATACATATCTTTATGACCCACTCACTGATGAATTAAATTTCTTTTTGATAAAACCAGAGGGTTTAGAATTTTTCATAGCAACTAGATTCCAACACGTGCTGTCTAAATTAACATCCCATACAGTCAGAGAACACAACTTTCTTTGCAAATAAGAAATAACATCTGGAAGAATGCTTTGGAATTAACACCAGCTTTACAACTGGAATGTAGAAATTATATGTAGAAACTCAGTGTTGCTTATATAAAAATGAGATTTAGGTGACCTGTGCCTGTCAACTTCCTTTTGGTTTACTAGATACAGGTTAAGCTTAACATTGCAACAACAACAACAACAAAAAAATTAAAGTAGATAAAGTTTGTTTTTTCACCCACCTCAGCATAACATAGAAATGCACACTGGTCAGTGATTTGGTGGTGGCAAATGGAGGCAGGTGGTACTTAAGTGATGGTGTCAACCTGTCAATACTATATTTGTATAAAGTCGGCAATTACATTATGTCTCTTATTTTTAACAGCAAGTAGAATTCCTTGCAACATGTTATATTTCTTTGCTAAGATTTATGAAGATAGGATTATTCAATTAAAATGTTTAACTGCCACTAGGGGCATAGACAATGAATAATTGTATACTGTAGATGCCAAGATTTATATTTAAACATTTTTATAATTTTATTGACTTTGATAGCTTTAAAATATTATTTCCTCTATTGAGAATAAATTTGTAATCATAAGTTGGCAGTAGCTGCTATTAGTTCTGTCTTCTTAAATTTATGTTTTTATTATTTTTTTGCACAATAACAATAGAAAATCTACTTGCAATAATTCAAGCAATATGCATTAATGCATAAGAGAGCAAAAGAGAAATCCCATGATAAAATAATTTAGAGTGGTATTATCATCACATTTACAGTAATAGAGAAATTTTCTTTTCATTATTGACTGTTAAATCATGCATGAATAAAAACAGGGACTAGAACCAGTATAATGTTTTGGAAGTATGTCATGCTATCATTTCCATACCAATATAATTAAAATAAAGAATTTTAAAATTATGTGTCACCACTACTATGAGACATTAAAAACCAGTTACATTTAAATGGCATGGCTTAGAGTAATATATTAGGATAAATACACAAAAGATGTAGCATTCCTTATTTACAATAAAAAAATCTAGTGATAAAAAAATTGATTAGCTTTATTTTTTTCCTTTTGTGCAATAAAATATAGCAGTCTGAATTACTTGGCCTAATCAATCAATCAATAAATGGATAGTATAACAATGTTGTTATTTTTAGATATGAAAAGAAGAAAAGATGATTTCTGATGGATATTCTGATAGACATGTACACTAATGAATGTCTAAACCTTAAGGGCTTGAATATATTAAAAATAAAAAGAATTACAAATTTCCACAATTAGAAAAAATGGAATGTCAGAACATTTGTAGAGTCTCTGCAACGTGTTGTGTCTCATGGTTATTAGTATTTCTTATTTAATGCTGTATAATATTTGTATATGTTTGCCATAATAAATGAACAAGGTCATATTTTAAAATGTTCTTAGGAACTTAAGTTGTTTGTGATTTTTATTCCCTTTGATAAATGATGCAATTTATGCTTATGTAATCTTTTCATGAATGTGGGGTTTGGCCTAGCTTGGTAATAGCCAAGCGTTTTCTATTACACCGGATATTGACAAAGAATACTCCAATGTTTATTTATTTATTTTTTTTTGTACATCACAGAAAGTGCTTAAGGGTCAAATTATAGTACTTGGTATTATCTGACTTTTTAATTGTTCTTTTCTTAATATTTTATTTATTTATGCATATAGAACTGGTACAGGCCAGAGGTGCAGGGTTGGTGAAAGGATTCACCAGGGACAGAGTGGGGAGCAGAACAGGCCGACTGACAAAGTACTGAAGGGAGCAGCGGGCAGGTCAGGAGAGGTCTGCCATGTCTTGTGGATCACCTCCGGGGAAGGCTGGGATGGAACTCATGCTGAAGTGGCTTTAGGTTCTTAGTGCTGTGCTTTAACCTGCTCTGCCACAAGGGAGGGCCCCTGACTCTTTATTGTTAACAGATTGTGAAAGATGAACTCAGTTTTCTTTAATTTTGCTGTTAAATGGAGAAAATGAATTTTTCCATTTACTTATTGATTATTTGGGTAGCTTCTCCCTGCAAGTTCCTTACAGGAAATTTAGGCTTCACTTAACTTACTGTAGATTTATACTTTTATTCTTATTCATAGATTTCTATCACATAGTTTGACAATTCTTTATATAAGGTAGACATTTTGGAAATATTTGCTCATGAGATTATATACATTGTATCTCAGTATTTCTGATCATACAGTTCTGTTATGGCTTTATAATAAATTGATGTCTTTTTCATTATGAAATATTCTTTATCTCTAAATCTATATTCTTTGACTTGTAGTCTGATATATCTGATATTAATATACTTATTCTTTCTTTAAATTAAATGCTAGCATAGTATGTCTTTTCTATCTTTTGTATTTTGCTCCATAAATGTCTTTATTTTAAAGTGTGTTTTTCAGAAGCAGCATGCAGTACAGTTTTGTTTTTATTATGTAATCTGAAAATCTCCATGGATAAAAATAACTTTTGGTTAATTTATAATTAATATAATGATAGGCAACATCGATTTAAAGTGTATATCTTGCTTTTTTTTTAATGCATACAGAACTGGGGGTACAGGCCAGAGGTGTAGAGGCAGCGAAAGGACTCACCAGACAGAGTGGGGAGCAGAACAGGCTGACCGACGAAGTACATTGCTGAGGGGAGCAGCAGCGGGCGGGTCAGGAGAAGTCTGTCGGGTCATGCGAGTCACCTCCGGGGCGGCGGGCATCAAACCCACGCTGAATTGGCCCCGGCCACTCAGTGCTGTGCTTCAACCCGCTGCACCACCAGGGAGGCCCTATCATGCTTTTTTAATCCATTTGCCCCAACATTTCTTTATTCTTTTTTCTTTCTCATTTTTGCCTTTTTTTAGACTAAATATTCTGCAACTCTATTTTACCTTTTTTGTTATCATATTAATTCTTTGGCTTTACACTATGATTTATAGCATACATGTTTAAAGTATCCCTGTATACTTTGAAGTGATATCACAGCACTTCATGCACAATGCAAGAGATTTACTTTTTAAGATTTATTTATGCATACAGAGCTGGGGTACAGGCCAGAGTTGCTGGGGGTTGAGAGGGTTTACCAGAGACAGAGTGGGGAGCAGAACAGGCAGATTGAGGAAATACACTGCTGAAGGGAGAAGCAGGCGATACAGGAGGGGTTTGCCGCCCCATGGGGGGCCCATCCCCAAGGGATCTAACTGGTGCTGAAGCAGTTGTGGTGAAGATTTTCAGTGTTGTGCTTCAACCCGCTCCTCCACCAGGGAAAGCTCCACAAAGCGAGAGATTTGTAACTATGATACTTGCATTCTTTCCATTCCGGTCTTTGCATTCTTATTGTGCATTTTTATCTTAAACATATAATGAAACCAAACTGATACTTTTATTTAAAAAGCTAATTACATTTTGAAATATTAAAATAATCGACAAGATTTATGTATTTTCTCATGGTGTTACCATGAGAATATACTTACAGTATACTTACAATATACCTCATTCCTTTCTCTATTTTGAAGTTTCCATGTGGTATGCAGGAGCTCGTCCTCTGGAGTGAGAGTCCTCCCTGGGGGGGTTTTCATGAAAATCTGCGTCTTGGCAGTGCTTCCATCACAGATGGGGATCAGAAAGGAGACTTTTTTTTTTAATTAAATTATTTAGCTGTATATAATCTCAAACTAAAACAATCAACACTGCACAGGAATCTATCAATTTATTTGTTGGATATATTTAACTCATCAGTATCCACCAAGATTCTAAGTGATGCAATTTCCTTTCACAAAATGGGCAACAAATTTAAGGGATGAATTTAAGGGATGATAAAAGCAATAACAATAGATATGTTAACATCAAAACTCTAGTCTTGTTAACAACCTGATTTTAAACACTGAAATTTAGTATATCTGTACCTTTACTTTCTGGTGTATGGAATTTGGGGATAGATGTGAGAAGCCTTATTGCTGCTGTGTGCTCAAAAATGTTATTTGAAGTTGAGTGTTTTTAAATTTTGCTGAACTCAGGCACTATATTTCAAATATCCATTTAGATTCAGAAATGTAGATGAATGTTTCACCAGGTGGATAAAATGTTTTCTTTTCATGTTTTTGAATGAAAACTTTGCAATGTATACATCAATATCCTACGCCTGTTGTGCCCCAAGTTCTCTGGTTTTCCCAAACCAGTGTATAAAGTGGAGGGGTAATAAGTCTAAACCTGATCAGTTAAATAGGAGTTGGGTAGACAACAATCTACTTAAACCATATTAGCAAATCTAGATTTTTCTTTATGTGTACAGAATCTCCACATAATTGCACAACAGGGAAATAACAAAATCAGAATTCCAAAATCAATTTTACTTTAGTGAGATCTGGTGAATAAGAAGAGTAGGTTGGAGTGGAAAGAGACAGAATAGAGAGACAAGTCAAAATATTGGAAATGCTGGTAGGAACTAAGCAGACTTTAATTAAAACAGCCACATGAAACAGGAGAAAAGAGAAGAAATTCAATAACAATTTAGGAGGAAATCAATTCGATTTATAATGCTGGAAAGGAAGGGGATCCATTTAGAATGATACAGTCTTTACTGAATTTGGTAGCAGAATGGAAGGGAAAAGATTAGGAGAGATGGGGGAAAACAGAAGAATGAGGAGATTTGAGAATAAAAAGTGAATAGTTACGAAAATCTTGAGTTTCAGGAATCTATGATATAGATGGATAGATTTGTCCAGAGATGCAAATAAAATAATGGAACAATTTTTAATCTGAAATGAAGTAAAACTTTTTAATGCTGACTCAAGCATTGCAGCAGGAAATTCCTGCTAGAGACAGTTCCTGTGAGCAATACACTTAGTGGTTGTATGAGCCTTTCCTCTGCTCTTCGGTGTCCTAGTGCACAACTCTGTGAGTCCTGGCATCAGTTTTTGTATGAAAGCAGAGATTATTTCTTCAGGGACAGCATCTCCAGAGAAGGCTCTTATTCTTTCTCCAAAATCACAGCATTAGATTTAATCTTAAAAAACAGCTTAGTGAAAATTAGTTATGTGTTTATTTTCTAAAGAGCTCCCTTTAGCTAAATATTTTTTTCTTAAAAATTTGGGTTATTGAATTTTTTATATGTGAATCATTTAAATAGATAAGCACAATTAGGCTTTCAAATATTGTTCCAAATCAGGTTTCTTTTTATATGTTACGATAATAAGGTAATCTATGGACTTTTCCACCACAAAAGTTCTAAATATTCCTTCTGCTAGGAAATAAAATACTCAGCTACCAACTAAAATTCTATTAGCCTATTTTTCATTCGTGTAAAAATAATTACTTTTGTGTTTGGGCATTTTAACAAGGTAAAAATAAATCTTATGTTTATTAGTATTAACATGTTTCAGATTAATATATATTTGGCTCAATTTAAATGCATAAAGTGTTTTGTATTCTAAGTTCTTATTTCCACCTTTAAAGGATGGTTGAATCACTAAAGAGTCATTAAGATCTTTATATTTGAAAATGATTTCTCATCTGACATCTCATTTTTCACTTTAATCTGAGAAGACATTAATACCTCATTTTACAGGTGACCAACAGATGCTAAAAGATTAAATGGGCAATATGACAAGTCCATGCTTCAGTTTTACAAAAAATAAAGTAAATAATTGGCCATAATCCTGTAATAAAATTAAGGCATGGAAAAAGTCAAATTCCTAACAAATAGCTCTGAGAATTCACACCATATAGAAACTTTCTTTTTGTAACCTTTGAAGTGGCATGAAAGTTCAGTGATAATTCTTAGAACATTAAACCAACATCTTCTCTAGGTATAATTGATAAAATAAAATGTTGGATTTTTTAAAGTGTATAATGTGATTATCTAACAGATACATACATTGGGAAAGTGTCTTCTCCATTGAGTCACATAATATATCAATTGACTCACATACAGACTTATGCTCTTTTGGGGGTCAGAGAGTTGGAACATTTGAGCTCTAGTGTCTGAGTAAATTTTAATTACATTACACAGTATTTTCAATAATAGCCACCATGTTATACTTTAGATCCTCAGACCTTATTCATAATTGCAAATGAAAATTTTATCCTTTTATAAACTTTTCCCTATTTCCTTTAGCTCTGAACCCCTAGTAAGCAATTTTTTTATTCTGTGTCTGAGTTTGTTGTAGATTCTACATGTAAGTGATGGTGTACAGGATATGTCTTTCTCTGTCTGCTTATTTCATTACCCATAATGCTTTCTAGGATCATTCATGTTGTGGCAAATATCAGGATTTCTTCCTGTTTGTAAGGTTGGTAATATTACTCTGTGTGTGTGAGTGTGTGTGTATATCTACTGTGTATCCACATACATACACACATGCATATACACATACACACAGCACATATATGCATACACATACACATACTACACAATTTACACACATTCTCCCACATAGAAGCATACACCCACATAGAATCATACACATGCACAGACATACACACACTGTACACAAATACACTTACATACACACACATGCATACACAGTATAAACATAATGCACAATAGACATACACACAGTGTACCTATATACATATGCACATTTTCTTTGACCTCATTTGTCAATGGGCACTATATTGCCTACTATAAATAATGCCCCTGTGAATAATGGAATGCAGATACAGATAGCCAACTCTTGGAGATGAAGACCTTATTTCCTTTGGCTAGATACTCAAAAGTGGGATTTCTGAGTGATATGGTGGTTCTGTGTTAACTTTTTGAGGAACAACTTCATACTGTTCTTCTCAGTTGAACTGTGCTAGTTTATATTCTCATCCACATTATCCAAGGGTTTCCTTTTCTCAGCATTATTGTTAGCATTTGTTATCTATATAAATATTTTGTAAATTAGCTGATTATCAGCTAGTTTGCTTGCAAACATGTTCTCCTATTCCCAAGGCTGCCTTCTCATTTTGTTGATGATTTATTTTGCTGTACAGAAGCATTTTAGTTTTATGTAGTTTCATTGGCTCATATCTCCTTTTATTGCCTTGTTTTTGGTATCAAATTGAAAAAAATCATTGTCAAAGCCAATGTCAAGGCCTTTTCCTCTGTTTTATACCAGGACTAGAAAGTGCTATAATGTGTGCTCAGGAATTTAATCCAGTTCGAGTTGATTTTTATGTCTGGTGGGGCTAAGTGGGTTTTTTTTGTTTGTTTTGCGTGTGACTACCTGTTTTTCCCAACACCATTTATTGAAGAGTATCTTTTTTTCTTAAAGCATTTGTTTCCTCCACATCTTTTCTTTTCTTTTTTAAGATTTATTTATTTATGCACAAGAACTGGGGCACAAGCCAGAGGCACAGGGGCAGTGAAAGGATTCACTGGAGACAGAGTGGGGAGCAGAACAGGCTGACTGACGAAGTACACTGCTGAGGGGAGCAGGGGGGTGGGGGTGGGGCTGAGGGTGGGGTCAGGAGAGGTCTGCCCAGCCATGTGGGTCACCTCCGGGGCTGGGGGTCCAACTCACACTGAAGCGGCTGCGGCTAGCTTGCCGTGCTGCGTCCTAATGGGTTGTGTCACCAGGGAGGGCCCAAAGAGTATCTTATTTTATTAAATACTCATGGCTGCTAAGTTGTAATTAATTGACTGTATATATATATCTGTGATTGAATACACACAGATTTATAGCTCAAGTCTCTTCCATTCCTTTGGTCTATGTATCACTTTTTAGTTTAGTATCATACTGCTTTGATTAATATAGCTTTGAACTATGTAGTGTGAAATCAGGAACTGTTCTGCTTCCAGTTTTGTTCTGCCTAAGACTGCTTTGACCTTGGGGGTCTTATTTTGCAATTTTCTCTTCTATTTCTGTGAAAATTGCCATTGGAATTTTGTTGCAGATGTATTGAACCTATAGATAATTTTGGGTAGAATGGACATTTTAACAATATTATTTTTCCAACCCATGTACCTCTGTGTTCTTCATTTTCTTTCATGGAAGTCTTATAGATTTTGTGTACAGTTCTTTCGCCTACTTTGTTAAATTTGTTCCTAAGCATTTTAATGTTTTGATGTTATTGTAAGTAGGATTTTATTTTGGTTAATTTCTTTTTCTGGTAGTTGGTTGTTAATGTATAGAACTGTAGCCTATTTTTATATGTTGATTTCATATCCTGCAAAACTATTGGAATATCTTATTTTAGTGGTATTTTGATAGAATATCTGGCTTATCTATAGAATAATGCAACTACATATGACAATTTTACTTTTTTACTTAAATGCTATTTATTTTTCTTGTCTGATTACTCTGGCTAAGGCTTTCAGTATGACACTGAAGAAAAGTTGTGAGAATGGACATCCTTGTCTTGTTTCTGATTTCTTGTTGTTTGGCATGTGTTGAAAATTTTACCTTTTTCTCTTTTTTTCCTTTCTCTTCCTCTCTCTCTAGTAACTGGAGACACATACATACTTACATTAAAAATGCCTCTTGGATTTGATTTTTCTATGAAAGAACTGGAACTCAGCTGCACATGTGGAATATCAGAGAAAGAGTGTAAAGGTAAGAAAAAAGGTTAATATTTTGATACCATGTTCTTTCTTCACCTCTCTTGACCTTCTCTCCCCTTCTGTATTTACACCCCCCTCCCCCTTGACTTTCTTAATCCTCAGGCTTACTAACAGTGATAAACTAATGGGAAATTTCACCTTTGGCACTGGAAAGATGTTATTCAAAGGGAAGAGAAATAAAATATTTAGTGCTTTGACACAGTCTGTGACCTACTTCTTTTCATTGCTATAGTTCATAGCATGTTAAAAGGATTTTATTCATGGGGTTGGGCTAAAACACAAATGTGCTGTATAGTATTTTTTTTTATCTGTACCACCTTACTTTGTAAAGTTCATCTATTATTTAAATGCAATCATTTTTTTTCAACTAAAGTATCTATTTTGTAACACATTGTGCTAATCACTGTCTTATAGTAAGTAATCACTCTCTAGGCCTTATGGATGAGTTCACATCAATGCCCTTGTGTTCAATTTTCTAGTTCCAGATCAATCTTTTAAAGAGATGCTTGTTTAAGTCCTAGAGAAGTTGTATACAATTTTATATCTTTTAAATTATGGTTTTTTAATAACTTTTTCTATTGCTTAGTTGTAGGTATATGTATATGAAGCTATTAAATTGCTACGTATGACAATTATATTTATTGTATGTAATATAGTTACATATTTGAACTTTAAAACAATTTAATAAATGTCTTTTTTTACTATAAAATTTATGATTTATTGAACTATTTAGTGACTGTCATATTTCATATGTTTGGCAATAAATATTTTGTATTATAGCTTTATTTCCATAAAATGGTTCTATTGTGATTAATGATAACAATGAACTAATCCTTGTATTGTTACAAATGTTTTTTCAAAAATAATATATACTTATTATCTATATTATTATGATTGATTAAAAATAATTATTGTAACAGTAGTTATAGTTATTCTATTAATTCATAACTAATGATAAATTATAACTAAGAATAATGTTTTATCCTTTATATAAAACTTGATATGGAATTCCTAGGGAACAATACTTTTTGTTCAATGCAATTTAATCTATAGTAATCCTAAAGTTAAATTAATCAATATTGATGGAAATCAGGGAGAAAATCTCATATGGTACAAAATATTACTTAAATATTACACTGCAAACAGAGAAAAATCACTTAGTTGTATACACCTGTACTTCCATATTTCTGCATTTTATAGTACTCAACTCAGAAATAAAGTACTAAGGAGTTACTGCTACTAAATACTATCAAGAAATCAATTACTAAACAACTGTTTAGCTTTGAAATAATAATGTGAATCAATCTTAACATTTTGATTTATTTTTATTACCTGAAAATATTTATAGACAAATAGGTTTAAAATACAGATGCTTAAAGTATATATTTAAAAGAAGTGACAAGAACATGGTTAAAGAGGATGGATTAATGTAGCCTAGAACCATGAGGAGGTATGTGGGCTAATTATAGAATTAATGAGCTAGTAAATCATTTTGAGAACAAACCATTACTTCCATTTGTTTCATCTGGTGGGAGGTTTGAATAGATGACTTCTGAAGTTCTCACAGGATCTAGGAGTCTATGGCTCTGAAATTTAGTATAATTTATTAGTTAGGTCTTTGATTAATTAGAAAGTTTGAGAAGTTTATCATATCTTCATGGCCATTAAATGTTGTTGTCAGTTGCCTTAGTAAAAGAAAAGAGCTAAATCCAAAGTTTACAACTTAATATTTTGAAGTTAAAAAATAGGTGAAAATGGCAAAAGTCATCATAGGCCCTATGTACTCTAACAAATTAGTTTTCTGGTCCACATATAACATGATACACTAAAATTATTAGCATATTAATTGTACTAGTCAGTGCAAACAAAACTAAAACACTAAGTTTGAAGAAAAATAAATAACATAAATAATGAGAAACCTGATAGACTAAGCCAACTTTATATGTTTAGTATATGTCAAGAAGATCAAGTCTCTTGGGATGTTTGAGAGACAGTTTGCTAACTTCATTCAACTTAGGTGCAAATAAATTCACTCTAAACTCCTGGAGTCCTATCTTCTTCACAGTTGCCCAGCAATTTAAAGACCTCATATATTTTGATCTTGCAAGCTACCATACTCCCACATTGTAGAGTCCCTATACTATCTAATCCATTAACATGTATTTTAGGAGATAACATATGTGGTCTAGTTGAACACAATTTGGATTAAGTACAAATAGAAGCACAAAACAGTTTTCATATTATATGCATCTTTAGTCCCTTCTTTACATTTGTATTTTGAAACATTCACATGCCATAGAATGATAGACAAACCTGCATCATCTCACATATATGCAGATGCTTAAAGTATATCTTTAAAGGAAGTGACAAGAAACATGGTTAAAGAGGATAGATTAGTACAGCATAGAACCCTGAGGAGGTATGTGGGCTAATTGTAGAATTAATGAGCTATAATATTAACATATTTAAATACATATAATATTAATATATGTATAGTAACTCATATACACTTCATTCAAATATTAAATGATAAATATATACAATAATGTGAGTTTTTAAAAACAGAACTGGGGTACAGGCCAAAGGTGCAGGGGGGTGAGAGCTTTCACCAGAGACAGAGTGGGGAGCAGAACAGGCAGATCTGCAAAGTGCACTGCAGAGGGGAGCGGCAGGTGAGACAAGAGAGGTTTGCTGAATCATGTGGTTCCCCGGCCTGGCGGGGGATCGGACTCGGGGATCAAACTGCAGAAGCTGTGGCTAGGTTCACAGTGCTGTGCTTTAATTTGTTGTACCTCCAGGGGGGCCCAATAATATAGTTTGACATAAATGATATGAGCTTGATCGATTTCATTGCATTTGTGTAGGTGACTTGGACTACACAGTATTCAAGTCGAAATGAAATGAGCAAACATAACGAGTATTTTAAATTAACATTAGAAATATATTTTTTATTTCATGCTTGTACTGAGCTATTGAACCACCACACATGTATAATGTTTTTTGTTTAAGACCATTTTTTCTTCATTTTGTTGAGTACATGCCTCACGTCACTTAGTAAAAGAGTATTATCAAAATTAAATATTTCAGGAAAGTAGGCAGAAATAACGTAAACATTTCGACTTCCGTAAGCTCTCTGTGTGGCTATCACATATGTTTATCCTGATTAGTGAATTCAAATGAGGAAAATATAAAAGTACATGGCCACTACTGAATTCTCTGAGACAATAAAACTCAGCAAATGCCTACTTTGTACTTATAGTTGTGTTGCTGGGTCCCTCTGAAGTATCTTCTATTTTTCAGATGAGAAAAGTGAGGTTTGGGGCTACTGTTTCCTAATAAAGACAGTAACTGTGTTCTTAGTTGAAACCCAAGAAAAAAAGTCTTAATTTGGTTATCTACAAAACATCATTTTTCCCATTCATGCTATGACACCATTTGCAAAAAGACTCAGTACATTTATATTGAGAAATAATCATTTACTTATTACTTTATTGAAAATGCATTCTGGGTAAATTTTTAGTTTAAAAATTACAATGAATGAATGTTGCATGAAAATATCACTTTAAGAAAATAGATTCATGAAATAAAAGTAATCTTCTGCACTAATATGCACAGGGAATCCATAAACCTTTTATGTCTGAGGGCAAAATTTTATCTGTAAATCTCTTAGAACAAAACATTCAAATAAAACTCCATAACACTCTTTTCTTGTAAATCACAAATGTAATTTTCTTTAATCCACTTGGACAACAGCTATTGTACTTATTTAATCTGAACTCTTGGCAAATAAAAGTGAACTTGCATCCCTGAATAACAGCTAATTTTTCACTGTTTTCTGTCTTATGGACATCTGCTGTATGAACAATGTACTCTAATATAAACCATGTCACACTGACCTTGGGAAGCAATTTTGCTAATAAATGACAGAAGACCAATGAACTATGGAAAGCCTTTCCTGATAAAGTCATAAAATGAGTTTTACAAGAAGTCAATCCCTCATGCTCCTTTTTACACAAACACTGAAAGCTACAGCACTCTTATCCCACATAGATCCAGAACAACAAGATTCTAAATAGTACCTGATGGGGCTGTGAACCTGGAACGTGCTTAAAATGTTGCCAACTGTCAGCTTGAGTGTCTTGTATTGTCAGGACCAAATGGACTGAATAAATTGGACAGGAAGGTACCATGCTAGTTCGTGCTGATATCCTCATTTTGTGGATCTCACTCAAAATGATTTACTTCACATTTTATTGACAGGTAACAATAGATTGTTTTGTCATTGTTATCTGGATAAAAATTAATCTTTTCAGTATGAGAAGATGCAAACTACTCATTCTGCATAAACCGATACGTGTTTAACTCTATCCTTAAATTTTCTTTAAAAATTATGGTTAACTCCATAAGTATTTCATAAATGCTATCATTCCATATTCTTAACAAAATAATCATCACACCACCACTTGCACAAGGATTAGCATTTGAAATTCTAGTAAACTTGTACAAAGATTCCATTATTAAATTTAGATTTTTATAGGAACAAGTCTTCCACTTTAATACATAGTGCTGCTTTGTGAATTTCAAATGGTCAAGAAGGTATTGAAATTTTAATTTTATGATTATTTTATGACTTATTTTCATGGACATTATGCAATTACAATTATCCTAAAAGGATGAATGATCATTGGCCTGATTGAGCTTTTTGAACATTTAGGAAATGTTATGTTTAAATATTTATATGCAAAGGAAAAGTAATTATCTATGTTAATATTAAGAAATTTATCCTGTCACACTGAAAATATGTTTTGTTTTATTGAAAGATCATTTACAATATGAATCTTTTAACCTAAGATACAATAATAGCAACTGAAGATCACAAAGAACTGATTCCAATAAATTTTGAATTTAGTTTTTCTAATTATTTTTCTTTTGTGAGGTAGATATTACTTTTTATTATTCTCATTTTTCAAAGGAGAGAGGAAACAGCTGTCTGATAAATCCAATCTCTTCAGAAATCCTCAGTTGCTTATTGAATAAAGTCTAGATCTTTATTAAGGGCA
Organism: Condylura cristata; assembly: GCF_000260355.1. Lineage (NCBI taxonomy): Eukaryota > Metazoa > Chordata > Mammalia > Eulipotyphla > Talpidae > Condylura > Condylura cristata. Next base: position 18,229,741 of record NW_004567117.1, on the reverse strand, counting down.
TAAGTTGGACATAGTCAAGATTCTGCTGACATTTTATACTTTAGCTCTGTGATTTCTATGTCCTAATTCATAGTGCTTCCATAGCCTGAAATTTACTGGAACCAATGTTTGTTTTCTTGAAAACAGATGTTTCAGTATTTGAAGACACAGCTTAGTCACCCATTTCCCTCTGACGTATACCTGTGTCCTCCATAAGATGGCTCCCTTTCTTTCATCATTGTCTTTTCTTCTTCGTCATTTTTTCTTGTGTATCACATTATTGTGATAAGTGGACTTATTTGCTTAAAGGTTTTTAGTGATTTTACTAAGATTGGGGCAAGACATTGTTTATTTTTTGTAGCCTTAACATTAGTCAAAACATTAGTTTATAATTCATACTACTTTAGGTACAATTCCACTAAACATTAAAATGATAGTTTCAAGGTGGAACACTGGCTTAAATTGGTGGATGACAACGAAAGAGGAATTTCAAGGTAAAATGTATGTACATATCCACAATCAAAAGGGAGAAACCCATGCCATTTGAGGAAATGTGGATAGAGCTTGAACGAATTATGCTAACTGAAATAAGAATAAAGGAAAAAGATAAATAGCAGATGATTTCACTTGTATGTGGAATATAAAGAAATCAAACAGTCAGAAAGAAGTCAAAACTTGCAAGCTGACCAGAGATCAGAGGCATCCACTTAGGGATGGGGAGGTAAAAGGGTCAAAACAGGGGAGGGAAGAGCACCAGGGAATATGATGAATGGGTGCTATGGTGAGGGAGGAGAGGGGACTAGCCAGCGGGAATACTGACCAAAAATTAACAACCATGTAAGAAAGTAAATAAATTGTAAAAATGAGAAAAAAAATTGAGAAAGTCCTCATAACCCATTAATTTTTCTGACAGCACTTATTAGAGTGTGTAGGGAAAAAAAATAAATTTCAAGCTAAAAATTCAAATTAAAAACACATGAAAATCAATTATAAAAAGATTCTTTTTGCTGCAGTTTGCTTTATGTTACTTTAAATGAGATGTTGGCTTCCTAGAACTTATTTTTTTTAAAGTATTTATTTATTCATACAGAACTGGGGTACAGGCCAGAGACAGGGGCAGTGAAAGGATTCACCAGAGACAGAGTGGAAAGCAGAACAGGCCGATTGACAAAGTACACTGCTGAGGGGAGCAGCAGGCAGGTCAGGAGAGGTCTGCTGCACCCTGTGGGTCACCTCTGGGTCAGGATCCAACTCATGCTAAAGTGGCTTTAGTTTTAACCTGCTGCACCACCAGGGAGGGCCCCCTAGAACTTACCTTTAAGCTCAGGTTTGAACTTTTCTAAGTTCTTTTCCTTGTAGCACATTCTTTTATTGAATTTAAGATGTACTCTCTCTAACATTAGGAATTCTTTTTATCCAAATGGGTCTGGACCCAAGACCCCAAGACCTATTTAGACCTACTTTAGGGACGAAATTTGTCTCTCTAATCCCTAGGATTTTCATTATTATTATTTTTTTGGGGGGGCTTTTTAAATTGCTATAATCTCTTCTTGCAATTGTCTTTTGTTTTAAAGAGAAGGTATGTGTGTGTGTGTTCCGATCTTTACTCTCTGCAACAAAAATGTGTATTAATCACAAAGTCAAAAGATGTTATTTTCATAACACAGTCTGTGTTTTCCACTGTCTAACTTCTGAGCTAGGGTGACTACATTGCTGAATGACCTAAGCCTTATATGGTGATGTGATATTAATCACTGTGAGAGGTAAAGCTTGCAAAGTGTTAAGCTAAGCCTGTTTGAGGGTCAATTTACTATTCAGACTTCGAGTGTACTCTGAGAGTAAGCTTTATAGCACACAGTAACAATAACACATTCATAATATAGGACAAGAAAGAACACACTTAGTATTTAGGACAGTAATTCACAGCTAGCTATAGAATTGGTACCATATGCTAAGAACAATTTTAACACAACATGCACGTTGGAACTGGGACTTGCTAATTCCAGCCATTTCCTGTTCTCTTTTATTAGAAGTAATTTGAATATTTTACTTAAACCTTTCCAGAGTTGCTATAAGTCTTTATGTGTTTAACAGAAAATTAATCCTAAATAGGTAAATGTCTCAGTGAAAGAGCAGATTGAAGTATTTTACATGAAATAGAAGATCCCAATCTAAGAAATCTTGGGTGTTATCTTTTTAAAATAATAATTCAAATTCATAATTTGTACAAAATCTCTAATGTATCAATCAGGCACTAAAAGTGATTGCAGGACCCTCTCTGGTGATGCAATGGATTAAATTGCAGCACTGTGAAGCTATCCATAGTCACTGCAGCACAAGTTCGATTCCTGTCGGGAAGGTGACCCACATGGCAAGCAGACCTCTCTTAACCAGTCTGCTGCCCCCATAGCAGTGTATTTCAGTCAATCAGCCTGCTCTGCTCCCCACTGTCTCTGGTGAATCCTCTCACTCCCCTGCACCTCTGGCCCATACCCCAGTTCTGTATGCATAAATAACTAATATTTAAAAAAAAAAAGTGATTGTATCCAACTCATTATTCAAGCAAGTTTTAGTAAACAGATTTTTTTTTAATTTTATTTGTTTATTTTTTTGTAGAAGAACTGGAGTTGGGCCAGAGAGGTCAGCTTCTTTGGTGAGAGGATTCACCAGAGACACAATTGCTTCTTCACTTTATGCCATTTGGCTTACAAAAGTTTTCATAGGGACACTTATTTTGAATAGTAGGGAAAACCTTATTCTAAACAGAAAGAGACACAGGGGAAAATATGGAATTAATGTAGTTGGTACTGGAGGAGAAAGTTTGGTAATGAAAGGAGCTGAAGAAATACAGAACCTTCACCAAAATGAATAACCTGAGCAGAACAGGCAGATCAACTAAATATACTGCTGAGGGGAGCTGCAGGCGAGACAGGAGAGGTCAGTTGCATCATATGCAGGTTAGTGCCCTGGTTGGAGATCAAACTCAAGCTGCCATGATGGGCCATCACAGTGATAGCTCTGACACATAGCCCGAAGGCCACTGGAGAGTCCCTAAAAAGACTTTTTTTTTTTTTTTTTAACAGGGGTAAGGAACAGTGAAATAAACAGAGATCACCAACAGTAGCAAGAAGAAGCTATATATTAACAACTTAGGCCTGAAGGGATGAGGTGGGCATAATAGTCCTCGGGGCCACTGTAAGGAGCGAAGAACCAATAGAGCAGAGTTGAAAGAAACTACAGGCAGAAGTAGAGAGGAGATATGTTTTAAGCACTGCCCAAGTAGAGGCAGAGAAACAAGCTAGCCCAGCTTCTTCCTGCTGCTGCCCTGAAGGCTCAGCTGGATGTATAGGAGCAACTCTTATCCTGCTATCTTGTATTCCTTTTACCTATACTATCTCAAAATTATCCTATAAGTACATTTTGGTGAAGGTTCTATATTTCTTCAGCTCCTTGTATTACTAAATTTCTCCTCTACTACCAACCACATTAATTCCACATTTTCCCCCGTGTCTCTTTATGTTTAGAATAAGGTTTTTTTCCCTGCTATACAAAATTAGTGGCCCTATGAAAACTTTTGTAAGCCAAATGGCATAAGGTGAAGAAGCAATTGTCATTAATTATATGGAAAAATAACCTACCAGATAACCTCCAAATAACCTGCCAAATCATACCAAATAACAAATAAAACCTCAAAAAATAACATATAGTAAAAACAGTGTCCATACATATGTTTATACATATGAAATGATATGTGTGTGCATATCATTTCATATGTATAAACATATGTATATATGCATATATATACACATATATATATATACACAATGAATATAAAGTAGATATGATTTTTATAAAGTTTAGTTTCACTTAAAAGGAATCAGAAGGTTGGAGAATAGTGGAATTAAAAGGAATCAGAAGGTTGGAGAATAGTGGAAGTTTGAGTGGCTAAGGTTGAGATGGTGGGAGGTACAAGTACAGAAGACTAGGGTGTAGAAAAGAGAGGGAAAGTGTCATTCAGCAACATCTCATCAGCATCTTTATCCATCTGGGCAGGAATGACGGTCACTAATACTTACCCCTTCTTCTCTGTCTGCCTGCCTCTGTGCTGGATGTCAAAGATCCTCCTCTGCTTCTGTTATGGCTGATGTGGAAGATTTGAAATATTACCTTATACTTGACTGCTCAGCTTCATACATTGTCTATTATACAAGTCTTTTTAGGCACTCAGAGCATTCTGTAAGCCTTCCCTAACCCCATGTGTCCTTTCAAAAATGAAATCACATTTTTCTACAATCACTGCATTTCCGTCCTTCCTAGGTAGCTTCACTTTCTGCTTGTCTTCTGGTGTTTGCTATTGCCTTCAGTTTCAATGCCTTTTCCTTTTCCTTTTTCCAGTTGCCTCAACATTTCATCTGTCTGTTCTTATTTATGTGATATGGTGCCAAATTGCTTCATACTATTTTTGTCAACAGACATCAAGGCTCAAATGTATGTAATTTCTGGGGACAGAGTCTGGGTGAAGCTCCAGTTGCTCAATTTGCACGTGTTTCTAGAACAAGTGCTCAAAATCAGAATGATGCTCTGTTGCTTTTCAACTGGTGTAAAAGTGAAAATCCCTGCATGCCTTTCAGTGAGAAAAACAGGTCCTAATGTTTGTCTTTTCTTTTTTAAAGATTAATTTATTTATGCATCCAAGCACAACAGGTTGCAGAGGGTGAGAGGATTCACCGGACACAGAATAGGGAGCAGAACAGACAGATCCACTGAAATACACTGCGGAGGGGAGCAGCAGATGAGACAGGAGAGGTCTGCTGCACCATGTGGGTCAATTCCTGGCTGGGAATTGAACTCTGCTGCAGTGGCTGCAGATAGCTTCATAGTGCTGCATTCTAACCTATTGCACCACCAGGTAGGGCCAATGTTTGTCTTTTTAAAAAGGGAAATGATGTGATAACTTTGTACAAGTGGAACATATTTGTAATTCAAGATTAAATGTGTACCACTATGAAAAAAATGTTTCTCTAATTCTTTCTTTAGTCTAACATGTTCCCAATATCTGATGTATGAGAAACATTCTCTCTTTTTTTTTTTTTTTGGTTTCCCATTACCTTTATCAAAATGTATACCCTTATTTCTCTTTTGATATTGCAAAACAGGCTACCAAATATTTCTTAATCTAGGAATTCCTACACAAGATATCAGGATTAAATTTCTAAAAGTGTAGGTCAAGATCATAATTCTGTAATTAGCCAAAATTAAGAAACAATATGTTTGAAAAAGTCCACAAATTTTTAACTAAAGTTAAATGATGACATCATTGATTTTTTTCTGTCATTACTGTTTATTTATCAGCATTTTCTAACCTTTATAGTATTAGCTTGTGTTACTTGAATAATAAAATTAATAATATAGCCTAGCTCCTTAATTGGCTTTTATACAGAGTTATCTGTATACTGGTCATTCAAACAAATTTGATGACTTATGAGCTGTTAGGAAAAAAAAAGGATATTAATAGAAAAGTTAGTTTATAATGATTCAATTACTGTATTCCTCTTTTCCCTTGACAATGAATCTGTTGTAAAAGCTTTTGAAGAAAATGCCTATTTTTTAAAATTATATCCAATATCTAGTAGAACACAGATCATAGTTCTAGAAATTGCATTATATATCAATGCAATTAATGCAGCTTCCCTGACTTCATGGGCCTTTGTTAGTCAGTGAAAGCAAATATTAAACAAATAAAAGAGAAAGTATTAAATCACACAATTTCAGATAGCAACAAAGAGGAAAATGAACAGACTGATGTGGTAAGATACAGAAGAGGAAGGATGCTGCTTTAGGTTCAAAGGCAGTGAAAATTTTCCTGAGACATGCTATTGAAGCTGATATTTCATATTAAGAAAGGAAGCCAGTCATGTACAATTTGAGGCATGTAAGTCCTTCTGGTCATGTAACGACTTCTACACAATGATAAAGAAAAAATTCTAAATGTGATGAGAATCCTTTAGAGTATTTTAAGCAGAGATGTGGTGTGAGTATATTTTTACTATAAAACATCACTGACTATTGTTGGAATAATAGATTGTTGATACACAGGAATATAAGTTGAGCAATCAGGGTGTTCACCGTGGCATTCTTCTGGAAAAAATAATATAGTGGCTTGTTCTTACAGTTTGGATAACGTTCGCATCACTAGTTGGTTTCAACATTAGAATCAGTACTCAGAAATTTAATCAGAAATGTCAATTTCTAAGGGACTTTCATTGTTATGGAGCTGTATAATTTTTTGCTTTATTTTTTTAAGATGTGTAGTATACTGGAAAAAAAGGGAAGAAAGATTAAAAAGGCCAGTGGAAATGCCTTACAAAATTTATTTGGGGAATTTTATGCTTTCATTACATCTGGCCTTTTTCCCAGCACTGATTTATTTATGTGATGCTAAAATATTTGGATTAAAAAATAAGTTCTATCAAATCAATGTTTTCATGAATTATGTCGAACATAAAATTTGAATATTAAATATGTAAATTTAAAACTCTATATTAAGTTTAAGTTTCATATAAAATAAATGAACTATTAATTTAATAATGTGAATGATTACAGGAAGTTTTGATATGGAGAAAGAATAAAATCATTTCATTTTAAATGTTATTAAATATAGTCAAAATATATCAAAATGCCAAGTGTTTACTTCCAAAAGTATTGATTTTGTGAGCTTTGTTTTATGAACTCCTATATCTTATTTATAGACCATAAAATATTTTCAAGAGAAGTAAGGTGAACACCTCCCCCCAACAGCTTATTTTTCTACCATTTAAGAGAAAATCACTTTGTGATATTTTTCTTTCTTTTTCCTTTGACTGACCTTGACTTGTCATTCCTGAAAATTAATGAAACACAGTCAGCTGAATTTTTCTCAATTTGTATTTCACATTTCTCTACTTCAGGCTTCTTGACAAACACGGTAGTTTTATGATTTATTTGAAAGAGAAAATATGATCTTACACATGGTATGCATAACTACATGTTGAAAAACAAAAAAAAAATGCTTAGAGAAGAATAAAATATGTAATAGGTCACACTGACTGATGACAGTGAAGAATTACTGAAGGGATTTCTGACCATGCTCTTGCATACTTCAGCACCAAAGCTTTGATTCAGGAAGGAGAGGTTATTTGGTATGATTTAAGGTTGCCAAAGTCTCTACCTCTCTGACTCCCAGCTCCTGTTATAATCATGGAGCAAGAAATGAACTTGAGACAGTTAAACTAGCTTCCTTACCATTTTCCAGTTAGAAACATGAGACACAGTGTGGGAGCAGTAAAATTGTTGCTAGTGAGTTACTCTGGGAGTCAGATGTGGGCAGGAAATTAGCATGTAGGGAATTTACCTGGGAGCACTCTTGAAGTCAACATAATGTGGAGAAGTGAGTGAGTGAAACAATTAAGCAGAGAGAGAAGCTGAATTGTAATTAAGTCACAACAAAGACTTCTAGAAGTCTGGAGTTCTCTTGCAGTTCTGGGCCATGGGACCTGTATATGCTTGGATACAGGCTGTCAGTGAGAAAGAGGTAGCAAGACATGATTTTTTTTTTTTAATTCTTTACTTATGCATACAGGACAGGGATACAGGTCAGAGGTGTAGGGGTGGGGATAAGAGGATTCACCAGAGACACAGGGGGGAACAGAACAGGCTGATGGAGGAAGTACACTGCTGAATGGAGCAGTGGGCTGGTCAGGAGAGGTCTGTCAGGCCATGTGGGTCACCTACCTGGCCATAGATGGAACTATATTTCAATAGCTACTATAGCTTCATAGTGCTGTGCCTTAATCCATTAAGCCACTAGGGAGGTCCCTCTTTTTTTTTTTTCTTTTTTAAATTTATTTTTGTATGCATATAATAACTGGGGAATAGGCTAGAGGTTCTGGGAGTGAGAGGATTCACCAGAGACAGAGTGGGGAGCAGAACAGACAGAGTCACTGAAATACACTACTGAAGGGAGCAGTGGGAGGGTCAGGAGAGGTCTGCTGTGAGATGTGGGTCACTTTTCTGGCCTGGGATCAAACTTGTGCTGCAGTGGCTGTGGATAGCTTCATAGTTCTGTGCTTTAACACCTTGCACCACCAGGAAAGACCCAAACGATAGGATCTTGTATGAGTCATCTCATTTTAGTCAAAGGTATCTCCAGAGAGGAGTGAATGTTTCTGTCCTAATTTACCTGGACTGACATCTTTTTACCATCAGTTCAATAGACCACATTTGCCTGTTTCATAGTTCAGTATTCTCTGTCTGTTAGAATGTCCTAGACGAATAAGCACTTAATACATGGGCAAAGGCAGGATCTGTCTCTGGTGAATCCTCTTACCACCCTCCATCCCCCTGCCACACATCTCTGGCAAGTACCCCAGTTTTTTTATACATAAATAAGTAAATATTTAAAAATAAATAAATGGACAAAGAGGGACAAAAGTTAAAAAGTAAAAGGGAAGAAATTGGAAATAAGAAAAAAAAATTATACTTGTCGCTAGGAGTGAAATTGCTAACCTGCAAGATAAATAAAGATTGAATCCATGAAGTAGAAAATGTGGTCACTCATGACAATTCATAATGACTTGAGAGAAACTTCTGCCATCCCCCGGAATTGTAAGGAGAAATTTGAAATAATATGGCAGTGATGCTTTTATAGGAAGATGGTGTGTCTGAGGTTAATATATTGTTAACAGTTGTTATGACTCTATTGAACCTCCAGCTGTTGCAGTTTGAAGAAAAATTGTTACATGAGATAATTAATGATACAGAAAAGAAGACAAAAGGTGATTCATTGTGGTGCTGCAAAGAAGAAAGTGCTTAAAAAAAACTACACTGACAGATATATCATAAAGACACAAGAATTTAGTGGAAGAGCTCTCAATAATCAAACTTCAAACTATTTGGGAAGCAAAATAGGTAAAGTATGGTTGGATTCAGAGTATGGAATAAATATTCATGAGTCCATACTTCTATAAATAAGCTATTGGCCACACAAATACATTGTGAAAAATAGACAAAGCTCTCTTGAGAACTATTACACATAATTTACAAATATACTGTTCTTTTTAAAAAATAATATTTATTTATTTATTCATACATAACTGGGGTACAGGCCAGAGGAGCAGAGGCAGTGAGAGAATTCACCAGAGATAGAGTGGTGAGCAGATCAGGCAGATTGATGGAGCACACTGTTTAGGGAAGAAGAGGGAGGGTCAGGAGAGGTCTACCGTGCCATGTGGGTCAGCTCAGGCGCCAGGTGTCTCACTCAAGCAGCTGTACTAGCTTGCAGTGCTGCATCCTAACCCTGCACCACCAGGGAGTGCCACAAAGATACTGTTCTTAAGACTAGAACTCCCAAGTCTTCAAGTATAGATTGCCCAGAGGAAATTTTCCAGAGTATGGAAAGATGGCTAAATGATAAACACGACCTTATCTGGGTGCTCAAGGCTACTTCAGCAGTGGTATATGTTTATATAAGTTCCCTTGATATGCTCTAATCACAATAACATTTTACCTCTGAGTAATCCTCACATAAACTCAGTCTAATCATGAGGGAAAAAATAAGGCAATATTAAGATTATGAATCCCACAAGACAGGTAATTTGTGGTCTTCAAACCTGTCTACATCATCTAAAATGAGGAAAATCTCTGAATTGTCCCATGATAACTTATAAAGCTAAGACCAATGAAGTTGATGTTTCCTGGATGGAATCCTTGAGCAAAAAAGGGATGTGAGGGCAAACAAATAGTGAATAGTGAATA